>NW_022111369.1:55010324-55037355 GCF_000313985.2 Echinops telfairi
GGCCCAGGTATTTGTGACGCTGTGGACTGGATCTTACCCAAAATCGCCCCCGCCCCCCCCCAAACCCAGAGCAGCGTGTGACAACTGAGAACAGTGCTCGGGTTTACTTGTGCATCTCATGTGCTTCCCATCACGCAACTTCACGAGTGTAGTTGGAATCTGTCGTAACCTGTGCTGTTTGCAAAATTCATGTTGGGAAGGTAACTCCAGTGTTGACGGTTTTTTTGTTTCAATGCTGTGTCTGTCACACAGCATTCTGTTGTGACAACAGGTTCAAGGGTTTCCTGTGACGTGGCCCCAGTTACAAAATAAGTTGCGGACAGCTTTAATACTTGGAGATGGATGAGCATAATCGTCCCCCCAAGGTTTCAAATTTTAGATGTATGTAATAGGTTCTGTATTTGGGTCATAGACATACCTACCCTGAATTCCTACACATTAGATCTAGTGGATTTTGGCCATTGCATCCGCACGCGTAACTTGCATCCTGATTAAGACACAGCAAAAGAGGGTCAGCAGTTCAAGCCTAACAGCAGCTCTTCAGAAGACAGATGAGGCTTTTCGTTCCTGTAAAGAATGACGGAAATCCACGGGGGCAGTTCTACACGGTGCTATGCGGTCACGGTGTGTTGGGATTGACACCACGCAGTGGTTTGGGCTGAGTTTGGTATGGTCAATTACTCTTCTCTCGACTGCCATGGTTTTTAGTTCCGTTTAGTTTTCCTTCTTGTTCTTGAACCTTCTCACTGCCATTGAGTTGATTCTGACTCATAGTGGCCTTACAGGCCAGGGTAGAATTACTGCCCTGCGGGTTTCTGAGACTGTACCTCTTTCTCCCATGGAGCGACTGGTGGTTTTGAACTGTGGATCCTGCCATTAGCTCCCAATGAGTAGCCACCATATTACCAGGGGTCTTCTTGCCTTATGCAATTGCCCAGAAGGGACTCTTGTGTTTGACATCTTTTTCTCGTTTGGGACCCACATGGGGCATCTTTTTCTCGTTGGAGACCATTCAAGGAGGATGGCTTTGGGAGACTGGGCGCTCGGAACGTAAGCTCTGGCCTCACCTGTTACGAGTGCTCTGCCCTTAAGGAAGTCATTTAACCCCCTTGAGTCCGATTTCCGCCCCCTCTCTCACATGATAGCTTAAAAGTGTAAACTCTACCTATTTCATAGGCTTTTCAGGGATTTCTGCAGGACAAAGTGGATCAGGTGTTTAAGAGATCTCCACACAGTGCTATGCCCATGCCGGATGGCACAGGATCGGGCAGCGTTTCATTCTGTTGTACAGAGTCGTGATAAGTCAGAACTGATGGCCCGGCTCCTCACAACAGCGGCCGTCTACAAGTGCTGGCTATTTTGCAGGATTTTCCAGCAGTGTTCATGTCAGCATCCTTTTCTCGCCCCCGCCCCCACCCCCCACCGATGGCGCTCCTTTTCTGCACCCACTGAATGTCCTTTCCAGACTCCTTCCTTAGTGGTCTCCCCAGGCTAACACCCCCTGGTTGGCCACTCTGACTCTGACTCTTTCTTTTTCCTGAACCAATTGAAAATACGATGCAGCTCTCCCGGCGCTCAACTTCTAAACGCTTCCGCGGGTCTCTAAGAACAGAGCTGGTCTTCTACATTACCTCTCAAGACATCGAGTGTAGTAAGGCTTAATGTACAATCCTCACGCAGTGTCTTGAGCCCCAGTCTCCTCAAACCTGACTCTTTTCATCCAGCCTGTTGGGGTTTTCATGACACAACCCTGTTTGCAAAGTCCACGACTGTTATTCTGCGGCACAGTCTCTGTTTCAGATCTCTCTGCTTGTTCTTTGTGCTCAGCTCTGGGCGGGCAGTCTAGGTTAGTGTACTGCAGAGTGGAAGCCGTGACTTCCTTGGTGTGTCACCTAATGTCAATAAGGGTCCCATTGTTGGGGGTGAGAATGTTGATCCCGTGGGGAGGTGGTGTCCTCGGATGTATATGTTATTAATGTTAGTCATATCACTAGGAGGTACTCAGTGACTGGGGATCGCTTTATACCCCAAACAGCTTTCCCTCAGTGGATTTAGGATCCAGTGCTGATACTTTTCTGAAGCAGTCATTGCATCGGTGGTTGTCACACGGTTGGTGATGATCTGAATCTATTCTGTTCTTTCACTTCTAATTCTTGTCCCCCTGTGAAACTGTAGAGCTGTGTGAATGAGCAAGCGCACGCTCCTGGCTTGCCTACCTGAATATTAATGGTAAGAACATCAAGAAGTCTTCAGTAGTTACAACCTGAGTCTTTTCACCAGAGCTACATAAAGCCAGATTTCTACTCATGAACTTGAGGTGGCCTCGTTGGCATGGTAGTTCCTCCCTTATGGAAATTTCTTGGCATGTAAAAGCAAGAAGGCATAAGAGCTATGGGGAGATGTCATCGATCACCTGGAGCTCCTTCTGGAGGATGAGTGGTCCCAATGACCTTATCCTCTCTTCTCCTTGCCTCCTGCCTCCTGGGGGCAACTTTCGGAAATATTTATGGCATTTTGGTGGTCATTCTTGAGCAGGAAAGGGGCTTCTTTGCATTTTCCTTTCTAAGATCCAAAGGAAAATAATTGAGGGAAAAAAATAAACTTTTCCCCACAGAGAAGGCATACTGACCGATTTATAGAAAACAAATTAGTTCTACTTGCTAATCTTATTTTAGATCCAAAGAGTGAGTTTGACACCCGTTACCCTTTCGTTCCCTTTGCACGTCCCTCCTCCCCAGCCCACCCCCATGTAGAGGTAAGTGAAATGAATGTTACGTAGTCTGTCTTTAAAGACTTTTCTTTCTTTGTTTTGTTTCTGCATTGGGGCTGAGGGTGGGGGTGGTGAGAGCCTGCCAGTGAGAGCTTGTGTAGTTGCCGGTGCTGCACATGCCACTGTCCTCTGAGTGAAAGGAGAGCTGCTTGGTTTATGTCACTGAGAAGCCCAGGGGTGAATCATATCACGCACACCTGTCAATCAACACAACTGTATCCTCATGCTGGAACTGCCTCCTTCTCTCTTTCTTGCACCCTGGTGGTGCAATGGTTAAGCACTTGACGGCTAAGTGACCGATGGGCAGTTTGAAGCTACCAGTGGAGCTGAAGGAGAAAACCCGTGTCGGCTTTTGTAGAAATCTGTTGTGTGTCATTGTTAGGTGCCGCAGCGCTGATGCATAGCAACCCCGGGTGCTATAGAATCAAACCCTGCCCGGTCCCAAGGCATCCTTAGGGTTGTTCTGTTTGAGTCCATCGCTGCAGCCACTGGGTCAATCTCTTTCATCGCTGTCTTCCTCTTTTTCTGCTGGCCTTCTACTTGACTGGGCATGATGTCCTTTTTCAGGGACTGGTCTCTCCTGATACCACCGCTAAAATATGTGAGACAGAGTCTCACCTCCTTAGCTTCTAAAGCTCTATGGGGGCGGCTCCATCACGCGAGGTCACTACGTGTCAAAACCCAACTCGACGGCACCTAACCCAAACAACATCTGTCTCTTGGCTCCTTTTCTCTCTTGACTTTGTCCTTGGGTGAATTCGTCCCAAGTGGCCCGTAGCTTCCAGATGACATGCCAGTTTTGCAATCCCAATGGGGAAAAGCGATATTCTTTCAAGTTATTCCAGCAAAAGTCCTGGGCCTGCCCATCATTGACCTGGACTCGGTCTTGTGCCCTTCTTGGCACTACCCTGATTTGGCCAAGTCTGGGTTTGCCCTGACTCAGAGCCAGGAAGTAGGGCCAGCACTCTCCACACTGCCCCCCACCCCCATACCTGCTCCACAAGCCTGGGCAGGAGGGAGGAAAGCTCCTCAGATAGCCGAGCGGGAGGGAGAGGGAAAGGCTACAAGGGCTAAGGGGTCCCAAAGATGCCCACAGGGTCTTCTGTATCCCATCAGAACACTGGCTCTCTCGAGGTTCTGGCAAAGAACGGGGCCACTGAAGAGACTAGACTGCAGGTTATGTTAGGCAACCTTGTGGCCTGGGGCTTACTTCCGTAGGGCAAATCCAAGGAAGAGGCTGGAGAGGGGCCATGCTTCCAGACCTTCCCTGCCAGGAGTCCATGCTTTTGACGCTCTCCTCGTTAAATCTCTGGGGGAATCACCCAGATTTGACGGAATCTGTCCATAACCCATCCCTTGGGCATCGCCAGTGCAAACTCTCTCAGAGCTCCTGACACCAAGCCTCTGACACGCTGCCACCCCCCCACTGCTGTGACCCTGGGAGCCTTGACTGCTGAGGACAGCTCTTCCGCTGACCCTAAGAGGGGCACTTCTGTGTGCGTTCTGCACTCTTGCTTTTTTAAAAAAAAATACAGACTCACTGTCATCAGTTCCATTCCAACTCACAGTGACGCTATAGGACCTGGTGGGACCGACCCAAGGGTTTCTGAGGCTGTAAATCTTGGCAGGAGTGAACCCCCTCATCTTTCCCCTATTGAATGGCGTGTATGGTGCTTTATGCCCTGTCAGTGGGACGGGGACCTGGGTTGATCTCATTAGATTTCTCCAGCTGCCCATCTGCCGCCACCCAGACTGGACCTTTCCAGCTCTATCTCTGCCCACCGTTTTCTTCTGGGGGTTGGGGGTCAATATTTTTTTCCTTGGTATCAATCCTGGCATCTCTTTTACCCAAGTTTCCTAAAATTCCTTCACCCTCCTTTTCCAGGATGTCTAGTGCATCCCCAGCTAATGAGACCCTTGGGATACTCCGCCCACCTCCTGGAGCCCCTCAGACAGTTTAAACTAGGAAGGGCCCTGTGTCTCTTCCAGGACACGACTGGCTTTGTAAGAACCAGTTCTTGTTGCTTCTGAGCAGCCCTGCTCTCTGCAGGACTTTATCCCTCCTTGACCTCTGTTTACCACAAGCAGCAGTGTCTCCCCAGCTCGGGAAGAGCCCCAAACTCGCCTTTACATTTTCAAATACTCTCGCAAAGTTTGTACACAGATAAGCGCCCCAGCCCTTTCTATCATCCCCCTGGGGGTGAACTTCCGCAAGTACAGGGTAAAGGAAAATGTCAGTGTATGATTTCATGACTGTCGCACTCCACTTTGGGCATGCTCTTCTTGCTTCTGCATGGTTTGATTTCTCCTCTTCCCCCCATTCTTCCCTCCTTTTCACTGCCCAGATACACATATTTAATAAAAGCCATGTCAAATCACCTTAGGAGCATAGAAAGTGGAACTCTTTGGTGGACTCTCAGGAAAATACGATATGAGTAGACCAACCACAATCACATCATGCCGTCCCAGGTGGTCCAGTCAAGGAGATGGACCAGATCCTTGATTTGCATCCTGGGTGCCCTTTGGAAAGTGACCTAATTTGTCTGCGTCCCAGGTTACGGATCTATAGAAACAGTGATAATTGTGCCTAATCCATAAGTTTCTCTGAGGACACAATGAATGAATCCTACATATAAAAAAATGTTTTTCCAGTGTTTGGAGCATAGCAGGCCCTGGAGTGTGAATGCCCTTGCCCCCATCTCTGAAATAAAGGAACCTGCTTGGGGATGTCTCCCAGGCAGGAGACCCGGGTTCGATTCCCAGCCAATGGACCTCAGGTGCACCCACCACTTGCCTACCAGTGGAGGGTGTGCACTGCTCTGACGTCACACGGATCTCACTGCACTTCCCGACTAACACAGACCCGGAAGAAAGGCCTGAGGATCCACTTCCAACATCCAGCCAGCCGATCACAGTGGTCCCGTCAGCCACCAGTCATGGGAATGGTGCTGGTCCCAGAGGGCTTCGGGCTGTCAGGGATAGAGCTGCCATGAGCCAGAGCCAACGCGTTGGCAGATAGCAACAATGAGCTCATAAGGCTGCTAGGAAGATTCCCATGAACGCATTCAGGAAAGCGGCCAACTCAATGTCTGGCCCCCGCCTGGCCCTCTGTGCCACTAGCGTTCTCATTATTGTGGTTGGGAGGAGACCAACAGTGAGTGATGGCTGTGGCATGGCCCACGTCAGTGTGTCACTGTGTGCCACTCCACTCTCTCCCGGGCTGCCAACGAGCCACAGGGTGAGAACCGGGGTTTTCCTTTCCAGCGTCTCTTGTGGAGCTGCTGATCCAACACTGGCCAGGAGAGCTTGTTGGGTTCTTCACAAACTCCGTTGTCTGTGAAGAATGGACGTTGGCTGACAGGGCTTGAGGTCAACCGTGATGGTTTTGAAAACAGAAACCTTGTCCGCTGTGGTGATGTCATTTCCTCCTGCTCCCCCCACGACGTGTGTCAAGCTGGCTGTGGTTTTTGTCCGCCTCTCCAACCCCCCATGAAGCTGTTTGGAGCTTCTCCAGAGAGGGTTAGCAGGTTCCCCCTCAGTGCCTGGACTCCCTCTGCTCCAGCGCTTGCCCCTTGCTCTAACTCCGCCCCCATGCTTGCGTCCTGACTAAAAGCAAATGCTCCTTGAAGAGGCTTTGTCCGTATCTTTGTATTGTCTGCACTGCATCTGGCCTGGCACACAGAACTAAAACACCAGCCTGACACCATCTAGTCGATTCCAGGTAGTATAATGACACCATATGGCACAGAGGAGATCGCCTCTGTCATCGGGACAGAAGCTGATTGATGGGGCTTTCTTCTGTGGCGCTGCTGGGTGGTTTCGAACTGCTCACCTTTAGTTTAGTAATTTGGCACACACCCTTTGTGCCACTCAGCGACTTGGCACATGATGATAAACTGAGACCCAGCAATAAGATTCCAATGGAGCCTTAGTGGTGATAATGGGCTGAGCTGCGAACCACAAAGCCAGCTGTTCAAATCCCCTTGATGCTCAGTGAGAAACATGAGACTGACCGCTCTGGTAAAGATTTACAGGCTCAGGTTATATAATGTCCTGTAAGGTTGCTATGCATCAGACCTAGATGATTTCTACCCAGATTGCCTGGTCATCCGGGACTCCTTTTAATGTTCTTCCCAATGTAGTCAATGTGATTCCCACCATCCCCAACCTCCTCGTCCTCCCCCCCCTCTACACACACACACAAACACACACAGAGAAGATTCATCCCTGAAGACAGAAGAACCTAAGGGCATCAGTGGATAGCAGCATGTGCTTTTGAGAAGTGTAAGACTCTCCACGGCAGCTTCCTGCTTCCTGGGAGCCGTGGGGTTGTACAGGCAGGGTTGGGTTTTGCAGACGCGTTTGCATGGAGTACAAAGTTTGAGTGGGTTAGTCTGCAAATAAGTGACCAATAAAGAATGTCTTAGTGGATTTTTGTCTCCATTCTTATGTGGCTGGAATAATTCGCTGAAAGATAAGAAATCTGTTGGCAAACCCTTGTTTACCTCATTGCTGATGAATGAGCTGTTTGTTCTGAGAAGGAGGGCTTGTCTTGGATTCTTGTCGTGGCTGCAGCGTGAGATGCAGTGTGCCCCAGACACGGCCTACTCTTCCTGGATGAGTTGGGAATTGATGGGGCAGTTGGTTACATGGCAGACTTGTTGGTATTGACTGTGCACAGCACAGCCCCTAATTTGGCACTAGGGGACATGGAGAAGAAATATAACGCATGGCCCCTAATCCAGAAGAGTTGTATAGTATAGATGGGGATTGAACACACACATACACACAAAGCAGTTCAGTTACAGTGTAAAACAGTGGCGAGTCAATGCACACATGACTAAGATTTGATCCCCAGAGAGGCTAAACCAGGGGAGATTGTTGTGGATTGGGAAGCCAATTATTGGGGAGTTATTACATCAACTGAATTTTACTAAAAATGTGAATGTTGTTGCTTGATGCCATCAAGTTGGTTCCAACTCACAGCAACCCGGTGCATCACCGCCGAACCTGTGCCACCCTCAGAGTGGGGACCATGCTGTAGCCACTGTGTCAGTGCACCTCCTTGAGGACCTTCCTCTTTTTTTCTGCCCAAGACTGGTTTCTCTTGACAGCATCCATAGTACCCGAGACACAGTCTCCCTATCCTCACGTCTAAGGAGCATTCCGGTTGTACTTCTTCCAAGACACATTTGTTCAAAGGGCAGCCCATGCTACTTTCAATATTCTTTGCCAACACTGGAATTCACCTGTAGGAAAGAACAGGGCACATTGTCGTTGTTTTTAGGTGCTATTGACAACTCAATGCATTTGAGATGCTAGGATGTGGTTCGGACTCCCAGTGACCCGATGCCCAACAGAACGAAGCACTGCCTCGTCCTGTGCCATCCTCACAGCGGTGCTTCTGGCTGAGCCCTTCACTGGAGCCACTGTGCCAGCCCAGCTTGCCGGAGGCCTTCCTTTGCTAACTGCCCCTCGACTTTACCAAGCATGCTGTCCTTCTCCAGGGACTGCCACTCTCTTGACAGCCTTCCAAAGGACGCGAGAAAAGTCTCCCCATCCTTGCCTCTAAGGAACATGCCCACTGTACTGCTCCCCAGATGGACTTGTTTGTCCTTTTGGTACTTTCAATGTTCTTGGCCAGCGCCATAATCCAAACACATGGATTCTTCTTCGTCTTATTCAATATCTGACTTCCACATGTATATGAGGTGATTGAAAATACCGTGGCTTGGGTCAGAAAGGCTTCCAACTTACATCAAGCACCCCACCATTCTTCCTGTCATCTATGGTTACCATCTTGAAGTTGTTTCGTACCTTTTAGACATCCCTCTACCCTGCCAGATCCTGTTGATTTCATCAAAATTCTACTTTGATGCAAAGTGGAAACCATTCCTCCCTCCTAGGGCATCTTACGCAGGGCAACAGGGGGAGGAGAGGTTCAGAGTCAGGAATGAGAATTCTATGTTTGACAGACGCAGAGAAGATACATTTTTTACAATGAACGTTTTACAGAACTCACTTATTATTGTGATCATGTCCTCTAGTAAATTGTTCACGATGCAATAAAATGATTAGTAGTGAGACTGATCAGATCTGACATCTAAATTCTGACTCCAAGTTTCCTTGTGAAGATATCTGGTAGAGAGGGGCCTTAACTTTGAGGAGATGCTAGCGGGGAAGAAGGGAGAGGAGGTAGACATCTAGACGTCAGAAGCACACTTATTCTGGCTGAAAGGATAACATTTGAACGTTACCCGGGCAGGAAGAAGCTTCGTATATTGGAGGAGTTAGAGGAATATGTCTATGGTCAACATTGATGGAAATCCAAACAAACGAAGGGAGTGTTTGAGAGAGAGATAGAAAGGAGAGAGAGAGCAAGGAGGCAAGGACTGGATCCTGCCGGGCCACATAAGGATTTTGAAGTTTGATCCTCAGAGAAATGGCAGGGTAGAGTGACGAATAAAAGGCCGGAGACAGCTTCAAGATTGCTTCGTGAAGGCCAAGAGGGATGGCGGGTGCTTGATGTAAACTGGAGAAGGCTCTCTCTGCATTTGAGATGATGTGTGATTTGAGACTGGGCAGGATGAGATTAGCAAGCAGACAGCTCACCCACAGAGTTGGGAAGAGTCTGTAGACTGCTGAAGACAAAAGGCCTGGGTTTTAGGACTGAGGTGGAAAGTGAAACTTAATTGACTCAGATTGGAGAGCCTTTGCTGGCTTGTCAATCTCTCAGAGGGGAAGTACCTCACAAAAGTGCAGCAGAACAAGCTCTCAGTCTGAAAAGATTTCCACCATGGTCCGGGGTGGGAGAGAGACAAGCTCACAACATAGCCATCCAGGAGACAGGAGGAAACTCATCAATGTGCTGTGCTGCGCAAGCCAAGGGAGCGGAGGAGGCTCTTTAAAAAGAGCAAGACCTCAAGACAGACTCACCTTACTGGTGCAGGGAGGCACTGGAGACCGTGGTCTGTTAATAGCTGTCTCTTGGAACCGCCAGTCCAGTGATCAGTGATCAGAATTCCACATGGTTGTAGGTCTGGCTCATATCATTGCATTAGGCTATTGCTAGCGACCTCGTCTACAATAAGCTATGCTTGTACAATTGTCCCAAACTGCTACAAAGGAAATACGATTAATCTGAACCAGCAGTTTATTTGCAGAGTGACCATATGGTTTGTCATTCCAACTGGGACCAGAGTGAAAGTGGGACATTGGAGTAAGAGGTGAGATCTGGGAAATGGATGAACACTCCAGTCGGTGGCTCCCTATGCAAATCTCTGGCCGCCGGTTCTTTTCTCGGTAATCACAAATCCACCCCTCTAGTCCTCACAGCCACTCTACATCCCACATCTCCCAATTCCTCTTCTGCAGACAAGTAGCTCAAAGTGCAAGCGTCCACTCTCTCCAACCCGGTAAAGTAGTGGTTCTCATGCTGCGACCTTCTCATCCAGTTGCTCATGTGGTGGTGACCCCCAACCATAAGATTATTTTTGTTGCTACTTCCTAACTGTCATTTTGCTACTGGTAGGAATTAGGAGACCTCTGGGAAAGGGTCATTCAACCCCCAAAGGGTGGCGACCCACAGGTTGAAAACTGCTGCTCTAAATCCTTATCTAGAGCCCGTTTGCTAACTCAGTTGCTTACTCAACTCTAAACAGATCTAAATCTGGATCCTTCTGCTGTTGGTCATTTTGGCTTTAATGGGCTGCTAAGAATGTGATCGGCCTTCTGTGTAGGGTTCTCCCTTGTCTTGATGCCAAATCACAATTGGCCTCACTGACTTGGCCTGTTTCCAGCTTTCTGGCACCAGGACTCATTAAGCCGTTAGGTTCAAGCGAGGACATTGTGACCGTCAGTGAAAAGCTGCTTTTTCCTTGAGGCTTGGCCTGGCTTAGGTGGGGGCTTGGTCAAGGACCGAGTATCCCCAACAGCCTTCTGTTAGGAACGATGGAAACAGATGGAGAACATTCAAGACGAATTTGCAGAACTCATGATAAGCTGAATAGACCCCCAGTGTTGTTGCCCTTTAAAAAAAAAAACCAAACTAAATAAACAGCGCTTGGTTCTTGCTCTAAAGAGGGACTCTCAGCACAGCGAAGGACAGTGTTCCCATTCAAAGCAGAGCTTCAGCATCAATCCCTGGAGTTCACTGGGCTGCTGGTGACTCTGGCATGGACTTGTTAATGAGCACGGGAAATCTGCAGACTCATCCATCTTTGTACACAGCTTGTCCCTTGAACATGGTATAGCCTGTGCATGATGCCTTTACTCTTACCACATCGTGACCTCGTTGAGCAGTTAAAGCATGTGTTTTGGTGCTTTAAAAAAAAACAGTATGAACATTATTTTAATTCAGCTTAATTTTGTTTTTCTACTGAAATTATTTTAGACAAGTTATCATTCAGGAAGTGCTCTCCTCACAACGTGATGATTTCCTTCACTGTATCAAGCGGTACCCTAGTAAACACCGAACGCTTATTCCCTTAACATCACATGTTTCAGTCGGACACACATATTGCATGTCCATGTGGCACATCAGAACAGCTAATTGACTTAGATCCAAAACCAAGCCATGAGACATCAGATTGAAATGTTGACTGCTTGTGTGGAAGATGTGAGACTAGCCAGCCTCTTTATTTAGCTAATCCCACATGCCTGTAGGGTGGCATGTGGGATTAGATTCTGCGTAGATTTGGAAGGATTTAGTAGTATTCCAATGGTGATTCCTTCATAATCCATCTTTAAAAAAAACTTCTCTATGATGGCCTGTCTGGCTGCTTGGGCTAGCTTCCCACAATGCTGTGTGAAAATGTCCTGCCTGAAGCGTGTTGTCTTTGGTTCTCATGGGGGAGATCTTTTCTCAAATAGCCGACCAAGGAGCTAGTTTCTAAATGATTTCCTTGTAATGTTCTAGAGAAATCGACTGGCCTGTCGATGTCAAGGGGAAAAGAAAGGTGAATGATAAGAAACTGTAAAAGTTAACACTTCCTGGCTGAGGGGTTCTCTCCAGGTCTGCCTTTCCTTAAGGCAGCATAGACTCTGCTGGTGGATTAACATTCCCCCCAAATCTCTTCATCGTGCCCAGTGTCCCCTGTTCACAAGATGGACATGACTCAAATTCCGGTCATGGGAAGGGGCGGCCCCATGTGTGAGCACAGTTTTTCTGCCTGGCTTGCTTTCACCACCTCCCCCACATGACCCTCCTGCAGGGTGACCTGTTGTTCCTCGGATGCCCTTTGTGCTTTGGCCACCTCTCTGTCTGACTGCATGAGTCCTTGCAGTACATTCCATGGATTCGTTTGCCAAGAAATTAAATGGTGTATTGGGACAATCTACTGGAACATGGTAAAAAGCAAGGTGTCACTGTGAGGACTAATGTGTGGCTGACATCTGAAAGCTGGACAATGTTCACGAAAGACTGAGAAGAATTGATGCATTTGCATCGTGGTGCTGGCGAGGAATATGCAATGCACCTTGGACGGCTGAAAGGTCGCACAGATCTGTTAGAAGTAAGGCCAGAATGTTCCTGCGAGACAAGGATGATGAGATTTTGTCTTACATACTTTGGACATGTGACCAGGCCCTGGAGAGGGACATCATGCTTGGTAAAGTAGGACAGTGACAAAGAGGACGGTCCTCAAGGAGATGGATTGACACAGCGGCTGCAGCCATGGACTCAAACACAGGTCAGGAGGATGGCACCGGACGGGCAGCATTTTGCTCTACGGTCCTTAGGGTCAGCCTCTGAGTTGGAACTGATTGGACGCCGCCTCGTAATGACAACTCCAAGGATAAGCCTTCGTTGACCACCTCTGGGTCTTCGCTTCCCTCAGCGGTCCTTCCCGGTCCTTCCCGGTCCGTGTCCATCTCTCTCAATCCTCACTCTACACATTGGGCCCCTTTACCTCCATGCAGGTGTGTCCCTCGGGGCTGTTTCGTTGGTCCGCTCAGCTCCGTGACTGTCACTCCATGCGTCCTGGGATGGAGATGAGCTGAGAGATTCAGCTAATCTCTCTCTTGGTTCTGGTTTGAGAAGTATTCTGACTGTGCCCAGAGCAAGTAATGTGTCGCCTGGGTGACACTACCTAGGAGGTGTATGTTTAAACATCCTGTTAGATTACAAATTTGTTGAAATAGGAACGGGATCCCTGCCTTTGTGGATCTAATGATGTGTGCACATTAGGCCAGGCACGGGGTACATTTTTGGATGGTGTATGGGAAGAGGGAAAATGTTTCCAAAGAAGATGAGCCAGTCAGGGTGTGATGTAACAACGATGAGAAATACAACTTTCCTCTAGTTCCTAAAGGTTTCCTCCCCGCTCCCACTATCATGACTCGAATTCGACCTTTCAAGTCTGGCTAGACCAGAGGATGTACACTGGTACAGATAGGAACTGAAAATCCAGGGAATCCAGGGCGGATGAGCCCTACAGGACCAGTGGTGTGAGTGGCGAAACAGGGAGGGTAGAGGGAGAGTGGGTAGGAAAGAGGGAACCAATTACAAGGAACTATATATGACTTCCTCCCTGGGGGACGGTCAACAGAAAAGTGGGTGAAGGGAGACGTTGGACAGGACAAGATATGACAAAATACCCATTTATAAACTATCAAGGGCTCATGAGGGAGTGGGGAGCGGGGAGGGAGGGGAAAAATGAGGACCTAATGTCGGGGGTTTAAGTGGAGAGAAAATGTTTTGAGAATGATGTACAAATGCACTTTACATAATTGATGTGTGTATGGATTGTAGTAACAGTTGTATGAGCCCCTAATAAAATGTTTTTTACAAAAAAGAACATTTAGGAAACCATTAACTGTTTATAACTGATGGCTATGTTGGTATTAAAACCACACTCTGATAGCTCAGATGAGCGGCTGGTAGTTTCAAAGTGGATGACCTTGAGGGTGGCAGCCCAATGAGTAAGCCACTACGCCCCCATTAGAGCTCTTCAGAGAGAAGGTTCAACCCCCCACCCCCAAATAAAACCCTCAAGCTCACTGCCCTTGAGTCAATTCTCACACATGGTGACCCTACCGGACAGGGTGGAGCCTCTCCGGTGGCTTTCCGGGCTCTGACTCTTTAGGGGCACAAACGGCCCTACCTTTCCCGGTGGACAGACCGGTGGCTTCAAACCTCAGCCCAAAGCATAACCCACAATGCCACCAGCCTGGGCTCCTAAGAGAAACCGTTAGTGGCAGTGAAAGGGTTGCGATTTCGTTTTGGTAAAAATGAAATGTTTTAAAATTAGAGATGACAATGACAGATGCATGTACTAAAACATAATGTGTTCTACACTCCAGATGGGTGAATTTATGTGTGAAAATTGTAACGCTGCTGAGAAAGCATGCTCTAGAATTTTAAATGTTGACTTCGAAATGGTTAAAATGCCCTCTGAGGAGGAGGCTCATTTCAAATGGCATGTAGTACATTTCTAGAGATATCTTTATCATGCTGAACGCACAGCTCATGACTCAGAACTCCGTTGACCAGAAGCGGCTGCGTTTGGGTCGTGAGCCACCTTTGAGCGGACCTCAACTCACAGCGGGCCCTGACCAGAGAACGAAATGCCTCCCTGTCCCGTGCCATCTCCGGGATCCACGGCAGACCTGAGTGCTGTGGTTGGAGGGCTTTCATTTCATTGGCTGATTTTTGCAAGTTGACCAGCAGACCTTTCTTCCTGCTTCATCTGAGTCTGAAGTACCACTGAAACCCGGACAGCATCCGAGCACAACAGAGCCCTTCACTGCCAGACAGTCAGTGGCTTCACATGGAATGCATTTGGCCAGGGATCAAACCAGGGTCTCCCGCGTGGAAGGACAGAATTCTCCCTCTGTTTGTATTGGTTGCATTTTCACACCTTGATAGTGTTCACATCTATTTTAAATATATATGTATGTATATATATATGTACATACATATATATATATATAAAGAAAAATGAGAGTTTTTTTCAAAGATCAAAACCAATAACAAAACAAAGAGGCTCACAGTGAGGGAAAGAGGAGACTGTATTAATTCACTCTTTTGTGGCTGTTTGATCACTGAGACTGCAGATGTCTAGCATTGCGTGTCGCCTCACGGTGTCCAGCTCTGTGGGAAGGTGGGCTGGCTTTCTGCCGCACACCCCATGGAGCCCAGTGGTGTGCCTTGGGAGGTGTGCTCACCGTGTTCCCGCTGCGCACCTTCTCGTTTGTGTGCCCATCACCAAATGAGAAGGACCCAGAACCTTGGCTGCCTTCCTTCAGGGCAACAAGTTCCTCATCCTCCTGTAGGGAGAAGCGGAGCGACTCCAGTAAGCCCTCATCCCGCAGTGTCCTTCAGCTGCGTAACATCAAGTCAGCGAGAACGCAACGAGCCAGTAACTGCAGGAATGGCTTGACGACCCCGTCAGATGTCCGTGTCGTGTGGTGTGGTTGCTTGACCCTAACATAGTCCTCTTGCCGACAAAATGATTCCTGGGTGATTAATTCACAACACCAGCAACATGAAAGTTACAAAATGGTGAATGGAACGAAACTCCATTGACATTTCCAAATGCATTCTCTTGGGCTTTCCCAATACGTTGTCATGATTATCTCATCTCATCATCAAATCATTAAGCAACAAAAGTGGGGGCCTGATTAAGCGTTCATACCTACATTAGCGATGGAGTTACAGAGAAGACTAACTCCTTCTCGAGTGATGTGTGATCGTGACTAGGGAAGCCAAGCCGTGTGGTGCCCCACACGTGGAAGTTTCCATCGCTGCCTAGGAGATCATTCAGAGGAGTGAAGACTTCAGGAGATTGAAAGATGAACAGGTGCTTGCTGGTCAGACAAGAGCAGCTGGGCCAGCTGTGGAAGAGTGTGGCCTCAGTACTGGGGCAGTCTCATCAACAGCCTTCCACATATAAATGCTACCGTGGGGCGTGCTGAAAGCAAGCAAGAGGAACTTGAAGATCGAAGGCTCCAGTCTTCAGTATGGACCAGAACTCGTGTACAGAAAACCAAAATCCTCAGAACTGGACCAACAAATGGGGGAAAGAGTGAAGTTCTCAAGGGTTTCATTTGGCTCGGATTCACAGTCAGCACTTGTGGAAACCGCAGTCAGGAAATCCAAGATAGATGAACCCTTCAGAAACAGTCCTGGGATTAATGATTCCCCGAGGGTGCTGAAAGAGAGGTGGGGAAAGGGGAGAGGGAAGGGGGTACTGATAGCAACGATGACTGTATAAGCCCACTCGAGGGGGACGGATAACAGAATGGTAGGTGAATGGACATATTGGATGGTGTAAGATAGGGTAAAAAAAGAGAGAAGGAATAACAATAATAATAATATTTAATATAGGTAATAACAAGGGTTCCTGGGGGGTAGGGTGGAAGAAGGTGGGGATCAAGGGAGCTGATATCAAAGACTGCAATAAAAAGAAAATGTTTTGAGGATGATGTTAGCAGCAATTGTACAATCATGCTTGATCTCATTGAACTGTGGATTGTTATGATATCTGTAAGAGCTCCCAATAAAGGGGGAGAGGGGGAGGGAATCAAAGGATGTATCGTATTGGGCAAATCTGTTTCACAAGGCCTCCTTAAAGCGTTCAAGGATGTCACTGTGAGGCCTAAGGTGTACCTGGCCCAGGCCACCATGTTTCCCATCATCTAGCATGCCTGTCAGGAGCCCTGTCAGTAAGAGTTGGACTGAAGCCAACAGCCACTCTGCCGGAGCAAGGGGAGGCTGTCTGGCCTCAGAGACAGAAATCAGACAGACATAGGGCCAGAGTCACCATTGACTTGGTGTGTTGCTTCTGGGACAGCCAAGGAGGTTCCTAGTTCTTGGCTTACCTTATCATCCTCTGGATGGGGAGACGGAGGAGGAGACAGGATCCTTGGCCAGAGTTAAAGGGCAGCTAGGCTGTGGAGGAAAGTGGGGTGAGAGCCAGCGTGGGCACTGCTTCAGTGTCGTGGAATTTGTCCTTGGCGCGCCTTTCCTCTGCCTGTTTCCTCCCTTCCTTCCCCGCATCTGTGCTGTTCTTGTGTCTTCCTGCTGCCCAGAGACCACACCCGGAGAGGCCTGCCCTCCACGAGGACTCATGATCTCTCTGCTGCCCTTCTGTACAATCTTCTCCCTCCACTCCCAACCTAACCGTAAACCCAGGCAGGATGCTGAGGAGAGATGAGCCGCTGGTTGACACATCAGGGCTGGGGTGACATCTGCATCGGGCAGGAAGGGATGAGGATGACAACTTTCACTGATGAAGCGCATACGATGCACAAGGCCCTGCGCCAGGGGCTTGGAGGCATCATCTACGTACTTAACACAGGGGGCCTGTGCCAACAAGCTCCAGGTGCTTTTGAATTGTGTCTGCCTCATGGCGCCCCCAAGCGTGTTAGAGTAACAATGAGGTCCGTGGGGTTTTCAGAGGCTGCTTTTTAAATTTTCCAGTTTTATTGGCATGTGATTCAGTGGTTTAAACACCCATAAAAAGTTATGCAGTCGTCACCACCCTCAATTTTTGAACCTTTTCTTCATTCTTGTACTCATGATAATGAGCTTCCCATTTACCCCCAACTTCCCCTGTCATAACCCTAAAAACTATGAATGCTGTCTTTATAGATTTACCTATTCTGGGCTTCATATTTTTTTTAAAAAATACCAAACAAAAACCAAAACCAACAATAATAAACAATAAAGCAGAAACATCTCAATCCAAAAGAAAGCATAAAATAATAAAAATTAGCACACATTTAAAATGGATCTAAAGATAGAACAAATGAAAAGGTATTAAATTTTTACCTAACTACATCGGCCCTGGTGGTATAGTAGTTATGTGTTTGGCTACAATCTGCAAGGTCTGTGGTTCAAAACCACCAGGGAGAAAGGGGACTTTTTACTCTCATAAGCAGTGACAGTCCCAGAAACTCAGTGGGGCAGTTCTACCCTGTCCTATAAACTTTCTATGAGTCACCCTTGGCTCAATGGGAGTGAGTGAGACATAATCATTAATCCACTTTCCAATGTCCTCTATAGCAAGGTTATTTACATCCCTGGTCAATGGTCAGAGGAGATTCTCCCGAGGCTTAATCCACATGAGAACACTGCAAATGTACTTGAGGCTTTCACTGTCATCCATAGCCTTCTGCAAACTGGATGCTCAGATATTAAACTCAAGGTCTCTCCTTCCCTCTTGTCTTGGATCTCATTTATAATCCTTGGATCATAGAGGCTGATGTACTTATTCCATGTGGACTTAGCTGACACCAAATTTAGATGGCTTCTTCTTTTTAAAATAAGTCTTTAAGATCATAGACTCTACTCCTTCTGATAGCCATCTGATTTTTTCACCACACTTTGCTATAGCTCCCACATCTTCAGTGATCTCTTCATGAGGGCAAATATTGAGTAGGGCCACGTCACAAGAACTAATTGTTCTTAGATTAGGGTTTATGACTAAGTGTAAACTCCAAGTCTATTTATATCTGTGGTTTATATATGTCCCCAGTCCACTTGCCAGGCCTTCTCCCCAAGGCTCTTTGGGTAGACTTGACCTTCCAACATTTATTTCAGTTAGCAATTAAACACATGAACCAATTGCACCACCCAGGGTCTCCTTCCCACTGATTGAAACACAAAACCCACTACGTTTGAGTTGATTCTGACTCATCGGGACCCTAATTCATTGAGACCCCAATTAGTCACTCCCCAAAGCTAATTTGGCTTACTACTCTCTTTTCAAGAAGAAGAAAAAAAATACCCTGTGTTCCCACTGGCAGTTAAAAACTTGTATTAAAGCCCTCATTCAGAATAAAGTACAGGTATCTCCTTTTGCGGCATCTCCTGGATCATTGCAGGGACCCCCAGTGAGTGGTATTTCCTACTTTCTAAACATTGCCAGATAGGGTTTCAGAGGCTGTAAATCTTTACAGGAGCAGATAGCCTCACCTTTCTCCCACCAAGCAACTGGTGGCTTTGAACTACCGATCTTGTGGTTATCAATCATTTATACATAATTAGTACATAGCACCATGATGATTACATGTATCCCCACCTGTGTCAATATAACTGTCCTCTCCATTTTATCCAGTTACATTAAATTTTGTTCATGTGTTGTCAGCTGTCACAGTTCAATGATCACAAGTGTCATCTCAAACTTGTAGCCCATGACAGCAGGGAACACCTTGAGTGGCAAGGAAGAAGTTTGTCTTGATGGCCAGTGAAGGGATTTGGAAGGCAACCTGTGGCCACTCAGGGGCCTGGAAATTATTGGAAGAAGGAAGCAGCATAATCAAAGCCAGGTATTAGAAGGGCTTGGTTGTGTGTAGTGAATGGACTGATTTAAGATGGCGGACACTGTTGACTGTAGATCATTTCTAGAAAATCCAATAAATGATTTCATGAAAGCACTCTGCTCGGATTCAGAGACTGGAGTTGTAAATTCAACTCTGTCACTTTGGATCTCTGCCCCTGAGCATGCCCCTTATCTTCCCGTGGTGATAACTTCCTTATATAAATTATTTGATTTAGTCCCCAGGCTTTGATGCTAACCCAACAGTTGGTGGTTTGAACCCACCAGAAAGTTCACAGGAGAAAAGACCTGCTTTCATCAAGGTTACAGCCCTATGGGGTAGGAAACCCTATGGGGTAGGAAACCCTATGGGGCGGTACAGGAAACCCTTTCATTTAGGGTCACCCTGAGTGGGAATTACTCAATAGTATGCAATGATAGCAGTAGACCTCTGCTTGTCCCCAAATTCCACAATTCCAGACACCTGGAATGGTGGCCAGGAGACAACCATTGAAAATGAATCAAAAGGGCCCTTAAGATTTACTATAGATTCCTATCATTACTATGGATTCCTTTCCATGTTTGTAATCTTGGGAGTTTCCAACTCTGAGTGACCCCTATGTACAACACACTGAAACACAGCGTTTTCCTGCAGCATCTCCACAATCATTCCTGTCTGAGCCCACTGCTGCAGCCACCGGGCCTCTCTCTCCTTGATAGTAGTCCTCTCTTGTTGACCCTCTAGTTTACCAAGCGTGGTGTCCATCTCCAGGGATTGGTCCCTGGAGACCATGTCTTAACTAGGAGAGCCCAAGTCTCACTGTCCTTGTTTTGATGGGACATTCTGGCCCTATTTCTTCCCACACAGATCTGTTCATTCCTTTGTCAGCCTATGGCTCTTTCCATCGGCTTTGCCAACACCATAGTTTAAAGGGGGCCATTGTTCTTCTGTCTTCTTGCTTTAGAGTCCACCTTTCACGACCATGGCTAGGGCCAGGCGCACGTTGTTCTCAAAGTATCTTTTCTTTCCATCACTTTAAAGAGATCTTGTGCAGTGGGTTTACTTAATGCAGTGTCATTTGATTTCTTGGCTGCTGCTTCCATGAGCATTGATTGTGGATTTAAGCAAGATGAAATCCTTGACAACTTATGTATTTTCTCTGTTTATGATTATGCCTATTGTTCCAGTTGTGAGGATTTCCTTTATATTGAGTTGCAATCCAGACTGAAGGCTACAACCCTTGATCTTCATCAGCAAGGGCTTCAAGTCCTTCTCTCTTTTGTGCCGTCAGCATATCCCAGGTCATTAATAAACCTTCTTCAAATCCTGAAGTCACATTTTTCTTCATATAATCCAGATTCTCTAATGATTTGCTCCATATACAGATTGAAAAAGTATGGTAAGAGGATACATCGGTGACATGTACTTTTCCTGATTTTAAACCAGGCAGTATGGTTCTGTTAGCATAACTGTCTCTTGATTCATATGAGAACAATGACATGTTCTAGAATTCCCATTCTTTTTAAGGCTATCCATTGTTTGTTTTGATCCACAAAGTCAATTGCCTTTTCACAGTTAATGAAACACAAGTAAACATTTTTCTGGTATTCTCTACTTTCAACCAAAGTTCGAAAGAGTGGGATCCCCAGCAATTATGTCCCTTGTTTTAAATCCTCTTCTGAATCCAGCTCGAACCTCTGGTAGTTCTCTGTCAATGTACCGCCGCCCCCACTGCCGCCCCCACTGTTGAATGATCTTCAGCAAAGTTTTACTTGCATGTGATATCAGTGATATTGTTCTATAATTTGAACATTCTTTTTGAGTGACCCATCTTTGGAATGGGTACAGACATAGACTTCTACCAGTCAGTTGGCTAAGGAGCTGTCTTCTAAATTTCCTGGCTTAGACAAGTAAGTGCTTCCAATACTTTATCAACTTATTGAAACATCTCAGTGGGTATTCCATCAATTCCTGGAACCTTGATTTTGGCTAATGCTTTCAGTACAGCTTGGGCTTTCTTCAGTAACATTGGTTCTTGCTCATATGCTGCTTCTTGAAATGGTAGAATGTCAACTAGTTCTTTTTGGTGACTATATTCTTTCCATCTTCTTCTGATACATCATTCAATATTTTGCTCATAGAATCTTTTGATATTGTAATCTGAGGCTTCCATTTTTTTCTCGAAGTTTAAGAATTGCTGACCATATTCTTCCCTTTCGGTTTTCTAACTCTAGGTCTTTGTGCCTCTCGTTTTAATATTTTTGCTTTGTCTCTGGAGCTGCCCTTTGAAATTTTCTATTCAGCTCTTTGGCTTCATTATTTCTTCCATTGCCTTAGCTACTGTATCATTAAGAGCAGTGGCAGAGTGTCTTCGGACATCCATGCTCATCTTTTCAATGACCTTTTGCTTTCTTCATGAAGGGTGTTCTTGATGACATCCCAAAGCTCATCAGGTCTTGCCATTAGTGTTGATTGCATCACGTCTGTTCTTGAAATGCGGGTGGTTTATCAACAAGGATGTATTTTGGCTTGTATGGACTTGTTTTCATTTTGTTTAGCTTTAATCTGAACTTACATATGAACAATTGATGGTCTGTTCAGGCCCCTGGCCTGGTAGATGCTGATATTGAGCTTCTCTATAATCTCTTCCCAAGATGTAGTCAATTGATTTCTGTGTATATGGAGTGTTCCATGTGTATGGTCATCCTTTGAGTTGTTGGGGGAAAAAAAGCATTTACAAAGAAGAAGTTGATGGTTATGGTAGTTACATAATCTTGTGTCAACTTGCGAAGGGGTGAAGTCTAGCCATTCAATCAGGTTGTAGCTTGATGACCTCATTTGGAGGCACCACAGAAATAAATAGGTAGCTGGAGGCCAAAATACACAAAAACTCTGCTTCATTTTCCTGCTGAACAAGACACATGGAGCTACCCTAGAGCCCTGGAGTTGGAGGAGCCACAGGAAGATCCCTGCCAGCTCTGAGATGCATCCACTGCCACTGGATCCACAAGACTTTCCACCCACTGGCCTGTGATCTCTCTGCATTTGGCATCGTTTCATGCTGTGCATGAGCCTGAAGAGGAATTTATAGATTGATATTAGTTACATGGGCTAATATCGGACTTATGGACTTGATCTTAACTAGGCTGGGATGTTTCTTAATATACGATAACACTTTATATAAAGCTCTTTCTTATACACATGTGAGTGTCTATGAATTTGTTTCTTTAGTCAACCCAGACCAATACAGTAGTCTTGCAAAATTCAATCATGTGATCCCCAACTTCCTTTCTATCACCAAGACCGTATTTTCTAACGATTGTTCCTTCCTCTTTGTTGCCAACGTTTGCATTCTAATCAATAGTAATTATCAATTCATATCGATTACATGCTTGATCAATTTCAGACTGAAGACTGTAGACTTCTGCATCATTAGCTTTCGTGGTGGATGCATAAATTTGAATAATAGTGGTATTGACTGGATTTTCTTTTATGAAGATAGACATTATCCTACCACAGGTGGCATTGTGCTTCAAGATAGATTTTGAAATGTCTTGTATAGTAAGCCATGGGATTTCTGATTCAAAATCGCCAGCACCGGTCCATTGCAGCTCACTAACACCTAGGACATCGATCTTGGTGTGCTCCATTTCATTTTTGATGACTTCCAAGTGTTCTAGATTCATACTTTATGTATTCTAGTTTCCAAGTTTTAATTAATGTTTGCCGCTATTTCTTTTCATTTTGAGTCATGTCTCATCAGCAAATGAATGTCCCCAAATCTTTTCTTCATCTGTGTAATTATAGTAGACTCTCCTTTGAAAAGGCAGCTCCTCCTAATCAGATTTTGATTGTCTTCTGATCTGAGGAGCTCATCTTCTGGCACTCTCTCTCTCTGACAATGCTCCACTTCTATTCCTTTGGTTTTCAGTAACTGGCAAAGGTTTGATGTTATCCATAGGATTTTTCAGTGACGAATTCATCAGAAGTGGCTAGCCTATTCCTTTTTCGTTGTCTGTTCTTCGTCTGGAAGCTCTGCCAAAATCTGCTCACTTTCGGTGAAAGCTCAGGTCTTTGAAATACCTGTGACATAGTTTCCAGCATCACAGCAACACACCAGCCACCACAGTCTGACAAACTATAGACAAGTAGTAGCCATCGCTCTTTAGTTCCTACAAAACTCCTCTTTGGTTCCATTTTCACTTTTTCTGCATCTTAGACAATTTTTTCTTGACCTCTGAAGGTATGTTAATTTTCTTGTTTTTTCCAAAGCAACTCAAAGGGGGCACGCGGAGAAACTTTTACAATGACATCTGTAACAGGTTTATGGTCAGGATCAAATTGATGTAAATTGAACTCATGCTTAGGTTCAAAAACTGTTGCCATGTTGAATTATGTGAAAGTGCATACACTCTTGTCCAGGGGACACGGTCAAAGCCAGCACATGATCAAGAAACCACATAGAAAAACATGATTGAGCCAAATTAAAGGGGACACGGAGTAGATGATTTTGTGATCACAGTGCCCAGTGCAGCTGTGCAAACCAAGCTAATGAGATGATGATGTAATCTCTTGTTGCAAAGAATAAAGTGATTTCCCCTGAGATTAAGGGTAAACTGCTCAACCTTGTGTTCAAGTCTAGATAGCCCCCCTGGTTTCCTTCAAACTTTAAAATAAACAAAGAGAGTGAACTGCTGAGCCGAATCACTTAGAGAGTAAGTGAAATTTCCCAATTCTTAAAAATGTTCACCTTTACTGTTTGTACTACAGTCCAGCGATAGATCACTCTTTGGATGGTCCAGCAATAATAATAATACCACCGTGATACTGTCTGGGTGGTCTACATATGTGTCCTGCATGGCAGTGTTCTGGTGTCGTGCTCTGAGCAACATGTGTCGGGACCTCTGCCTCCTTGAGTAGGGAGTTCAGGTATATGTCATGCAAACAAAGACATTTCTCCACTGTAAATTTTATCACCATTAAACAGTGAGTGGGAGCTCATTGGCATGGTGGTTACATGTTGGGCTGCTCATGTCAAGGCCAACAGTTTGAAACCACCAGCTGCTCTATGGGGGAAAGTGAGGCTTTCAACTCCTGTGAGAGATGTAGTCTTGGAAACCCAAGAGGGTCTCCAAGGGCACAGGGAGTTATAACTGGAGCCCGTGGTTGAGTCGTTACATCGGAGGTATTCCTGATCGCCTCACCAATTGAGCCTTTCAGGAATCTCATTTTCTAAAGAATTGTTTTCCTTGGAACATGTACCAGATGTGTCATTAATTCACCTTAAAAATCCCAGATGGCCATGCAGTCAGTGGCATGACAACAAGCCACAGATGTACACAGTTCTTTTGGTCTGCCTCTGGGTTTTGAATTTACCTGGTGGCACTGCCGGTAAGCATTGAACTACTAACTACAAGGCCAACAACCACTTCTTGGAAGACAGATCAGGCTGTCTACTCCCATGAAGATGTACAGCCTTGGAAACCAGTTATAAGGTCACTGTGAATTGACTTGATGGCAGTGGGTCTTTTAAATATACTAAGTATACTAAATACACTAAAAGTCCATCATGTGGGAGAGACCTTGAGTCTGCCTTGTCTTTCTTTATCTCCCTACCAATGAGATTTGGGCCAGAACATCATATGTGCTCGATAAATATTTGTTGGAAGGAACATATGGAATAGCCTATTTGAATAAGTCACAGTGTGTTTTCAGTTTAGAATCTAAGGGTTGAGTAGACACTGTTTCATTTGTCTCATATGAGAAACATGCATTTTTGCTTACCTTCAATGTTGTCAACTGTTTCCATAATTAAGGATTAGGCAGGATTGGAACGTTTCCTCCTGCTTCCAGTTGTTTCTCATCAGACAGTGATTAAGCAAGCTATACACATTTGCTGGCTTGATTCCTTAATGGGAGATATTTCTCCAAAGGTGGCCAGAGAAAGAACAATCAGTGAGACTTGTTTGGGTCTTTGGCAGCTGGCTAATGGAAAAGTTGAAGCTGAAATAGCTTGAATTACCTAGCCAAAGGGGACCGTGACATGCTCGGTGTCCTCGCAGGCATGTGAACCGGCAAGGGTCCATTTGCAAAGGGCTAACAACACATGGTGGCCCCTTGAATTCGCACTGCAATCCTGGGTGGATGGTGGGCCTTTTGAAATCCACGCTGTATTGAGGTGAAAGCTGAAACCCTGCCCAAGTGACTTCCCCAGGAGTTCACAGTGAATGTCTGTTGGATTCGGCTATGAAAACCAATTCTTCTGACTCCAAGTTCACGGCTCCTTCCATTTCCCCATGGAGTCCAAGGTGGCTCCAATGGGGAAACCCTTGGCTACTAACCAAATCTACCCAAAGGCTCCTTGGAAGAAAGGCCCAGCGAGTTTCTTCTGACCAGTCACAGCCACCGACAGCCTGCGGAGTACAGCTCTGCTTGGACACACATAGGGTGGCCATGAGTTGGAACAAACTAGGTTTTTGGTTTGTTTTGTTTGTGTGTGTGTGTGTGTTCTTTTACTTTTCCAAGCACGATGTCCTTTTCCAGGGATGGCCTCTCCTGATAACATGTCCAAAGTACATGAGACAAAGTCTCACCGTGCTTGAATCCAAGGAGCCTTCTCACTGTACTTCTTCCAAGCCAGACTGGTGTGTTCTTTCGGCAGTCGTGGTACTTTCAGTAGTCTTCATCAGCACCATCATTCAAAGGTCTTGATTCCTCTTCGCTCTTCCTTCTTCACTGTCCAACTCTCCCGTGCATAGGAGGCCGTGGACAACACCATGGCCTGCGTCAGGGGAACCTTAGTTCTCAAAGTAACCACCTTGCTTTTCAAACGGTAAAGAGGACTTGTGCAGCAGATTTACCCAATACAACGTGTCATTGGATATATAAGTCAATTAAAAACAAAAAGCAAGCTTACTGCCATTGAGTCGATGCTGACTTATAGCAACCTTCTAGGAGAGGGTAGAATTGCCCCTGTGAGTTTCCAAGATGGCAACTAGTGTCTGGTGGTTCCAAACTGCTGATCATGCAGATCGCAGCTCAATGTGTACCACGACACCACCAAGGCTTTTTATCTGTAAATGGAGCATCCTAATTAGCTCCTAGATATTTGGGATTTTAAAATTATTTTTATTTTTGTTTTTAGCTGTGATAAATTTAGGACCCCTAATGGTGTAGTGGTTGTGAGTTGGGCTGTGGTCCTGGCTGGCACTTCGAAACCAACAGTGGTTCCCCAGGAGAAAGACTGTACTTTCTACTCCTGCTGATCGGTACAGTCTTGGAAACGCACAGGGGGTCGTTATGAGTCAGCAGTGACTCCATGGCAGGGAAGGGAGTAATACATTCAGTGCAAAAGATGGGAGGTGGTACAAATGGCCAGCTTCTTTGTTGTGTGAACTTATGCCAGACACCGTCTACACTGCCAGGCTGAGAGGACACACTGACCATCAAGACCTTCCAGCTTTAGGCCTTGCCTTAGGAGTCCTGCCCATAAGTGGGAAATTGGCATCAGGGTCTGTTGAGTTGGAAGTTGCTGACCAGTGAATGACTACCTACTTGCTTCAACCTTTACTTCCTTCTGTAATTGCTGCTGATGTGTTTATCCTCTGCAGACAAAGCTCAGGACGCTTGGGCCATATACTAGTCTTCCTTCATTCTCATTGGGGTTGAGGGTTTCCCATTATGTTTAGATAGGGTTTGGTTGGGCTTTTGTTCTTTGTTTATTTTCCACCTGTTTGAGGGTGGCTTGTTGACCCCTACTGCAGCTCCACTTTCCAGAGTAACCAAGTCATGGAATGAAGTGACCCGCATCAGCTGCAGAAGACGGTCCTAGCCCTGCTGCAGACCAGTTGTGTTCGTCTCTGGGCATGTCTTTCCATTGGTTCTTCTTTGGTAAACATTATGGAACAAATTCATGACCTGTCTCTGAAGGACAAGGGTCTTAGAAGATGACGTATCTCAAAAGGTATATAAATATATGGTATCATCCACCACCACAGC
>NW_022111369.1:55037921-55041421 GCF_000313985.2 Echinops telfairi
CACCACCACCATCACCACCACCACCATCACCATCACCAACACTACTACCACATCACCACCACAGTACCACCACCAGCATCACTAACACTACTACCACCATCACTGCTACACCACCAATTAAAAGTATGCCCTCAATATTTATTGAAAGCATTTGGATTTTAATTTCCATAGATGGGCAGTAGTAGTTTTAAATAAAATTGCAAGTGAAACTTCTTTTAATCTTAATTATCTGTCGTTTTGATCATTTCTGATTCCTAATATATGTACAAAGTGTTCTCAGTTTAATACAGAATACAAAATAAACAGATGTTGAGCATTTCTACAATGTGAATTCCATGTTTTCTGTTATCATTGTGTACTGTAAACTATACTCAGGATTGGGGCAATGTTTACATGAAAAAAAATACAGTACCTCAAATTTGCAAAGACTTATAATATCTAAGAGCTCTTTTACTTTTAACATATTAAGGTTAAGCAAATTAAGAGAGATTAGTGATTTTGTCATCTAGTTAAGGTCTAATATTATGGTTTCTTTAAAAAAAACTCTTCATATGTCAGGGAAGATTTCTACCCTTTATCTATGATTCTACAAATGGAGAATACAGTGAAGGGCTGAGGACTGCTTTAAAAGATCCAAGTCTATGTGAAAATGGAAGTTATTGGTCCCATACTCACTAAGGGTATTAATGGAGGTCTTCAATGATGCATTTTTGAAACAGTTTTTTAAAAATCTTTAAAATTTTAAAATCCTAGAATGCATTAAAGCTAACTCTGGCCAATTAACAAGAAGGCTTAGGATCTGGTAGTAATTTTATTTAATTAAAAGAATCTAAGCATTTTGGTTTTTTTTAATCGTTTTATTAGGGGCTCATACAACTTTTATCACAATCCATACATACATCAACTGTGTAAAGCACATTTGTACATTCATTGCCCTCATCATTCTCAAAACATTTCCTCTCCACTTAAGCCCCTGGTATCAGTTCCTCATTTTTCCCCTCCCTCCCCGTTCCCCCCTCCCTCATGAGCCCTTGATAATTTATAAATTATTATTTTGTCATATCTTGCTGTGTCCGACGTCTCCCTTCACCCACTTTTCTGTTGTCCGTCCCCCAGGAGGAGGTCACATATAGATCCTTGTAATCGGTTCCCTCTTTCCAACCCACTCTCTCTCTGCCCTCCTAGTATCGCCACTCACACCACTGGTCCTGAAGGGATCATCTGGCCTGGATTCCCTGCGTTTCTAGTTCTTATCTATACCAGTGTACATCCTCTGGTCTAGCCACACTTGCAAGGTAGAATTCGGACATGATAGTGGGGGTGGGGAGGAAGCATTTAGGAACCAGAGGAAAGTTGTATTTTTCATCGTTGCTACATCACACATTGACTGGCTCGTCTCCTCCCTGAGACCCCTCTGCAAGGGGCTCTCCAGTGGCCTACAAATGGGCTTTGGGTCTCCACTCCGCACTACCCCCATCATTCACTATGATAAGATTTTTTGTTCTGATGATGCCTTATACCTGATCCCTTCGACACCTCGTAATCGCATAGGCTGGTGTGGAATCTAAGCATTTTAGATAAAGTAGTTGATCTATTATGCTATAATTTAAACAATGGGCATGAAAACATAGGGAAGCATTAATCGTGAATGGATTATGTGCCCAATTCTGTTCTAGCTTCGTACTTACTTTCTCTTTCTCATGTGTGCCTCATTGACATCTTTGCAAGTGGTACTACTGTATGCAGAGCTCGTTGACAGTGGAGGCATGGAGTTTAATGGACTTGCCCAAGATTGCACTCGTAATAGAGGGCAGAGCAGGGCTTTAATTCAGTCAGCTGACCTCCAGAGTCCCCTTTCACCCACCCTGCCGACTCGGATCTGTTGACAGTAGTCCACAGCTATTGAAAAGGACATGTCGTTAGGTGCCATTGAACAGATTTGTGATCCATAGCTACCCAACATGACAGCAGAGAGCTTGCCCTCACAGGGCTTTCAAACTATAACCTTTAAAGGGGTACTTTGCCAGGTTGTTTCTGCCATGGAGCACTGGTGGGTTTGAACTTCTGATGTTCTGGATAGCAGCCAAGTGCGTAAGCATTCTATCACCAGGACTCCTTACAAAGGACATAGGTTTATAGGCTGATAAGGTTTCAGTCTCCAGAGTAATTCATGATACCTTCAGGATGTAAAAGAGGGCTTCCAAAAGTTCATGGAAAATGGAACTAAAAGATAACGGAATTGTTCCATGAACCACTTAAAACCCTTCACTTATTGTTAAGAAAACAAGAACATGTTAAGATGGACAGTGTATATAACTGCTACGTCTTTCTTGATATAGTCAATGACCTTCCAACTCCAAAGTTCATAGGGGCATTGGGGGTGTAATGGGTTACCTGCTGGACTGTTAATGGCAAGATCAGCAGTTTGAAACCGCCAGCCACTCCACAGGAGAGAGAAGGCTTTCTAACCCTAGGGAGAAACAGGGGCAGTGATAAAGAGGAAGAGGGCCAACAAGGTGGATGGGCACAGTGGCTGCAGCAATGGGTTCAGGCCGAGGAACAAGTGTGAGGCTGGCATAGGACC
Source organism: Echinops telfairi (assembly GCF_000313985.2). Taxonomy (NCBI): domain Eukaryota; kingdom Metazoa; phylum Chordata; class Mammalia; order Afrosoricida; family Tenrecidae; genus Echinops; species Echinops telfairi. The sequence continues at coordinate 55,040,506 of NW_022111369.1, forward strand.
ATGTAGTGTTTCGCTCTGTTGTGCACAGGGTGGCTATGGGTCAGAACTGACTTGAGAAGAATTGCAGGACTGGCGGTGCTTGGTACTACTGTCCAGAGGGTCCCTGTGTGTTGGAACCGACACAGTGGCACCTAACCATCACAACCACAAGGGCCTCGGAAACCCCCACGGGCAGATCTGCTTTGTCCTAGAAGGCTGCTGTGAGTCAGGATCGAATCAATGGCAGTGAGCCTGGTTTTTATTTGGTTGAAGACTTTAAGGAAAAGTTCCATGATCTTTTAATTCTGTTTTTCCATAAATTTTCTGACACCCTCTTGTACATAGAGGGATGCACAGCTTACCATCTGATAGGCAACAGTGGCTGCATATACATCTGTGGGTTCATGAGGTGTGTGTCTGCTTTGTTTTGTTTTGTTAAGGAAACCAGCTCTCCTTTTGTTTCTGTGGTTGCTGTTAGGTGCCATTGAGTCAATTCCAACGCATAGTGGCCCCTGCATATAATAGAACCAAACACCGCCCTTGTTTGCAGGTTCGAATCCACTATTGCGTTTGGTTGAGGGTCTTCCTTGTTTTCGCTGCCCCTCTACGTTACCAAGCATGATCTCCTTCTCCAGGGACCGGCCTCCTGACAACAGGTCCAAAGAATGAGAGACCACGTATCACCATCTTTGCTTCTGTGGAGCATTCTGGTTGTGCTCCTTCCAAAGCAATTCCGGTTGTTCTGTTGGTGACCCACGCTATTGTCAACATTCTTTGCAAGCACCGTCATTCAAGTGCATCGATTCCGTCTTCCTTCTTCAATGTCCAACTTTCACATCTGGGTGAGGCGATTGAAAATACCATGGCTTGGGTCAGGTGCACTCAAATCCTCAGTCACCTCCTTGCTTTTCAACACTTTCAAGAGGTCTCGTGCAGC
>NW_022111369.1:55042074-55043483 GCF_000313985.2 Echinops telfairi
CACTTGATATCAGTAATGATATTCCTTGTTCCAAGTCCTCTTCTGACTCTGGTCTGAGCCTCTGGCAGCTCTCTGGCAGTGTACTGCTACAGCAACAGTTGTTGGGTGGTCTTCAGCAAAATTTTACTTGCATGTGATATCCATGATATCATTCTATAATTTAAGCATTCTGTTGGGTCAACGTTCTTTGAAATGGGTACAGATATGGGTCTCTTCCAGTCAGTTGGCCAAGTAGCTGTCTTCCACATATCTTCCATAGACAAGTGAGTGCCTCCAGTGCTTTCATCAGCTGGTTGAAACGTTCCAACTGATATTTCATCAATTCCTGGAGCTTTGTTTTTGGCAAATGCGTCCAATGCAGCTTGACCTCCTTCCTTCAGTACATTGGTTCTTGCTCATATGCTACCTGAAATGGTAGAATACCAGCTAGTTCTTTTTGGTACAATGATTCTGTATTATTTCCATCTTCTTTTGATGCTCCCTGCGTGATTCATTATTTTGCCTATAGACTCTTTCAATATTGCAACTTGAGACTTGAATTTTTTCTTGTATTCTCGAAGTTTAAGAAATGCTGGGTGTGTCTTTCTTTTTTGGTTTTCTAAATGTAGGTTTTTGTGTATTTCATTGTGTTTATTATTTTTGTTTATTATTTCCCACAATGGTTTTTAAAGACTCCCAACCTCCCAGAGTGAATAAGCAGCTGGACTTTCCCAGTGTCTGCAGTCCTCTCTTCCCCTTCCCCTCCCTCCTCTTGGCTGCATTCACCTGGAAGCAGCCATTCAGCCATCCACTCCTAGAGCAGGACAACCCCTGCCTCCTCTACACCTGCTACAGACACAGCCATCGCTGGCCAGGCCATTGTGGCACTGGCCAAATATGATCAGGAAGCAGCCAAATCAACAGTGTGGTGCAAGCCAGGGCCACAAAGGCCACCAGTGATCCTTGGACCCACATACCTATTCCCTGTGTCCACCTCTCCATGCCCACCTCACCCTCTCCCTCCTCCGCAAGACACTGCCGTGAAGTATATTTCTATTCATAGTGATTCCGAATGGGATTTCCAAAGCTATAGATCTTTGCTGGAATAGACCAACTCTGTCTTCTACAGAGTGGTTGCTGGGTTTGAACCTCTAACCAGTGCTTAGCAGCCCAATGCTTTCCCTGTGGCACCACCAGAGCCCCTTCGAGCACAGTCTTGATGGGCTGCCCTAACAGTCCCTGCAGGGCCCAGCTGGTTGATGCAGCTCGCAGGCCTTTTCCAGCCAACCTTCCTAGGGTTTTCTTCGGATGGGCTCGATATGAACTTAATTACAAATTACACTGGGACTGCCTGTGTATAAATAACAGAGTGTTCCCATGGTGTCCGAGTTACAGAGTGGCCTGTTTCCTAGAACATATGGTGGCTGTCA
>NW_022111369.1:55044822-55053289 GCF_000313985.2 Echinops telfairi
AGCATAGTGATTAATCACAAAAACAATATGTAATTATATATTGTGAAATATTTATTTCTAATGACAAATAAATGAAATTTTGTCTTAAAGCATGGTGTAGCATGAGTAACAGTCTTCACGCTGGGTACTTGTATGTGGGTGTATCTGCATATGGGCGGACCCGCCTGGACACGGGTAGAGTAGCGGTGTCTCAATTCCTAAGACCATTGGAAACATGTGTTTTCCGATGGTCTTAGGTGACCCCTGTGAAAGGATCGTTCGACTCCCCAGGGGGTCATGACCCACAGGTTGAGAACCACTGCTATAGGATAAAGCAGACTTATTCCCTGGGGATTCTGAGACTATAAATCATTATGGGCTTAGACAGTCTCATATTTCTCCTTGGGAGTGGTTGATAGGTTTGAACTGCTGACCTTGTCAGCAACCTAGCTCGTGACACGCCACCCCACCAGGGCTCACTGGTTATATGTACAGGTACCACCAAAATCAATCCAGGGCACTTAATTCCAAGTTCTAGTGATCCGGTTCCATCTGTGTCAAATTAGAACTGTGCTCCACTGGAATTCCAGTGGCTGATTTTTGGGAAGATCACAGATTTTTCTTCCAATGCAACTCTGGGTAGTATCAAACCTTCAACCTGTTGGTTATCAGCCATGCATGTAACCATTTTTATCCAAGGATCCCATTTATGGGCAGTGGTTAGGTGCCATCGGATTGGTTTCGATTCATGGGGAGCCTGTGTACAATAGAACAAAACAGTGCCTGGTCCTGAGCCATCCTCACAATTGTGCCTGCTTTTGAGCCCATTGTTGCAGCCACTGTGTCCATCCATCTTGTCGAGGGCCTTCCTTTTGGTGGCTGCTTTACCGAGCATGATGTCCATCTCCAGGGACTGCCCTTCCTGACATGTTCAAAGCACACGAGACCAAGTTTCACCATTCTTGCCTCTAAAGAGCATTCAGGCTCTACTTCTTCCAAGATAGATTTGTTTGTTCTTCTGGCAGTCCATGGTACATTCAATATTCTTCACCAGCCCCATAATTCAAATGCATCAGTTTATGGGCATATTGTTATTATTGCTAGAAGGCATAGAGTAGGCTCCAACCCATAGTGACCCCATGCACAGCAGATCCAAAAAAAAAGACTGCACTGTCCTGCGTCATCCGCACACTTGTTCCTACTTTTGAGCCCATTCATGCAGCCACTGTGTCCGTCCATCTTGTCCAGGGCCTTCCTCTTTTTTGCTGCCGCTCCACTTTACCAAGTATGATGTCCCTCTCCAGGGACTGGTCTCTCCTGACAACACGTCCAAAGTCTGTGAGACAAAAATCTTGCCATCCTTGTCTCTAAAGAGAATTCCGGCTGTACTTTTTCCAAGACAGATTTGTTTGTCCTTTCAACAGTCCATGGTCCTTTCAATATGCTTTGCCAGATGAATACATCAACTCAAACACAACAATTCTTCTTCGGTCTTCCTTCTTCAATGTCCAACTTTCACAGGCATATGGTGCAATGGAGAATACCATGGCTTGGGTCAGGTGCACCATAGTCCTCAAAGTAACATCCTTGCTCCATCAATACTCTAAAGAGGTCTTGTGCAGCAGATTTACTTAATGCAATATGTCTTTTGATCTCTTTTTTTTACTGGTATTTCTTCATTTATTTTTAAATCATTTTATTGGGGGCTTGTACAACTCTTATCACAATCCATGCATCAATTGAATCAGGCATGTTTGTACATATGTTGCCCTCATTCTCTTCTAGACATTTACTTTCTATTGAGCCATCGGTATCAGCTCTTCCCCACCCCCCATAACCCCCCTATAGATTGCACATTGCTATTATTTTCATCTCTCACACTGACCACTGTCTCCCTTCTCCCATGTTTTCTGTTGTTCTTCCCCCTGTAGAGGGGTATATGGTTATGTGCCGATCATTGCAATTGGTTCCCCCTTTCTCCCTTCTTCTCCACCACGTCCCCCTATCCTTCCAGCATCACCATTCCCACTCCTGGATTCTGTGTGTCATGAGCTCCCATCCCTTCTATACCTGTGTACATGTTCTGGTCTAGTCTGAACTGGGAAGCAGTACTGGGGTCATGGTAGTGGGGGGTGAGGAAGCCTCAAGGAACCAGAGGAATATAGTGTGTTTCATCGATGCTTTACTGCACCCTCATGGCTCATACCCTCCTTGTGGGCCCTCTGTGGGGAGATTGTTCCACTATCTACAGATGGGCTTTGGATTTCCGCTCCAGCCTCCTCATTCTCAACAATATGTTTTTGTTTTTTATGTGTCTGCTGATGCCTATTACCAGGTCCCTGTGACTCCTCATGATCATACCGGAGGTGTGCTTCTTCCATGTGGACTTGTTGCTTCACTGCTGAATGGTGACTAGTGTAGTGTAACTTCAAGCCTTTAAGACCCAAGACACTGTATCTTTTAAAACTGGGCACCATCCACCCTCGTCACCACATTTGCTTATGCACCTGTTTTGTCTTCAGCGATTGTGTTGGGAGGGTGAACATCTCAATTGGTTAGAACAAAGTGTTCTTGTATTGAGGAAGGCATGAGCAGAGACCCAAAGTCCATCCCGTACCCCTCAGTGTATTGCCATATAAATATATGTACATGGGCCAATACTCTATTTTTGTGGATTAATGTATTTACATATGTACACCGTTATGTTTATACCTCTATCTATTGCTTTGCTTCCTTGGTCCTTCCTCTGTTTCCTTTTACCTTCCTCCTGCCCCACTGCCACTTTCCCCTTATTTCTGCCTCTTGGTACGTCCTCTTAGCTAGTTTGCTGTTGCTCCGATACCGGCCCTCCCCCACCCCCCACCCCTATCCCTATCTCCTCTTTGTTATTGATTCCAAAACCCAGTTGTTCTCCTGTCATGTCTTTTGATCTCTTGACTGCTGCTTCCATGAGCATTGATTGTGGACCCAAGTAAGACAAAATCCTTGACAACGCCAGCCTTTTCTCCATTTGCCTTAGTGTTACCAGTTGGTCCAGTAATGAAGATTTTAGTCTCCTTAGATAGAGTTGTAATCCATATCAAAAGCTACAGTCATTGATCCTCATCAATAAGTGCTTTAAGTCCTCCTCACTTTTAGCAAGCAAGGTTGTGCCATCTGCATACAGCAGGTTTTTAATAAGCCTTCCTCCACTCCTGATGCCACACTCTTCTTCATATAATCCCGCTTCTTTGATGCTTTGCTCAGCAGACAGATCAGGCAGATTGAGCGAGTATGGTGAGAGGATACAACCCTGACACACATCATTCCTGATTTTAAACCATGCGGTATTCCCTTGTCTTGTTTGCACAACTGCCCCTTAGGTCATGTACAAGTCCTGAATAAGCACAATGAAGTGTTCTGGAATTCCCACTCTTCTCAATGTTATTCACAGTTTATTCTGGTCCACACAGTCACAAGTAAACATCTTTCTGGCATTCACTGCTTTGAGCCAACATCCATCTGGCATCAGCAGTGATATCCCCTGTTCCACATCCTCTTCTGAACCTAACCTGAACTTCTGGCAGTTCCCTGTCAAAGTACTGCTGAAACTGTTGTTGGATGATCTTAAGCAAAATTTTGATTGTGTGTGAGATCAATGATATCATTCTATAGTTTGAGCATTCTTTTGGGTCACCTTTCTTTGGAATGGACACAAATATTGATCTCTTCCATTCATTTGGCCAAGTAGCTTTCTTCCAAATTCCCTAGCATAGACAAGTGAGTGCTTCCTGTGCTTCCTCACCTCTCTGAAACATCTCAGCAGGTCTTCTGTCAATTCCTGGAGCCTTGTTTTTCTCTAATGCATTCAATGTAGTTTGAACTGCTTCCTTCGGGACCATTGGTCTTTCTCATATGCTACCTCCTGAAATGGTAGATTGCCAACTGGTTCAGACATAGAGATTAGGATTTCAACATAGAGATTAGGATTTCATTTGGATCAGTGCAGGATGTGTGCCCACTATTTAATCCGTTATCAGTCTCTGTGGGACAGCCTTAACAAATAGACATTTTTCTCTGTATCCTTTTGATTCCTTAAAGCTTTTCAACCTTGTGCATGAATATGATTAAAGACAAAACTCATTGTAATGTGACTCAACCTAGAATGAAAGGAAGAAGCCCGGATGTAAAGTGGGTTATTAACCACATTGGCTACTAACCTCAAGGTTAGCGGTTCAACCTCACCAGTCAACTGCACAGGAGAAAGACGAGACGTTCTGCTTCCTTAAACGATTTGCAGTCTTGGGAACCTAGAGACGGTTCTACTCTGTCCTACACGGTTGAGTCAAAATCAACTCATTGGCATTGGGTTTCAGAATGAATGAAACGTAATGTCTAAGAGTTTTTCACATTGAAAACGTTGTTCACAGGCACTGCATCTTTGTAGATCTCTTTATTTTAAACCATCATAGCCCCACCTGTGAAAGAGCACTGACACAGGAAGTCTGGGTTCTAGGCCTGCCCACCCCCTCAGGCTTTGATTTCTCAGCTTCAAAATGAAAAGAGGGAACCCATGTTGCCTTCCAATTATTGAAAAATCAATCATTCCAAAATACTTATAGAGAAGCACTTAACATTTTAAACAATTTATAGCTAAAGTTAAACGGGTTCATGAAAAAAAAAAAGGTCATCTTGAATTTTAGTGGACAAAAGGATACATGTCCATCTGAACATGTCCATGTGGCCATTGGTGGGTAGGTGGCAGCATACTAAAGTTACTTTGAAAGTTACCGAGATCAGACAATTAAGCCTTGGTGGAAAAACAGAATCTCTCTCATGATCGCTGTGAGCACCGTAGAGATATTTCCCAATATATTGATGGAGGTGTCAGAGCCAAATACAGGGTAAATTCAAGACTGATTCTTGAACTAATTCAAAGAATCTTTTGCTCCTGATCATTAAAAATCTAGCAAGCAGAAGTTCTTCAGAATTTACTAGATTTGTGGATTGTATGAATTGTAATAGAGTTGGCAAACATATCTTAATGTTATATGAACAACAAAATTTCTTTGTAAAATCTTTCTACATTGATCTATATATAGCACTATTCGTTATACCGTTATTAGTAACTGAGAATGTTACTTGGAAAAGTTATTAATATAGGCTCACAAATTCAAATTACCACAGCACTGTCACTAACACACCAGAACATCGGACAAAATCATTGGCAGCAAAGAAAACACCATGGAATTGAAGAGTGCGCAGACAGAGCCATGTGATTTGGAGCATGGCTGTCATTGGGTCCTAAAGATAGCTCTGACTGGAGTGCATCCAAAACCCCCCACCATCGAGTCCATCCCGACTCGCAGGGACCCTATAGGACTGATAGGATGCCCTGTGGGTTTTCAAGATGTGGATCCTATGGAAGCAGAGAGCCTCCTCTCCTCCAGAGCCACTGGTGGGTTGGAACTGCTGGCCTCACATCATTTTAGCCTCGGTCCACGTAAGCTGGGCTGATGGAAAAATGTTTTTGTTGTTATAACTAGAGGAATATATTTACTAAAATCCATTTTTTTTCTGCTGAAACACTGCCCCTCAAATTTTATAGATAATTGTTTTGGCAATTTCATCTGGCAAATTTTATAGATAATTGGTATAGATATAGAATTTTATAGATAATTGAATTTGATAGAAATCTTTTAGATAATTGTTTTGACAGTATCACCCAGTGAATCCTCAGTCCCCCTCCCCACTCCCTCCTTACTGGTACTACTGCCCTGAGGCTCACCATATGTTAGTTTTCTAAGGTATCTCTATTGTTGGAAGGCATCCACTTATAGATAGTTGTTTCTTCTGCATCCTTATGCTTATATGACTATGTTCACATGGGTCATATTTCAACATGAAAATTTTTTTACATGATTTCAATGAAAAATCCTTTGCTTAAACGTCTTTTGTACCATGGGGATTGTGGTCTTCCTTCTTCAAAATCTTTAGGACATGAGTGGTTAACCTCTTGCCAAACATACTCTTCGCCTTTTGAAGTGAAGCTCAACCACATTTAACAACCCAGTTTCCTTCAGGAGCAGCCCAGGGTCGGGAAGTAGAATTAGTCTTGGCAAATGACTTGGAAAGATAGATGTTGGTGTCCAGACTTAAAAGAACCCCTGGAGGGACCCTTGACTTAGCCAGGAGAATTGAAAGCAGGCCTTATTTTCACAGTCATACCTGGCTTCAAGTCTAGATAATTCCCTACCATCCACCAGGCAATTCCCAACCTTGCCCTTTCTTTTTAAAGTACCCACCAGTCTCTAATCTTCCTTCCAGGTTCTAAAACTTCACTTGCCATGGTAAACCAGACGATGAAGGCCCGCTTCACTTTTATGTTTGAAGGCTCATAGATATTGAGATTTATTAGATGCTTTAAATTCACTGCTTTTCCTATTCAGCAGTTAACTGTAGCCCCGAATGAAGGTGATTTGTGCGATCCATCTTGCTTTGTGTCTCACTTGACCTTCTGCCTTTTCCCTGACAGGTTGCTGAATGCTATAAAGCCAGGACTTGTTAGAAAGATCAATAGATTGCCTACCCCCATTGCAGGATTGGTGAGTATCCTGAATGGAGATTTGTTTTCCAATATCCCTCTGCTCTGACCTACGGGTCGTGCTGGTGCCATTTGTTATAGTTTTCTCCTGCAATATATATTTCACTTGAACGAGAATGCATTGAATCCATTACACTAAAAGATCGCTTAGAAATGAAAGATTGCGGGGATGCCTAAATGGCAGCTTAATCTTTGTTTGCATTTTTTCCCATGAGGGATAGGAGCCTTCGTTCTAAAGAGGTAAATTTGTTTTAGGGTGAGAGGCTGATAATTAGGTTGTCCCCTGGGGAGAAGTGTGATTGTAATTACAGTTTTCTTATTTCAGTTCTCTCTGCCATCCCCTAGAAGGGAGGGGAGATAGAAGAATTTCTTGATTAGCAAGCATATTATCTGTTAGCATGTAAATTTTTGTTTTTAATCCTAACAGTCCTGTTTGTGTTTAATTACCCCTAATGTACATATAGGGTACAAAGATGATCTCTATGTATGTATGTGTGTGTGTGTATGTTTGTGTGTGTGACAATAGTCACAACAAAACATACCTGTTCAACTGTCTTTATATGTGCCTTTCAATGACAAGTACAAAAGTGATCTTAAAGTGTCCCAGAGAACTTCCTTAAAAACAATTTAAAAATTTTTAACAGTTTTTTTTGACATACTATTCACATAAAATACAATTCAATGACTTAAACGTATTAGAAAGAGTTTCACAGTTATCATCATAATTAATTTTAGATCATTTTCTTCATTCTTGTATTCATTATTATTAGCTCCCCATTTTCCTACAACCTCTTCTCCTACCACAATTCTAAGAACCCATTAATCCAGTTACTGCCTCTTTAGATTTACTAATCCTGGATTTCCTATTAAGAAAAGTATGCATACGTCCCTTGTCCCCAGCACACACACAGCAAAGTAAAACACAGATAACCCTCAATCCAAAATAAGCACAATAGAAACTACAACCAATAAATAATGGGTCAAAAGGGAGAACAAATGATAAAGTGTTAAATGTTAACTACATCTGCAAGGTTATTCACCTCCCTGAGAGCGTTCACTGGAGGCTTGATTGGTTTGGGCATGCAGCATCTAAATTTTGGACTTCCATGCCATCCATAGCCTTTTGCAAACTGGGTGCTCAGAATTTAAGCTCTAATACAGTTCCCTTCTCTGATCTTGGATTTTATTTTTACAATCCATGGATCATACAAGCTGCTGTGCTTCTTATGTATGGATTTAGCTGACACTTCACTTAGATGACTGCTTGTTTTAAGATCTCAGATGCTATTCTTTTTGCTAGCTGGGCACCCTCTGATTTGGAGAACTTCTTGGGGGTGGGGGGCTGTTACTCCCTGAGACAATGAGGGCTTTGAACCAGTTTGAACTGTTTTAGTCATAGCTTATGAGTAAAGCTGGAAAAGACCCTCATTTTAAAAATTGGGGGAATCTGAAATGCTTACTAGAAAGGGAAAGAGAACAGGTCAAAACTCTGGGATGGGAGCCTTAGAAGAAGTGTATCAAGCTCTTTCAGGAGCCTATTAATGAGCTTGGTTTTTTTTGCCAGGAACGTGGAAAGAAACATACTTTGAAAGTGATGCAGTGGGTTGCCATCTTTTAGCTGGGCACTGTTGTTTTTGACTCAGCCAATCAAGAGATTTGGTTGCTTTGCCAGGCATATGCTGCCCTTGTTTTCTAAGAGGGAGATTAAGTTTCTAGCAGATTATTTTTCCCCCATGCTCATTAGCATTCCAGTTCGCTCACGTTTTAAAAACTTGGTCTTAAATGCTTCCTCCACCCCACTACCATGATCCCAATTTTACCTTACATATCCGGCTGGACCGGAGGAGGTGCACTGGCACAGATAGGAACTGGAAATACAGTGAACCCAGGACAGATGAACCCCCC
>NW_022111369.1:55053697-55057943 GCF_000313985.2 Echinops telfairi
TTGGTCTATCCCAGTGTTGCTTTCTCAGCCATGACTGAACTGGGCTAAACTGGTTCGAAGTCCTGCAACCTACTCATATAAAACAGATCATCTCATGTGGTCAGAAACAGGATATTTTTCCTCCTACATTATTGTATTTCATGATTCTTAGCAATTAATTTTAGTTGCTTTACTTGGTGCTGCGTTTTGTGTAAAGGAAGGGAAAAGAGTGTCAACCAGGAAGGAAATCGGTGCTTCGTTCCAGAAGGAACGGGACGTACACAAGCACCTGCATGTGGGTGCACACGCACAGCTGAGGATGTGGGCCTGCTAATGCTGGCCTGTTTCCATTGTAATTTCTGTTCACATGGTTTTGCAGAAAACAATTAGAAAAATGTCAAGAATGTAGGCAGGATCCTACACAAGCCTCACTGATTGTTGTTTAACAACTTCTTAGGCACATCATGAAGACTAATTGAAATTAGATGTGACTAAAATTCAATTGTGCTGGAGAACTAGTGGGGGATGGGTGGGCGTGATGGTAAGGTGCACAACTTCAGTATATTGGTGACGAGATGGATGCTCTCTTTATTTTATGAAATGCTTGTTTCTGTGGATGCATTTTATTGCCCATTCTGGTTCGCTGTGAGCTTGTGCTTCATCATTAAAAATCCTTCGAGTTTTATTTGTCAAAGTCATGTAGCTCAGTAAGGTGAAATAAAATTAATAAAATCAATAAAGCAGGAAGGGATGGATTTGAGTAATTTAAAATGGTCATCAACTAACATATGTATATACTATCACATATGTTAAAGTATATATATGAATTTACTATCTTAAACTTTTATTAATTCTATGGTTTTCCAACGCTGAAGTCATGGTCTTATGACATGTCATGTCATGCCTATGGCATCACCTGACGGTGGAGCTCTGGGTGTAATAGGAGTGACACTGATATGGGAAATGGAGGGATCTTAGTGACGTTCACATGCGCAGAATAGAGTAACTCCAAACCGACCCACTGAGGAGAAAGGGCTCTTGAAACCTCAAATGTGAATCATCAATAATTTTAGCAAACTGAGCATAGGATGGTGGGTGGGCAGGTGTGTGTGTGTGTGTGTGTGTGTGTGTTGCCAGAGCCCTCTGGAACCTCATTGTACTCTGAAACCTATGGGGTCTTCATGAGTTTGAATCAACTCGATGACTCCTGGAGGGAGAAATCAAACAAGCATGCTTTTGTTTTTAATTTTTTAAAGCATGTTTTATTATAGACTACCAGGAGTGTTTCCTGGTATAGGAGAAAATGAGCTAGTCTATTAGCAAGAGAAAAGTCAGTTGAGTTGAAATGTGCTTTGGGAAGTAATATTTTGAAGAACTGTTGAAACGCGAGGTTTGTAAATAGCAGAAAGATGGAAGTTGTCAAGGATTTCGTTGTGCTCACGGACCACTAGCAGTCAAGAGATTGACTGTCCTATTGCACTGGGCAGATCTGCTGCACAAGACCTCTTTAAGGTTCTGAGGAGCAGGGAGATCGTTTTGTGGGTTACGGTACACCTGGCACACGCCATGGTGTTTTCAGGGGCCTCGTATGCATGTGAAAGTTGGGCGTTGACTAAGGAAGGCTGAAGAAGAGTTGGTGTATTTGCATTATGGTCTTGCAATGAGTATTGAACATACAGCGTGGGCCGCCAGAAGAACAAACACCCTGGTCTTGAAAGAAGTACGGCCAGAATACTTCTGACAAGTCAGGCAGACCACGCTTCGTCTCTCCTCATTTGAACATGGTAGCAGGACAGATCCATCCCTGGAAATCGATCTCTTGCTTTGGAAAGTAGAGGGTCTGCAAACAAAAAGACCCTCGATGGGAGAGACTGACAACTGTGGCATCACCACTGGGCTCAAATAAGACGATTGTGAGAACGGCTCGGGACTGGGTAGTGTTTTCTTCTGTGTACATCGGGTCACCGTGAAACAAAACCGACTGGATGGCCCCTAACAACAACAAATGGTTCGGTACTCCTGTTCAAACATTGTAGCTCTAAGTAGTTAAGGGGCTGATTCACGGGAGTTAAACTTCTCAATACTTATAATGCAATGCGTGCAAGTTCCCTCCGGTTCATGGTGATCCACCAAGAAGTTGTTCACTTTGATAGCTTGCCTGCCAAAAGGTCAGCCTCAGTCCAATCCTGAACAAGCAAGGAGACCTGTCCACATTGAGAAGCACACTGCAAGGCAACTGCAGTCCGCCTGTTTTAACATCGCCAGTATCATTAACGACCCCACCTTCCCAAATGGCTTGAAAGCTGATCTCGATTCAAGGTCATTAGAAAGAGACATGGCAGCCAAATGGAGAGTGTGATTCGGGAATTGATCACTGAAGGAGAAAAAGCAACTATCAGAGACATCATGGAAACCAATTGGGATATCCAAGATGATTGCCTAGTAGGTAATACTACTCTCCCATGTTGAATGCCCTGAGTGTGCTAACCATCCTGTGTCTACTGGAAAATATCTTTGTTCTTTGGAGATAGATGCTAGCATATTCAGAAATGCTATGTCATGATACCTGCAAAGAATTCTTAAATTACATGACGAAGAGTCCTTTGTCATAGACTATGCATGTATCATTTTATATATATGCACATGGACAGTGAGCAAGAGACAGAGAGAAAGGAAATGTGGCCAAAAGTTGGATCCGGTGGAAGAGTCGGAGTCCTGGCAGTGCAGCAACAGTTCAATGATTGGCTACGAACCCAGAGCTTGGCAGTTCTAACTCACCGAGCGGCTTTGCAGAAGGACGTGGCCATCTGCTCCCATAGACTGCAGCCTGGAGAACCCTAGGGGGCAGTTGTCCCCTGCCACATGGGCTCATTCTCAGTTGAAGTGGACTCTGCGATCCATTATAACCACAGATAATGAGAACACAGTGTCACTGTACCATCCTGGCAGATTTCTGGTCCTTTGACCTCAAAGAAGTAGTGGGTTTGGAGATGGCAGGGGCTTGGGTCAGTGCAGAGGCAGACTCTATGTGAGTGCGTTTTCCAGCATGCATTTTCTTCTTCATTGATGCACTTGCCATGAATGAAAAGCACAGGCTGAGAATCCCTGTAATCAGAATTGGGGCGTGTGTGTGTGTGTGTGTGTGTGTGTGTGTGTGTGTCCTTTGTCAGGGATTAACAGGTCACTGACCATCTACTGATCAAGAAGTCCGCTGCAACAGTAGCCCCAGAAATCTGGGAAGCAGAATGGGCCAGAGGGTGCTCCATGCCTGGAGCCCACACGCATGTGTTCGACGGGTGGGGTGCTGAGAAGTCAATGCATGAAGCCGGCTGCTTGGCTCGAAGAGAAACCGAGAAGTGAGTTTTCACATGTTGTTCCTTGAGGAACATAAGGTTTCACATGAGGTTCCTTGACGCCAGTTCTGACTCAGAATGCTCCTGGGCCATACCATGTCCCCTTTTGGCTGACCCCCTGATTCCGCAGGATGATGCCCTCCTCCAGAGAGCGGCCCCTCTTGATAACATGTCCAGAGTCCATGAGACAAAGTACATCTTGCTTTCTGGCTGTGCTTCATCCAGTGCAGAGCTGTTCATTCTTTGGGCAGTGCATGGTCGCAAAGAAAACCAGCAAACACTGGAGATGTACAAAGGAATGAAGAGGTGTGTTTCAGCCCCTCCGTTGAGCTGTGGTTACAAGGAATTCAAGGGTGAGGATGTTAAAACAAAATAGTTGGGGGGAAATGTCCTGGCCAGAAGGCAAAGGCCCCGCCAGGCTCGGGATCTGGGTTTCTTCTGTAACAATCGCTGACACCTGAAGCAGTGTGGTGACTGGCTGCAGACGGCGGCATTCTTCTGGAGGGGTGAGGGATGCTCTTCGCTGTTGCCAAAGAGAAAGGTCTCAAATTGGGTCTTGGCACGCCAATGTTTTAAAAACGGAGCCCTTCAGCCGGCCAGTGTGTGCGTATTGCACACTTGAACTTACTAGTGCTTGGAGATTTAGAACACCAAAGAAGAATGGGTGCATTTGAACGACGGTGCTGGCAAAGAATTTTGAATATGCCAGGAACTGCCAGGAGAGCAGACAGATCTGTCCTGGAAGGTGGACGGCAGAAGGCTTGTTCGAACCGAAGACAGCCAGACTGTCTCTTGCATCCTTCAGCCATGTCGTCGGAGGGACCAGGCCCTGGAGACGGGCTCTGTGCTTGGGAAGGGAGAGGGTGTGTGGAAAAGAGGAAGATCCTCCACGAGGTGGATTGGCACGGTGGCTG
>NW_022111369.1:55058887-55095738 GCF_000313985.2 Echinops telfairi
CGGAGTAAAAAATCCTTTACAAAACCTCCTATGTCTAGGGAGATGACAAAGCCATCAATGTGGGTCCTGGCTGTTTGGGGTGTCTGCCTGCCAGGGCGTCTCTGTGACCCCTAACTGGAGGTGGTCTGTTGTGGAGTTCAGCTTCTCCGTGTCAACGGCTTCTATTTCAGGGTTCGATCCTGCAACCTCCTTTCGAATCCCTAGAGCATTTATTCTCTCTTGAACAGTTTATCTATAGGCTCTCTAAAACAAAAAAAGAGAAGGGGGGGCCTCATGAAAGGTTCGATGTGTCTGTCTCTGTTTAAACAACAGTTACTGTTTAGGCCAGGAGGGATGACGAACAGGCAGGAGAAGGCCCAATGTACATTAGTCTACTAAGAATTAACAAAGCAGACAGGTAAACATTGCCATCGAGTCCATGCCAATGCACAGGGACCCCGTCTGCCGCCGAGCAGAGCTGCTCCATGGGGTTTTCCTGGTTGCGGTCTCTCCGTTTGGCAGTCCCAGGCCCTCTCGGCGTCTTGGCCAGCACGGTGATTCCTAGGCGTCCATTCCTCCCATTCTAAGATCTGCAAACAAACCGACGTGGTGACCTGTTTCCAAAAGGACTGTGAAATGGGGTGTTTCTACCATGCTGCTGGCAGCGGCCGTGGAGTCCTGTCTGACTCCGGCAAGGCTATGCATAATGGACGGAAAAGTCGCCTGGTTCTGCCGCATCTTCACGATCGTGGCTATGCTTGCCCATTGGGCCCTTGGTGCTGTTGCTTCTCGTAGGAAACCATGGCCGTGAAGGTTCTCGGGATGTTGCTCCGTCTGCGGCACTTGTCTTTCCCAGTGAGGTTTGGATGCGGGCACTAAAGTCCACTCCATTCTGCTTCCAGATCCGTTTTATGAGCGCTAATGAATGCATCCTACACGTCTGTGGCTCACTTTCTCTCTCCTGTCACTCTGTCACAGACACAAGCACAGATCTCACCTGTGCCAGTCCCCACCCCATCCAATACCTCCATGTCCCTAACATCTTCCAGACTCAGATTGTCGGACACCCCATCTTTCTCACCTTTTCTCTTCTACCTCTCAGCCATTTCCAGTGCAAACCAGCCCAGCTGGATGCCACTCTTTTCCATCCCCCCACCGCCCGTGGTTCTGATGCTGGACATCTGAGACCCAGAAACTGGCAGACACGGATGTCTCTTTCATGCCAGGGAGAGGAGAGATGGACTGAGGCCGCCGTGGTGCCTTTCCCCCGCCACATGTCACCCTTTGTGGTCTTAGGGTGGCTGGTACGAGCAGGGCTCTCTGGGGGTAGCCCTGCTCTTCTTCAGGGCGCGAGTCAAACCTGGCCATTGTGCAGCCTTCTGTGTGAAGGAGGCACGTGTCACTGAGGGAAAATGAATGGAGCTGGAAGGTAATGACACTTTTCCTTTACTCCCGTCGCTGGTACAGAAAGCAAATTCTCGGTTGCTTTCCCACACCACACACAGAAGGAATGCTCAATTAGAGGCTCCCAGATTTGGAGCCAAGCCAAGCCAAAATAGCTGGGGTGGTGAGCCTTTTAGTAGGTTTAGACATAAGAGAGCACAGACTATAGGGAAAAAGCAAAAACAGAACCCAGGAGTCTTTGGGCCATCCCACCCCACATTCAGTTGACTGGTGGAAGAGGGGCGTCCAGGGTTCGTAGCTAATTTCATGCCTCCCAAGTCACTGTGGTCGGCGTGGGACGGCCCCCCAGTTCGATTCTGAAAGATCACCCCTTGTCCTTCACCGTCTCAAATGACTCTTTATGGTCCCCCTGCACCTGGGATACGATCCAAAGACCTCAGAGACGTAGGAGACCCTTCCTGAACTAATGTACCATGTTAGACTCCTCTCCTGCTATGCCTATCCTTTTTGGGAAATAAGACCATAGGTCTTTTATGACCTATATCAAAAGATTTGGCCACACTGTGAATACAACCCCAATGACAATGACCATGAGCTTTTCCCCTTTAGGTCTGGGGCTGAGTTCACCCCCAGGTTAGAAATATCCACCAGCTAAGATCTAGAGGGCAGCGGTTACCCCAAGACAGAGTTCGGAGGGTCAGACAGAAATGGAAAAATGGGAAGAGGAAATACAAGGTGGGAGTGGGATATGAGACATACATTGGCGGGATTGTGATGGATGGGTTGGATCAGATGTGTATGAATTGTTGAGTGTAAAACTATGATCGGCGTTATAAATCTCATTCACGATAAAACGTTGTTTAAAAAACATGCATGCCAAACAAGTTTATTATTGGTTGGTGAGAGCCATTCTCCATCGTGGGTTGGACAAGGTCAAGGAGAATTCTAAGGCCTGTTGGCCTTTAGTTGCGCGCCACTTGTGTGATTGGATCGGACCAATGAATTGGTTCCCTGGTGCATCTCAGGAGGAGCTGTTTGTCACTTCCCACCCTCACCCCACCCACACACATACTCTGTGATCATTCTCTCTCCTTTCATTTTCTTTTTTTATTCTCCTTTCACTTTCTTATTCTATGCATTTATCGTTATTCATTGCTACGTAATCAATTACCCTGAAATACATAGGCTTAAAGCATCCATTTTTGTTAGCTGGTGGAATAGGTGTTTTGGGGTTAGAAACCTGGACAGTGCTCAACTGCCTTCTCTGGCTCGGAGTCTCTCACATGGTATTGGCTAATGTCATTTTTAAGACATGACTGAGGAAGAATCCTCTCTTAAGCTCACTCCTGTGGCTATGGGCAGGATTCCATTTCTTGTAGGTGGTTGGCCAGAACCACTCATTCCTTTTATAGGACCTTTTTGTGGAGCAATTTGCTTCATTAGAGCAGGAGTACAAGAAGAACCCAAGATGTTGAGTCTGAACGAGCTGGAAGCCAGTCCTTGTCCAGAAATGATGAAATATCACTTCACTAAAATCAATCACTCAATCCAGCTCACAGTCAAAGGAAGAGGATTTCACAAGGGCCTGAATACTAGGAGGCAGGGATCAGGGGGAGCTATTCAAAAGTTGCCTACCACTGTGAACAAAATGTTGTGTTCTTCTATTGAGAAACCGGGGCATGGATTCTACGTTCTCCTGGAAATGTGTCCCTGTGGGCTATAGGATTTTAAATATAACCCAACTTTCTGTGAACTCTAGCTCTCGTATGATGTCTATGGTCTGTATCCCCGTGTGTTAATCTGGGTAGACTAGAGAAACAAATCCATGGACACACATATGTGTATAAAAAAGAGATTTATGTATAAGAGGAATTGAACATTTAGAAAACATCCCAACCCAGTCCAGTCCAAGGCTATAAGTCTGATATTAGCCCATATTTCTGATATCAATCTATAAAGCCCTCTTCAGACTCACGAAACACATGCAATGAAGCCAAATGTAGGACAATCACAAGCTAGTGGGTAGAAAGTCTTTGGGTCCAGTGTCATTGAAAACATCTCAGTGCTGACAGGGGTCTCTCTGTGGCTCCTCCGGCTTCTGGTCTGGTTGCGTCCATGTGGCTTGTCTTCTGCAATGTCTCCCAGGAAGTAGCAGAGAGAGAGGTGTCTTCTGCCTCTAAGGAGGAAGTACCAGGTTTCCCAGAATTCTCAGGAGAAGGCCATGCCCACACAGAAGTCTCATTGGCTATCTCCAGATTGACAGCTTAGACTCCACCCCTACAGTCTTAATCCTTAAATTGACACCAGATTAGGTGACTACCACACCCAGATTTCTTTTGCACCTGTGCAACCCAAATAAAAACAAACTATCAGGGAGTTGATTCTGACTCATAATGACTCTATAAGACTGGGGAGATTGCCCCTGTGGGTTTCTAAATCTGGAACTCTTTATGTCAGTAGAAAGCCACATCATTTTCCCACAGAGCTCCTGCTCAGTTCCAAACTGTTGTAGCCAGCAGCCCAACACATAACCCACAGACCACCGGGGCTCTTGCTTGCGCGTGTATTCCAAGAAGAAATGGCATGCTCTCTCTTGCCTCCCAGCTAATTCAAGATGTATATTTTCCTTCAGCCCCACCCCACTCCAGAATTCACTGCCATTGACTCAATTCTGACTCATAGTGACCCTTTAGGGGTACTGAGAATAGAAAGCCTAGTCTTTCTCCCCACATATATACAAGTAAGCTCTATAGATGAGGTTCCTAGGGCTATCATAACCAATTACCAAAAACTCGGTGGCTCCAAACAGAAGACGTGAATGTTCTCAGAGTGTTGGTGGCCCGAGGTTGGAAGTTAGGGGATTGGCAGAGCCGTGCTCCTTTGAAGGCTCTAGGGGGAAATTCTGCATCGCCTCTTTTATATTCTGGTTGCTCTGAGCAATCTTTGGCTATAGATCACTCTAGTTTTTATCTTCATCTTCACATCACCTTCTCCTCTTATAGGTCACCTACTCATCTTCTTCTGAAAATACCAGTCACTGGTTTGGGAGCCCACCTTTATCCCATGTGATTTAATCCTCGTCCTTAATTAATTATTTAAGTATAGCTGCAAAGATTCTGTTTCCAAATAAAGTCACATTCTGGTGTTTTACGTGGACATGGATTATTGTAGAACGCTAGCCAGCTCACTACCACCCAAATATAAAGTAAACTATGAAATACTAGTGACGTGTAATATGGGATGAGGAATAAGGAAGAAATTTAGTTTGAGATTAAGGACATCGAAAGAGAGAGAATTTAACAGGGCATCTACAAACAGTGAAAACCATTGGCTTTAGGACAAGAACGTTCTAGTCTAGGAATGAAGTGAGAAAGCTCGGCTGCAGAAGAATGTGGGTCTAGTCTGGAAGTGACTATTACCTGCATATGGCTCCCAGTGCCGTCCAGGATGCTGAGAGAAAGCAGAGCTGTGGAACGTGGACTAGGAAAATTATTTAGAGCCAGGCATGTTTGGCTTCATTTTACGTGCATTAAGACCCACAGAAGAAAGCAAGGGACACTGGTGGCCACGTGGAAGACAGATTTTGGAAAGAGACCAGCAACAGTTAGGAGACAGAGTTCAACTGGGAGACGATGAGCAATAAACCGTGGTGGAAGCATTGGGAGTAGAGATAAGGACAAGGATTTATGTTTTTCACTGACTGTACAAGGCTGTCGATTCTAAGATGCATCCTTATTTTTTAAGTGTCACTAAGAAAGAGGTGGGAAATTAAATGATGACACATGCTAAGACAGCAGGGATGGAAAGATTTAGCTTTAGTCCAGAAGTGGGATCAAATGGTGCCTCTGAAAATCAATGAAATAGGATAATCTTAGAAAGATGACATCTACATTTTGGACCTGAGCAACTTGGAAGATTATGATGTCATCCATGGGAATCATGGGAGCAGGGGAATGAGAAGCGGATTCCAAGAAAAAAGATGAATTTTCTTCTAGACTTATATTGAGTTGGCTATCTCAAAAAACTATTCCTGTGCAGATGTCT
Organism: Echinops telfairi; assembly: GCF_000313985.2. Taxonomy (NCBI): domain Eukaryota; kingdom Metazoa; phylum Chordata; class Mammalia; order Afrosoricida; family Tenrecidae; genus Echinops; species Echinops telfairi. The sequence continues at coordinate 55,064,315 of NW_022111369.1, forward strand.
GGCAGACTACTGGAAAGGCTGGCTTCAAACTCAGGGAAAAACTTTCTTACGACCTACTGCCGTCAGGATTTACAGCCATTGGAAGCCCTCAGGAGTAGTTTTACTCTGCATCACAGGGTCGCTATGAGTTGGGATGGACTTGATGGCCGTGGGGTTGGTTTTGTGATCGTTTTTTTCCCAATGGTTGAATAGATCTTTAAAGACTTTTTTTTCTGTAGCCACAAGTCTCAAGTCCTTCCACCCCCAATTATAATCTTATCGTAGTGTGTTTCATTTCCATTGTTGGGGCCACAGGGGAGGAGAGGGAAGCATCAAGGAGACCACAGGAGACATCATTACCAATACTACTTAGTAGATATGAAAACCATGACCGATCATGATCAGAAATCTCTTAGATAATTAACAATTCACTGGAAGATCATTTCTGACCAATCTCGTGTTTTCTACCCTCTCTTTTACCTTGTGACACGTCACACCTACTCATTCGAGGATCAGCCAACCGAGCGCTTACATTGTTAGTCATGTATGTGAGGAATGCCCGGGCTTGTGAGCTGAAGTCTAAGATCCTCTTGGTGCAGCACACACTTTTATTCCCAAGCTTGTTTCCGTAATTATTTTGTGTCTGTACAGAGGTGGGAGGTTATATATAGCAGGGCTGTAAAACTTCTTTCTCCAAGATTTTTTTTCTTCTTCCGTCCTGTGGAGGGAGAAGGGGGGGCTCCAGGAAAGGGGGAAGCCACTCCTTGAAGAAAGAAATCACTTGTTCTCCCTTATCAGTCACTAAGCAACATTTAGGAATTTGTGACACTGCCTCCATTCCTCACATTTTTTTTCCCTTAGGAACAGACCTTCAATTAGGAACTGTGAGAGAAAAAATATATAATAGCAGGAAATCTGAGGTGCCTTCAAATAATTCCTGGAAAAACAGAATGAAATGATAATGGAATTTTCCCACAAACTTTTTGAAGCCCCTAGTACATATTTCAGTATACCATATATACTCATGTGTAAGCCGGGTTTTTCAGCACATTTTTAATGCAGCTTTTGTGGTAAAATTAGGTTCCTCGGCGGATATGTGGGTCGGCTTATACTCAAGTATATACAGTATCTATATTTTTCCTCAAGGTCATGACTTATCCCAAGAGGTTTCTATGGAACTCATTTCAGCATATACTTCAGACCCTGGTTTGTAAGGATGCTATCATTTGACAGCAGGAAAACTTGTCCCCAAATATTATCTGAAAATGCCCCATAAAAGAGTGAGACCCGGCCGAGCTGAAACGGTCATTCTCTTGAAAAGTGCTTTTAAGTGAGATTTGTTTGGAGGGAAGTTTGTCTTGGCAGACATTTCAAAAGAACTTGCTAGACACCTCTCTGTAATTAGTTGGCTTCCTGCTAAAATTGTAAGTCTCTGCTTATCTCAAAATGGCTACAAAAATTAACTTCCTTCTCTGCCGCTATACTCCTGAGTAATTAATTTTAGATTTAATTTGTCTAAAATTTAAGCATATTGTGTCCAAAGTATTGATCTAAGACTCAGACATTTTCCCTTTACTTCAGAGAATAAAAGGGCTAATTGATGGGATAAGGCTGATAGTAAACCCCTGTGGATTCTACCCCCAAACCATATCTAACCATGAGAAAAACATCAGAAAACCCCAAATTGAGGGACATTCTACCAAAAAACCCCCAAAACCTGCCCAGTACCCCTCAAATCTGCCCAGATCATCAAAAATAAGGTCGATAAGGACATTGCATGCACAACGAAGTGAAACCTGGAGAAAACTAAGGAGCCATGGTGACCAAGCGTAATGTGGGTCTTGACTGGATCCCACAACAACAACAACAACAACAAGTGCATCAGGGGAAATGAATAGAATATGAATAAAGCACAAAGTCTAGTCACTAGTACACCTGCTTCTCACGGGTGGACTCGCTCCTTAGCTCGCATTTCGCCTTTATGACACTAGGGAAAAGCCCAGGTTGCTGTTTGTCTGTGTTGCCCATTAACCACATATGTCTGGCGGTAGCAAACACTGCAGTGTGAGGTGAGCGTCATGCCCCTGGGACAGCTCAGGGTATGTGTCGGCTTGCTCGGGCTGTGGTTCTCAGTGTTGGGTTAGGGTGTAATGATATACTGTGGCATTTCTGTAAGACTCTAATCCTCCGTTTTGTCATTGGAGGTAATCATTTTCACACAACCTTGCTTTTTGAATAATGACCTAATATTTGGACTTTCCCCTGTTGATAAGGGAGTAGTGTACCAATGTTTGGGCGACTTTGGGTGGGACAAATGGTTCATATACTCTGCTGTTAACCAAACCATTGGTGGTTTGAGTTCACTCAGAGCACATTGGCATAAGGGCCCGGTAGTCCACTTCTGAAAATTCAGTCATTGGAAACCTGATGGTAGGTAATACATAAGGCTCCTGAGCCAGAGTCAACTCGATTGACCCCGGTAACCACTATGTGTTGTAAAAATGTAACTTCATTGCCAACATAATGACCCCATTGGGCAGAGCAGCACAGCCCCTGTGGGTAGCTCATTTTTTACAAGAGTGACAAGCCTTATCTTTGTGCCTGGTGGTTTTGAACTGCTGACCTTGAGGTTAGCAGCCTGATGCATCACCACTGTCACCGGGGCTCCTGAAGTGTACCATAGTGAAGTAAAATTTGGGTGTGGATAAAATGGGAACTTTCTGTATGTCATTGTGATTTTTAGTAAATCGTGAGCTTTTAAGATAAAAAGTTTACTTAAAATATAGGAGGTAGTTGACGATAAAGATAACATATACCACCATGCAAGGAAGCTATAAAATAGGCAAGGAAGTACAGGAGTTATTAATAATGATTAAGCGCCTGCCTCCAGTTGATGCATGGGTGCCAATAAATGGCAGGATACCAGCGAGTCGGCTGGCATAGCAATCTAATAAACTTTTATAAATGATGAATTGGCCGTGAACGCTGTGTTTTATGGCACTTTAAAATTCCGAATGGTAAATCCACACTCGGCATTTCTGCTAACATATTTCACAATCCCGCTTTGCGAATCTGCACAAAGACATATTTCATGTCCTTTGGGGAGGTTTAATAAAAACAACAGGTGGGAAATGCATTCTGCAGTAGCAGGAACAGCCATCACCATAAATACTAGTATCCCAGAATGACAGCAGTGGAGGGCGCTAAGCACATCCGTCAGCCGCCAGGGCCGAAATTCCACTCTCTGATGTCGTCTCCACGCCGAGCGCAGAGATCAAATGCCTCCATTTAAACTCAGGACACTGGATCGGGGGAGCCTTCAGTGTCATGGCGGTTCATGTAGGGACCCTCTGCTCATGGAGCTGAGAGCCTGTCCGTGCCGGGTGGGATCCCTGCAGGCAAAGTCTATAAAATGCCCAGCCCCGGGCGCTGAGGAGGCCGTCTGCCGAAAGGTGACCCCAGTCTGTCAGAGCAGGACTGTGCTGGCCGCCGCTGGTGTCAGGGTGCTGTGGCCCTCCGCAGGTTTTCAGTGGCATCTGAGGTGCCTCTGGGTGGATCAGAACCCCCTGCCTTTGGGCTCTCAGCGGGGCTCCTCCCCATAGGCTCCATCCAGGGATTCTTGTAAAAATACCCAGTACGGTTCATACGGTATAGTACATAATATGTTTTCAATACACGGCAGCTGCTCTTAATATTTACTCTCCTCAGTGAATATGATGGCTTTAGAATTTTAGGAATAGTAGCTCTTGAGAGATGTGTGTGTGTGTGTGTGTGTGTGTTTTAAACACAGTTGTTTTACAAAGGAAGTATCCAAGACTCCGAAGGCAGTGGCTCACCCAGGGTGGTTCCACTACTTTGTTTCGATTTGGGATGGAAATCCTCCTTCTCCACATCCCATTTGGGTGCCTCATCCAGACCCAGTTCTACAGTCTGGCCAGCCAACTGGGTAGTACAAATAGGGTAAAACATTCAGCTGTTAAATGCAAGGTTTGAGGTTTGAACCCAGCCAGAGGCACCTGGAGTAAAAGGTCACAAATGAATACCCCAAAGGTCGTTTTACCCCGTACATGTGAGTGGGCTCACCCCTGAGTGAATTCAATTCAAGGGCACCTGGTGTTTGCTTATTAAGCACCCACTACGTGTTAGGAGCTGCCGGGAGAGCGGGCGGCAGTTTCATTCGGCCATCTCGGCCTCTGGGGATTTGCTTCCCCTCCTCTGAGGGAGCTGAATTCCGGCCTCCCTCCCCATAGGTGTGGCAATCATGTTCTCGGCCAGTGAGTCTCCTTTCCCTGCCCAGCCTGCCTGGCTGCTGCAGCCTGCCTTGGCCGAGCAGGCCGTTTGCTGGGTCAGAGGACGACAGCTGTGAGAGTGGGAATGTGAGGGCTCCTTGGCGGCTGCTTTGGGGGGCTCAGGGTGGGAGTCCACGCGGAAAGATGCCCCACTATCTCGAGAGTGGATATGCTGGAGTTTCAGACGGATTATGAGGACATGCGGGGGTAAGTCAGCCCCCTTATGAAAGAAATGCAGGCTCCCGGGTGTTGGGGGTGGGGGGGTAGGAGGAGGCTATGTCATTTGTAACATGAAACTAGGAAAAATAGAGTGCCTTTATGCACTTACAGCATGCTCAAACTAATAGCAAAATTACTTTCCTGATATCTTTACCACCTATTGCTTTTAATTAAGCTTCCCCCCACCCCCACCGCACCCCCCTTCCTCTTCTGCCCACCTCTGAGGAGCGAATGTTCTTTTCCTCTGGGGTATGTGGTGGAGGACACACGGACCTCTCAGTTCTGCCAAAAGAAAGATTTTCCTGAACGTGGGGATGTGGAAGAGGCCGTGCTGTATGTGAAGGATTTGTTCTGACAGCGCACGGCTCTGCGTCTGACCGGGAGGGGGTGTGTGGCTGCGTCTGGCTGAGGGGCAGTGTCACCTGAGCCCCCTGCATCCTGCCCATATCTCCACAGTCTCCTTTTTTGCTTACTGAAAGATCCTTTCTTAAGACGGTGAGAGAAAGAAGGGAAGAGAAATTGGGGCAAGAGGGAATCTGGGCCCGGGGGCCGAGCATCCCGGCTGAGACCCCTGAGCTGTGGCCCTTCAAGGCCGGGTCTGACTGCAAGCTGAGGAGGGCATGGCAATTGGCCATTGCTACTGAAACTCTGTCAGATCTGTCCCAACCCTGAACGCTTCCTGGCACTGGTTGGTTAGCCAGGGGATGGAAATTTTCTTCCATCCAATTTATGAGGCTAGGTTGAAAACCAAGCTGCAGCCAAGCCTAGCCAATCGCCGTGGCAAAGAGATTCAGCCTCTCAGAGTTGGGAAATCTATTTGGGATCACCTTGATTCATCTAGCTCCTTATTTTTATTCCCTCACCAAACGACTACTCCCTTCATGGTGCTGGATACACCAACTGTCCAGGGTGTCTGAAACACCCCCCTGGTGGGCCTCCCAGGGCCGAGTCTGTCTGGAGGAGAAGGGAATTGTTCGGTGCTTCCTGGGTGGGTCCAGAGCAGGGTGAAGGTCAGATGGGATACAAGGGCTGCACACTTGGGCAGCCTGCCTTTCCCCCCAGGAAGTCTGGGGATGGGGGTGCCTCTGCTTTCATGCTCTGTGTGGAAAGGGCACCTGGGCCATGACCATAACCTCTCTCCTGGAAGACCTTGCCAAGGTTGGGGATGACTGTCCCTGTGGTGGGCCTCTCACTGTGAAGCAGGGCAGGGGGCACTTGTCATCACACCTCCTGACTCGGTAGAAGAGCACAAAGGGACTTCCATTGGGTTTGTTTCCCCGTGTCCCATCAGGTCTACAGACCTGGCCACTTCCAAGTGGCTCCCGAATGAGTCCCAAGTACTTCTGAGAGGAGTGGTGATGATTTTCTGTAGGGAAGTTTGAAGGATAAACATGTGGGGCAAGAACTCACTCTGGCTGCATTTTGTTAGCGAACAGATTCAGCAAGCTTTACTTTTTTAGGAGGTACCTGTGGCACCTGGTATAGAGTTGTTGTTGTTGTTCGGTGTGTCAAGTCACTTCCAACGTACAGTGGCCCTTTGGGCAGCCACTGTGTCAGTCCATCTCCTTGGGGGTCTTCCTCATTTTCTGACCTTTCCTTGTATGATATTCCTTTCCGGGTACATGTCCAAAGTATGTGCGACACAAAGTCTCACCATCTTCATGTCCAAGAAGCTTTCTGGTTGTTCTTCTTCTGAGACAGATTTGTTTCTTGTTCTGGAAGCCTGTGTTTATTTCCATAGTCTTTGATGCACCCCCAGGAATCATCAGCGATATATATATACATAGCCAGGATACAATTTGTCATGATCCTTCTTAACGGCTGTCCTGTAGGAGGTAGTATAGTGTGGTGGTGGGAACCCTGGTGGCACAGTGGTTATGCATTGGGGTGTGCTCTGAAAGGTCGGAAGTTTGAAACCACCATCTGCTCCTTGGGAGAAAGATGGCCTTTCTACTCTCCTGAAGACTTACAGTCTTGGAAACCCACAAGGATCCTTCTACCCTGTCCTGTAGCGTGGCTGAGTCAACATCAACTTGCTGGCCATGAGCTTGGTTTGGGGTTTGAGGAGTGTGGGAAGGAGCTGATGTTCTCTGGTCAGTTAGCCTAGGCTCAGATCCTGGGCGGCATCTTCTTAACGGTGTGCTTTTTCACCAGGTTACTTAGATCATTCCAGGCCTCGGTCCGTCAGATTAGATTCGTTAATATAGGTCAGGATCCTAGGATGGTCCCTGCCCCATGAGGCAGTGGGAGGGAAAGGCAAAGGAAGAGGGAAAACAGTTCTTGCACTGGATTGGGGGCTTTGGGAGACTTGGGTTCATTCAATTATAATCTCAGTGGTTTGGAAGCGTTCCTTTCTCCCGTGGAGAAAATAATTTGAGATTAAAGTTCACGGGAGGTGGGGAAGGCATTTATTTTAATTTCCCACCAAATAATTGTTGAGCTGCTACTCCATGAACGTTGGGTCCTGAAATCAAGCAGTCCCTGTCCAGCTCTCACGAGTGCAACCATTCTAGACCAGAGATCAGCAAACTTTGGGGACCGAAGAGCCCATCAGAACAATTTAAATATGATGAGAGCCATGAGTAAACATTTGTGAATTAAATATTCAAGAGCCATAAATATATTTTCACAAATGAAACCACCATGATCCGAATGATACCCTTGAAAAATTCTGAATTTTACTTCAGAACTGCATGTGCATACCAAAAGAACTGCGTCCGGCTCCTGAGGCGCGTTTGCCAACCCTTGGGCTAGACGCTAGAGCAGCGGTTCTCAACCTGTGGGTCACGACCCCTTTGCGGGTAGAATGACCCTTTCACTGGGGTTGCCCGATTTGTAATAGTAGCAAAATGACAGTTATGAAATAGCAACGAAAATAAAGTTATGGTTGGGGGGGGGGTCGCTACAGCATGAGGAGCTGTATTAAAGGGTTGAGGCATTAGGAAGGTTGAGAACCACTGGTCTAGAGCATAGCTTCCCAGACTTATTTGGCCTGCCAGTCTTTCAGGGGAAAAATTTTATCTATCTCTGTCTATACATATCCGTGAACTCCTCACAATGAACAATGTTTGTCTGAGAGCCCATCCTGGTGGCTGGATTCGTTCCTGGGGCTTCTGTCTTCTGCAAGCAGTCATTTCTTCCAGAATAGTCATCTGTGAAGAAATGGAGCTTACGACAGGACTGGGGCATGTTTTACATGGCTGTATCCAGTTCCTTCTGCTTGATTCTCATGTAAGTGTTGGCAGAGATCGCAACACACATTTCTGTGGGTGGTGCCGGAGAATGGCTTTAGTAAACAGCCCCCCGGCTGTTGTTGGCCTCGTCCCGGCAAATACCATAAAGGAGGCAATGGGAAAAGTTACTGTGGGTTCCCTGCTCTTCCAAGGGCTGACTCCTGGACCAACAAATGAAAGTCTGACCTCAGCCTTCCTGAGGTGTGAGCCGTGGTCTGGAACAGGGCTGTGTCTCCAGGCTCCTTCTTTGCCACTCTGTGCCAGAGTGGAGTTTAGGCTAAGTCAGGTTCACTCTCCATCCTTCTTACTCCTCCTGGAAGCTGCACTCTGCCCCTGCCTGTGCTTGAGTCTTGGTGGACAGTTTGGTTTTTATTTCCTCATTGCAATTTTTCACTCGCAGAATAATGAACCAACCTTAGAAGGAAGTTCCCAATGTTGATTTTATCTAGACTGCCCGCTGCTGCTGCTGCTGCTGCTGCTATATGTTGCTTTCAGGGATATGGAAAAATTTAGGATATTTGGGGGGAATGTATTCACAAAGAGATAACTATCTATCTAAGTAGATAGGGGCCCCATTTATACAGTGATCAAATGCTTTGCCACTCGCCTTTTCAGGTTGGTGATTTAAACACCCATCCTGGAGAATGATAAGGCTCTCTACTCCCATGAAGATTTACCGTCTTGGAAACCTACAGGAGCTTCCCGATTCAAGGGAAGCTGTGGGTTGAAATGCACTCACTGGCAGGAAGTTGTGTCTCTTAAAAAGGCCTATTCAGTGGCTCCATGGGAGAAAAGACCTGGTCAGGTCAAGGTTGCAGCCAGAAAATCCTCTGAGGAAGTTCTCTGTATCGTTATGAGCCGAAATCGACTTGACAGCCCGGGCATCGGTCATGTATATGTCTCGTCGTGGGTGGAGGTATTAGGTGCCGACCAATAGGGACCCTGTGCACAAGGGAAAGAAGCCCTGCCTGGTCCTCACAGTTGCTCCTATGCGTGAGCCCATTGTTGCAGCCATGGTGTCAATCCACCTCCTTGAGGGTCTTCCTTTTTTCGCTTGCTCCTCAACTTCACTGGGCATATGTTCATAGAGTACAGACAGAAGCCCTGGTGGCATGAGGTTGCTAAGTGCCAGGGCAGCAGTCCACGTGCACCATCTACTCCCAGGAAGAAACACAGAGCCTTCTGCTCCCATGGAGAAGCCTAAAGAAGCCGTGCTACTCGGTCTCACTGGGTTGCTATGGATCTAAGTCGAGTGGCGGCACTGGGTTAAGGGATGTGTGTGCATACACTTTTCTTTTTTCTGAGCAAGACATTTTTGCTCTCAAATTATCCAAGAAAGGTCATCGAGGACTAAAATTTAGCAGTGAAAACTGGCCTAAGGGAAACAAACACTTAAGAGGAACGTTCATTTAAGCAGAGGTCTGAGAAAAATGAAAGGAGGCTAGCTGACTAGCCGTTGGGCATCTCTGGGTTTTGCCCTTGAAAGGTTCTTGCTGTGTCCTCCCTGCAGTTTACTCCTTTTCCCGGCTTCTTTCATCCCCAAACACAAGCTCATTGCCACACTGATATCTCATGTGCAGCCAGCAGTGCCACTTCACACTAACTTCCAGCCTATGATGCTGCGACTGAATCCAACTTAGGGCTTGTCTTAAGTCAGAGGACAGTGTTATGTCATGACGGGTAAGAGGAAAAAACCCACCTCACTATGCCATGCTTACTAGTTGGGCTGCAAGCCACAAGGTCAGGGGTTCAAAACAACCAACTGCTCCCGGGGAGAAAAATGAGACTTTTCTGTTCCCATAAAGACTTAGATCCTGGGAAACCCAAAGGGGCAGGCGGCTGCTACCCTGTTCTACCGGTTTGTTGAGAGTCAGAAGTGACTTGATGGTAGAGAGTTCAATTTTGGGTTTGTGGTTTGTGTGTGTGTGTGATTATGCCGTGCTTATTTGAAGTAACTGCAATACACTGACAATAAGGACTAAACACATGATGAAATAGTCTTCATCTTGCTAAAGAATTCTATTTTGATACTGCCAAAACTTACTGCCAAATATGAGAGGGCTTCAAAAGGTCAGAGGAAGATGGAATTAAGAGATTATGCAATTTTTCCATAGAACGGTCAAGGGAACAGTTAGCTCCAAAAGAAACCGACCTGCTTTGCCATGATTACCACCTGCCATGTTTTTCGTGGCGAATATGCTGACTCAAGGAAGTGAATTGTCTGAAATTTGTGATTTGTGGGTGTAGCACTCTGTACAAGATGCCTCTGTTTCCCCAGCATTCTCTTCTCCAGAGAGTATTTTTCCTGAAGAAAATGTAACCTTTCCTTCAAAATAAAGAATGTTTAACCCAGTAGTAGTTTTTACTATAAACAATAACAGGCATTTTTTATGTATTTACAGTAGAAATAGATTTGCCTGGGTCTATAGATTCAAACCATATCAAATATGTTTTATTGTGTCAGAAGGTCATTGTCAACTACTGTTTTCATAGTGCTTTGTCTCTGGTAGAACTTGCATTTAAGGGCATTGACTTTTTAAAATGAAGTTTACTCAGGCAAGGCTACAAAGCAGTCTATAGATAAGACAATTAACCTTTTGGTACGGAGCCCTGGCGGAGCCATGGTTTAGTGCTCAGTTCAAGCACTCTCAAGGTCTGCAGACCTGGTGCCTTTCAAATGCCGTCTGGGGAACCATATGGGGACAAACCACATGCTTTGTTCTACTCTAAATAGCTATGCGTTGACTCGACAGCACACACAAACAACAATCTTTAGGTCCATTTGGCCCCAAATGGAAGCTTTCATGTTTTTCTTTGAGCAAAGGGATCAAAGATGCAACCGCTTCAATGGATTGAACTGCATCCATTTGGTCACTCTGCTTGTGTTATGAAGAAGACAACCGGAAAGACGGGAAGTGCTCTCTGTCCGGGAGTCTCTGAGGCCAGGACAGCACTACCCCAGAGTCCAGACCTGTGGCTGGTTCCCAATCGGAAACAAGGGCATCACTGTTGTAGGCGTTTCTACTTGTTGTCTGGTGCTGTCCAACACATCGGGACGCTACGTAAAGCCGAGTGAAACACTGCCGGCTTGGACACCATCCTCCCCGCCGTTCGCATGTTTGAGTCCACTGGTGTAGCCACTGTGTCCATCCATCTTTGGAGGTCGTCCAGCCATCTTTGGAGGTCTTTCCTCCTTTTTTTTCTTGCTGCCCCTTTATGTTACCAAGCATGATAGCCTTCTCCTGGGATTGGTCTCTCCTGACAACCTGGCCATTGCACATGAGAGGCAGTCTCGCCATCCTGGCCTCCAGGGAGCGTTCATTGGCTGTGCGTCTTCCACAGCGGACCTGTCTGTTCTTTTCACAGAGCGTGGTTTTCGATGTGCTTTGCCAGCACCTCAATTCAAGCGCATGATTCTTCTTCAGCCTTCTTTAGTCAGTGTCCAACTTCCCCATGCCTATGAGGCGCTGTACACTGAGATGCTGACCACACGGTCTGTGGTTTGAACCTAGCAGCCACTCTGCAGGAGAAAGGTGAACTTGCCTATCCTATGAAGATTTAAAGTCTCAGAAACCCAAAGGGGCCATTCTGTACTGTCCTATAGGGTCACTGTGAATCAGAATCAACTCAATGGCAGTGATGTTTTCTGGAGGTATGTATTGATTTTGTGATAGGTTTTGATCACATGGTAGAAAGATGCATTTTAAAAATATATTATTATTGGTATTCAATACATACATCATATCATTCCAAATTTCAAATACATCAAATAGAATGCACAATTGCTACCACAATCAGTTTCCACACATTCCCTTTTGACCTGAACCCCTTGACAGAGTCTCCCTTTCCCCACCTCCACCCCTGTATACCCTGCCCCTCAACCCCCGTATTCTTCTTGCTCTCCCGCTAGGTCATCGCTCCTGGGTTTCAGACACTGAAAAATGGAAAAGCATATAACACAGTTTCAGGGGGCTCACCTCCATTGACATAACACCTCCGAGATACACACTCAGAAGCCACGTGTTTTAAGTGTATGGTCACTCACCCCCTCATTTTACAGATGCTTGTAGCTTCTGAGCATGTGTGGTGGATTTGGGAAGCATGTTAACAAGACGGCCCAGGAGATGTTCCTTTTCCAGATGTTTACACCACAGATTTCATCTGAAAGACAATCTTTTCATTCTACAGGTAAGCTGTTCTTCAGCAAATAACATGGTGAACTTTAGGGCAGGCTATTTTAACCCCTTGGCACAGCCTCAGAGGTACTGAGGATATGGGGGTGAAGCCGGTTTTGTTTATTAGGCTGATGCTTCTCACCTTATGCTTTGGCTTGTCATGTGCCAACAGAAAGATAACGGCTATTCAATTAATCTGTGAACCTTCTGAGCACAGACAGAGCTGTTGACAGAGCGTAAGAATATAATAACTTCTTGAGAGCCAGTCAGGATCTTTGAGCTCCCAGACGGAAAGTAGATTTTCCTCTACGGAGGTGGGTCTATCTACAGACTGTGTCTATATACAGAGAATCTCAGTAGCAGGATATTCGAAGCCTTCTTTGTGTTCCTGACCCTGGGGCGATCTTCTTGGCAGGACTCAAAGAAAACTTAGCTGGCATCTGTTTGGTACCCTTGGTCGGGGCACAGTTGACCCTCGGAGGCTCTGGGGTGAGCGGCAGAGGAGGTCTGCAGAGGATAGAGGCACCCGGGAGGCTCTTTGTGTCCAGTGCCCACCTAGCTGTACCATCGAGCACACCGTGCTGTCAAGGCCTCTTCTTTTTTTTTCCATCTCGCCTCTTGTCCTGTGTCTCTGTGGCCTCAAGGGTAGGAACGCTGGACCCTCTCCTGGACTGCATGCAACTATGGCCCCCTGGGTCCCACTGCTATTTGGAATGGTTATGATATCTTGGCTGTCTCCTATAGCTGGGCTAGAGACAGGTGATCAGGGCGATGCAAGCTTCTCTGTCATGGGGTTCGCCCTGTGGGACTCTCCAGCTTGCCTTAGGTACTGCTTGGGTCCTTGATCTAGAGGCCAGTTACCAGGTAATGAAGATGGCGTCACTTGAGTCTGTCTCTCTTCTGTCTCCCAACTTCCTTGTTTCCATCCTGAAAACAACTGCTGTGAACTGGCAAATGCCCGCAGGGACTTGAGTGTCCCAGGGCAGGCTATTTTAAGCCCTTGGTACAGCCTCAGAGGTACTGAGGATATGGGGGTGAAGCCGGTTTTGTTTATTAGGCTGGATTCGAGTGTGCTATGAATTGGAATGCTAAGAACAACTCAAGAGATATTTTTAGCAAAATTAAATATCGCGATGCCTATCTCAGACCTGAATTTTCCTTCTTCTCCCAGATTTGCTATTTCTAGCTCCTTTTACAGCTCCACAAAGGGGTATTATATTTGAGTCTGGAGAGAAAAATATTTTGATGTCCTGCCCTTGGTGGCTAGTGGAATTGATAAAGAGCATCAAGGGTCTTTAAGTGCTGGACTGTGGACAAAAAAACATGATGTAAGAAAGACCTGGAGGGTTATTTTCTGTGCTTGTCAGCGGAGGGGAGAGAGACTGTGGAAAGTGAAGGGCGCTCATGAGCAGGATTGGAAAACAAAGCACTTTGCTCGACAATCACAACAAGAGAGGTTCGGCAACCACCACGTCCTTTGGCTCTCCACTAGCCTTGACCCTGGGCCTGTTGACAGCTTAGGCTTTCTCTCCCAGGTTAGTTCAAAGGCTCCTGTATTCACAGGCTGTTCTGAAGAAACTGCTGCAACTTGAGTTATAGGGTGTGGGGGGCACCCCGCTTTGTTAAGGGCCTATTTTATCAGTAAACATATAGGTAACAGTCACTGGTGCTTGACCAGAAAAATGCTTTATTTCACTAAAAAAAAAAGTTCTGAGTAGGACTTTTCACAAAGTCACATAAACACAAAGCTAGAACTGCAGGGGTTGGAGGAGAAGAGAGTGCATCCCATCAAGAAAGCTCATTTTATTCTATACTGATTTGGTCCAACAGTGAGGTTCATTAAAAGGGCCGACGTGAAGTATTAGCCGCAGGCTGAGTGTTCTGGAAAATTAAGAACTGATTCCTGTCCAGTCTACCTTTGTCTTCCTTCCTCAGGAAGTATTCCCACTCCACAGGTTTCCACGCAGATATTTGCAATGGATTGTTTTCAATATGTGGAACACTGCTGTCTCTAGAGAATGGAGAGGTCCCTGGGTGGCACAAATGGTTTCCCCTTGACTGGGAGCCCGCAGGTTGGTGACTCAGACCCTCCCCTGGCCATCTGCTTCTAGACAGAGCACAGCTCCAGACAAAGCCCAGACAACCCTGTGGAGCTCGCTTCTCCTTTGTTCCACTGGGCCCTCGGAAGTCGGAATTGACTCAAGGGCAGCAGGTCATTTTTTTAGAGAGTAGAAATAAGCTCTGAACCATCTCTTAATAGTTTTAAAATAAAAACATAATTCTTGGCAAGCAGTACTTCTATGAGTCTCACCTGCTTGCCTATCCATGGACTGAAATCAGTGGATTTCAATGAAATGAATGTGTTTGTTGGTTGACTTCTGCTCCTCTTCACTCCTCCTCACTCTATGCCTTTGCCCCGGGGCCTCTCAGCATTCTACCCACACTCCTTTCTTGACTGGTTTACTGTGCCACGGACGGTAGCATTCAGGCTATGAATGGATTACTTCCCCAGTGATAGGTTATGGCACTAACATGGTGGTGAGCTTGTGTACAGTTGAAGCAAGAGCACCTCTCACTCCAGCTCCTTCCGTGAGCAACAAAAAGGCCAAGAGCACTTCCTGTCCTCCCCCAACCAGCTACATCAGCGGTTCTCAACCTGTGGGTCGCAACCCCTTTGGGAGTCGAGTGACCCTTTCACAGGGGTCTCCCAATTCATAACAGTAGCAAAATCACAGTTATGAAGTAGCAACAAAAATAATGTACTGTTGGGGGGTCACCACAACTTGAGGAACTGTATTAAAGGGTCATGGCATTAGGAAGATTGGAAACCCCTGATCTTTATGAGTCCCCAACGGTCTTCACAACACATATCCCTGTCAGCTTAGGTTCTTAATACTGGGAGAGCCCATAATTTTAAAGTGGGGATTTTCTTTGCATCAGCTTATTCCTGTATTCTGAAAGATATTAACCCCAGAGCCCTAGTTTCCTCACCTGGCCCAGCCACGTCCTACCTAGCTGACCAAGCCACCCTAACCAAGTTCACTGCCATCCAGTCATTTCCAACTCATTGAGACCCTATGTAGACGGCACTTTTTAAAAAATCATTTTATTAGGGGCTCATACAACTCTTATCACAGTTCATACATACACCAATTGTTTAAAGCACATTTGTACATTCCTTTCCCTCATCATTCTCAAAACATTTGCTCTCCACCTAAGCCCCTGTCATCAGCTCCTCTTTTTCCCCTCCCTCCCCGCTCCCCCTCCCTCATGAACCCTTGATAATTTATAAATTATTATTTTGTCATATTTTGCACTGTCCCACCACTGAACATGTTTTAACAAGAGCAGATAGCCTCATCTTCCTTCCTAGGAGCAGCGAGTGAGTTTGAACTGCTTACATAGATGCTAGTAACCCAACATGTAACCCAGGATTCCACCATGGTTCCTTCTTTAAGTGGCCATGGGACAGTTATTTCACCAGTCTAAGCATCATCCTGCTCATCTATAAAATAATACTACCCTGGTAAGGTTGTTGTGAGAGTTCAATGAGCTAGTACATATAAAACAACGCACACATTTACCCAGTGGATGGTAAGTGCACGGGACAATTTGGTAGTGGTAATGTTGCTGATGTCAATGTCATGCACATCTTCTAAGCCTCTTGTGCTTGGCAGGGTTTTCCAGAGAAACAAAAACAGAACATTTATGATTATATATGTTTGTGTGTGTGTGTGTGTGTGTGTGTTTATACAGTGAGAAGGAATATAACAACTTATTAGTCCACACAGCAGTACAGAGGGCTCACTTTAACTCTCTTGCATGTAATGGTTAACATACTGAAGGTCCTTCAACCCACAAGGGTGGCCAATCCAAGGTCAAGGAAGCAGACAGTGGAGTCTTCCCTCAGGCAAGACAGGTAGAGTCTGCCTGCAGGCAGCAGGCCGCAGGGTGGGGCAACCACAGTCAATAGTGCAGGGGAGGGGGGAGTGGCATAGTGTCTCAAGCTCCACCAATGTGCCACGTCAACACGATCCACCAGCAGCATGGAGAAGCAGATCTTGAAGGAGCAACACAATCCATGGGTTGGTTTGATCCACAGGTTGGCTCAGCTCACAGGTAGTGCAGCACATGGTTGAGGCAAAGGACTAGCTCAAGCCAGCAGCATGCTGGTCCCATCACCAGGGAGAAAGAGAGAAGGGGGCCAGCTTTGGAAAGCCATTTATCTCATTGTCCTCCAATCAAGCTTTGACCTGATTAAACTCCACCCACACATTCCTATGGAAACCTAGTTGGCACAATAAACCTAACTATCACACCTCTACTTCATCTGTAAAATGGCACAGTAATAATCTCTCAGTTCATGGTCTATGAGAAGTAAAAATAGGGAGTAAGTTAGCGTGCTGCCTGGCACATGGTATGTACTTATGAGTAAAGGTGGGGATTTTGGCGATGATGTGGCTTCATCTTCTATTTATCTGTGCATTTCATTTAAGACACAGGCTTTAAGGCATAAACCTATCCAGAGACCCTGAAACTGAACTAGCTGAGTCACTTGGGGCAAGCCACTCCACTTGCTTTCTCTGTTTCTGTTCCTCATTTGTAAAGTGAGAGCATTGGACTCTGAATGGTCTCTTTCTCTGAAACATTTTGGCAGCCACCACACCATCATTCAGTTCCTTTTGGGAAATAACTGTTAATGAGAAACTCATCTGAGGGAACTTCTTCACCACTCGCCCCTCAACAAAATCCTTAGTAAGATCTATCTCCTCAGTTTCTTCGTAAATGTTCTCTTATTTTAAAAAGCTCTTTTTACTTAAATGATTAATGATTTCATCAACTGGCGCTACCCAAAAGTACAACAAATCCATCAGTAATTCCCCAGAGTCACTCTTGTGTCCTATGGTTACATTTTTGTTATATAAATCATTGCACAGTTTTATCAAAGATTAAGTCTTGATTCTGCCCTTTTTTGGTATAGCGCCCTATTAAGGAAGGTCCAGTCCTCTATTCTTTACCTTGGCCAGCAGCTGCCCACTGGCTGCCGCTCTTTGTTTTTCCCACTAAGTAGAGGCTTTGCCAGGTTTCCTTAAATAACAGGTGTAGATGATTTTGTCATCAACCTGTGATTTATATGTAAACAGATTCTTTTGCAATCATTTTTCTGGTCCTTTTTTTACTTAGTAGACTCTTACTATTGAATCTTTTATTTAGTAAACTATTCCTGTTGAAACCACCTTGAGTTGTCATACATTCCCAAAAAATGTCTGAGTTAATCGCACCTCATCATGACCCCAGATAGTAAGAGACCACAGACTTCAGCCCAGAATTTCCACTGGCTCCCTTTACTACATCCTGTACCCCTCATCATGCTGTCTAAATATCTGTTTCTGGTTTATTGAACATTCAGATGCACGACTTTATATACATTCTAACTGGTTAATTTTGTACCGTATGCCTGACATATAATGAGCACTAAGTAAATACTGATTGATTAAACCAATGAGGAAAAATAACCTGGTTCTCCCCTAGGCATTAAAATAAAGACAATCTTCCACTTTCAAATGAACCAAAGCAAAGGGCTCAAGGCCAGCCCATTGCGCTCTATGGGAGCGCCAAGTTGGAATCAATCACACACCACTTGCCCTGAAACTTTAAGTAATAGTTGACAGGAAGTGGGCAGGAGTTGTTCCTTTGCTTTTCATTGTTTGTCTAAATAATAAGCAGTATTGCAACAAAAAGCTAACAGCCAGTGGAGGAACAAAACCATATGGAGAAGTGGCAGGCAACCTTGATGAAGATGGTATTTGAAAGCAATGCTTGCATTTGGATTATCTAGAGAGGATTGTATTGTTAACAAGGTTTATTTTGTTTCAGAGTAAATGTGCAAGCTTACTAAGATTACTTGTTGTTAAGTGCCTTCAATCCTTATGTACAACAGAATGAGA
Organism: Echinops telfairi; assembly: GCF_000313985.2. Lineage (NCBI taxonomy): Eukaryota > Metazoa > Chordata > Mammalia > Afrosoricida > Tenrecidae > Echinops > Echinops telfairi. Next base: position 55,082,158 of record NW_022111369.1, read on the forward strand.
CGCTCTCTGGTCCAAAGCCAAACTCACAATTGTTGTTATGCATGAACCAACCCATTGTTGCAGGCACTGTGCCAACCTGCCTCATTTAGCGTCAAAAATTAGAGAATGAATTCATTGGTTGGGACCCCCTTTTTTTTCATACATGACTCAAGCTATTGTATAAAAATCTAAAGATAAAAACTGGAGGAAAAAAGCTTTGAACCTGGGAGATATCAACAGAACCAAAGTATAGTTATTATATGTGACTTCTTCAGTCAAGGTACACACTGGATTCTGAGCTTCCTAGAGGCCTGAGCAGAAAGGAAAACATGATTAATTATAAAGTAATAGGAAGTTGATGTCATTCAAGATGAGAAATCAATTTTGTAAGTCATTGTCAGTTCCGTTGTCCCATTAGAAAAGGATACACATGTCCTGTGGGGAGAAATTCGGGCTTTTCTTCCCTCCCTCTTATCTACAAGGCACTTGGGTTTATTGGACCGTTCACACTTCTGGGTAGTCATGCCAGGTAACAACCCCCCTGCCTGCCCCCCTCAAAAAAATCATTCGAAGGTGTTTGGGCTATAGAAAATTCCCAGAAGAGTTTCTTGAAACAGGTAACCCACATAAGGTCTACTTTACTTTATACTGTCATATCATGCGATTAAGAGTGGCTTTCAGTAAGTCAGCATGTTCAGTGCCGAGAGTCTTCCAGGACTGAGAGGTTTGGCTAGCACACAGCAGTTCTGGTTGCCATTGCGTCTATTCCAAGTCATGGGAACACCGTGGGCTAGCGTAGATCTGTGCTTCTTAGCGTTTTCAATGACAGGTTTTTTTAGGAGGTAGACTGCCAGACCTTTCTTCCAAGGCTGGGTCTTAAAACTGCACCTTTCATCCACCAACTGCTTTGACTGTCGCACCACCTTGTAGCTCCTAGGTACAAGAAGGATACACTGAGAGCTGAAGCTAAAATCGTCATCGAGAGTACTGGCAACCAGGGTTGTGGTCATATCTAGTCCCCTCCCTTCTTCCTTTTTTTTTGTTGTTTTTTTTAATGATCTGCAGGTTAAGAATCATTTTCACATCTTTAAATAGTTGGGGGAAAGTAGTGTAACTTGAAAAAATGAAATTCGAATTTCAGAGTCTATAAATATGTCATTGGAATATCGCCATGCTCCTTCACTGTAATATCTGCTGCTGCTTTCACGGGACAGGGACAGCTGAGTGGTCACGACAGAAAACACATGGCCCCCAAAGCCTAAAATGTGTCCTATTTTGGCCTTTTAGGAAAAAGTTTGCCAATCCCAGTTACAGAGGAGCTATGAGAAGAGTCTGTGAAGAAAGCAGCGAGGCTTGCTTAAAGGAAGGGGGTTCCATCCCATGGTTCATATCTTATCTCCTTAGAACATGTCATCTCCTGAGCCGGGTCAGGATCCCTCTGAGGAAAAAGGACTGTTCCCACAGGCAAGAATCTCGTTCCAGGTCGACCGCTGTTCTTACACCTGCTGTTACCGTGCTCCCCAAGCCGTTCTTTACCAGCCTTCCCACCAATGCTTAAAAACGAGGAGCATAAATACATCAGTGTGTTATCCACAAGATTCTGATTACCCTACTTCTGCCTCGTTTGCTTTATTATCAATCTCCTTCCTTTTTCTCGGGAACTGGGGTCAAACCTTTGGTCCTGTTTGAATTTCTGTTGTACTTTGCATGTGGTGTACTTATAATTTAATTAATAATCATTTAGAAGTGACAGGTAATCAAAGGTCAGGCCAACTTTAAGAATTGTGAGCTGAGATTTCAGGACCGTGACTGTATGGGAACACTATAGAAGGTTTTATTTGCTTTGGAATTTTGATTAATATTTTGAGGTGAACATTTTCTTTTTTCACAAAGAGAAGTGCAAAGTGTCTACATATAATTCCGTAGTACTTTAATTATGACGTAAAATCAGACTCTAAGGTAAACTATTGGTCGCTACTCATCTGAAACAAAGGGAAAGGAGGAAACCAAAAACTCAAAGAGGAATCTCGTCTACAGGACAAATAGTCTACATCCACCCTGAGATCAGAAGAACTAGATGGTGCCCGCTGCTACTCCCAGTCATTCTAACCAGGCCTCAACCAATGGACCCTGACAGAGTGGAACAGACTGTGGAATAGAACCCCAAATTTGTAAAAACAAACAAATACTAAACAACACAAAACAAAGTAGGAAAAAGCAAACGGGTTTATTGGGATGGTTGAACCTGGAAAGTTCCCTCAGATGATTGCCCAGAGATAAATGCTCTTCAAAACCTTAGATGGAAACTAGTCCCTCAAGGTCACCTTGTAGCTAAGTCACAGGCTGGCTCACAAAATAGAGAATGTCATCCATGAGGACTGCACTCCTTTAAAAAACTGCCTTCATGGGACTGAATCATCAGTAAGAAGAGAATGTAAGGGGACAGGGGAGCTAAGTGAACAGAAATGGAAGAATCAGGATAGAAATGATGAGATATACATGCATGTTACTGAACAATGTGTACTGAAATTATTGAATGAAAATTTAAGCTGTTATGTCAGCCTTCACTGAAAGCAAAATTCACAACAAAAATTGGAAACAATTGAAATTTTATTTTGAAAATCAGGAAATGGTGGGATTAAAGTGGCCAGGGGCTTCTTAGTGTAATTGGTCTTCCAGGTGTTATAAGAACCTCTTCTTTCCCCGGATCCAGCATCTCTCTAGAGCAGCGGTTCTCAACCTTCCTCATGCCGCCACCCTTTCATATAGTTCCTCAGGTTGTGGTGACCTCCCCAACCGTAAAATTACTTTCGTTGCTACTTCATAATTGTCATTTTGCTACTGCTATGAATTGTCATGTAAATATCTGATGTGCAGGATGTATTTTCATTGTTACAAATTGAATACATGTAATTAAAGCATAGTGATTCCTCACAAAAACAATATGTAATTTTATATTGTGAAATATTTACTTCTAATGACAAATAAATGAACGTTTGTCTCGAAGCATGGTGTAGCATGGGAAACAGGCTTCACGCCGGGTCCTCATATGTGGGTGTATCTGCATGTGGGCGAACCCACCTGGAGACAGATAGAGGAGCCGTGTCTCGGTTCCTAAGACCATCGGGAAACATGTGTTTTCCCGATGGTCTTACGTGACTTCTGTGAAAAGGTCGTTTGACCCCCAGAGGGGTCATGACCCACAGGTTGAGAACTGCTGCTCTAGACCGTTGCCAGTGATGGCGAGCTGTCTGACTCTCAGTTTGATTCAGTTATCCTTTGACTGTCTACAACGATGACCTCTATGCAGGAGAAAGGTCGTTTCAGGTCAGCCTGGTAGCTTGTCAGATTCACGTGTGCCACGGAGCAAAGCAGGAAAGCAACAGAGAGCAGCCCACCCCCCGCTGGCTGACTGACTCGCACCAATGCGCCCAAGTGTGTCAGGATCGACCTCAGCTCCAGGCGGCAGTCAATAGCTGTGACCTTTCAGAAATGGACCACCAGGGTTTTCTTCCAAGGGGCCCCTGAGTCGATTTGAACCGCCAACCAAGAACTCTGATAGCAACATGGTAGAAGGCTTTAATTGGGCCCATTTGGGAATTTGGAGAATTTCTAGACGATATGTGAACTTGAAATACAATTCAACTTATCGGCCACAAAGGAAAAGTTGATAGAAGAAGCCCCCCAGGTACCAAATACCTGACTCGGATGGACCCCTCCTACTTGCCCTTTAACACTATATGAATTTTCCCTCCTTTTTAAAAAAAATTAATCATTTTGTTGGGGGGCCCTCATAAATCTTATAAGAAATCCATCATTCAATTGTATTCAGCACACTTATGCATATGTTACCATCAACATTTCCAAAACATTTTCTTTCTCCTTGAGCCTTTGCTACCAGCTTCTCTTTTTCCCCACTCTCCACTCTCATGACTCTTTGATCAATTATATATTATTCTTGTTATTTCCTGTCTTACACTGTCCATTGTCTCCCTTCACCCACATGTCTGTTATTTATCCTGCTGGGGGGTGGACTATATATCCAACCTTGTGATGGGTTCCCCTTTTCTTCCCCTTTTCCCAACCCGCCACCACCTTCTCCCTACCCAGCCCCCACCTTCCCCTTACCTTCATAATATCACTATTCCCACTACTTTTCCTGATGGTTTTATCTATCCTGGATTCCATGTGTCAAAAGCTCTTACCTGTACCAATGTGTGTACTCTGGTGTAGCTGGATTTGTAAGGAAAAACTGGATCATAGTAGTGGGGGAGAGAGGGGAAAGCATTCAGGAGCTAAAGGAATGATGTGTGTTTCATCAGTGCTATAGTTCACCTTGTTTAAATCATCCCTTCCTTGTAATCCTTCAGTGGGGGGATGTCCAATTGTCTACAGATGGACTTTGAGTCTCCACTTGAACCCCCCTCTTTCACATCGATGTAATTGTTTGCTTTGGATCTTTTGATACCTGATACCTGATCCCCTCGTGATCACACAAACTGATGTGCTTCTCCCATGTGGGCTTATTTGCTTCCCTGGGAGATGGTTGCTTGTTTAACTTCAAGCCTTTAAGACCCCAGATGCTGTATCTTTTAATAGCTGGACATCTCACCACATTTGCTTAAGCGCCCATTTGTTTTCAGCGATCCTGTCAGGAAGGTGAGTATCAAAGAGTGCCGGGTTATTAGAACAAAGTGTTCTTGTATGTAGGGAGGCCATGAGTAGAGGCCCAAAGTCCATCTGCTAACTTAATACTTAACATAAATATATGTACATTGTTCTCTATCCCTTTCATTATAATTTAATATATTTATATATATACATGCCTATAGTGATACCTCTATAAATATCTTTCGCCTCCTACTTCTTTCCACTATTTCCTTTCACCTTCTTCCTGCCCCACTATCATGCTCACCCTCCATTAAGCTCTCAGTAATTCCTCTTGGATACATTGCACTTGATCAAGCCCCACAAGGCATTCTAACCCCTCCTCACCATCAATTTTAGATCTCTTGTTCTAAACTTATCCCTGAGTTTCTTGGCTCCCTGCTACCCCTTCCCACGCCCTCCTCGCCCATGCCCCCCCCCCACCCCAGGGCTACAGGTCCCGTTGTTTTCTCCCAGGGATTGTTTGCCCTGCCTATTTATATAGATAGACATGGGAATTTTCTCTCACTTTGAAATGATCGAACCATTAGGGAATTTGTATTAACATCCACTCACAACAAATTCTTATCACAGTTGACTTCACTTGAAACTTTTAAACTCTTGATAAGCTTGAAGTCTTTGCTTGTTTTAAACCCAAGAACCAAACTCAAGACCCTCAAGCTAATTCTGACTCATAGTGACCCTATAGGACTGAGTAGAACTACCCCATAGGGTCTTCAAGGCTCCAAGTTTTAAAAGAGTCACAATTTTCTTCTTGTTAGTCTTTAAAGATTTTAGTCAACTCTTTCAAGCCCATCTACTAAAGAAATAGAACCGTTTTACGCCCTCTTACAAATGGAGCCCTGGTGGCACTTACCAACTGGGTAAGTGTTAGATTGCTAAGCCCAAGATTGGCTGTTCAAAAGGTGAGGCTGTATGCTCCTGAACATATTTTCAAAGCCTTGGAAACCTTTAGGATTGCTATGACTCGGAACAGATTGGATGGTAGTCAGTTTGGGGCTTTTATAGGTGGTAGGGTCTCCAAATTTGTCTTTGTCTTAGTCTTCTAGGGCTCCCGTTAGGGTCCGGAATAAACAAGCATCACGGCTCATGTGTCAGGGTTGGTCAGCTGATGGCACAAGGTGAAAGGGCTGTGCCACCACCTTTCTATCCTGAATCCGTCGTGCTGCTGCGACGACAGACGTATCACAGCAGAGGACTTTAAAGACCAGACATCTCCTTTCTCATAATTCTGAGAATTCAACGTTCCCATCAGGGTCTCAGGCCTGTGGATTTCTTCCTTGTCAGTAGACCCAGGCATGCCTAGGTTCTTTGACTGGTAAGATAACCCCCTATAGTGTCTGTCTTCCTCCGTGTGTGTGTGTGTGTGTGTGTGTGTGTTTGCCGCTGGGTTTAATTTGACCTTTCCATAATTCAGAAGCGATGACGTGAAGAACCCACTCGATTCGAATACCAACGGATGTGCACAGCGAACAAAGTTGTATTTCCAAACAGGATCGCGGGCACAGGTGCCGGGCTTACAATTCTAGCTCATTGTTCAAGGCCGATCATAAAAGCATCTTTTCCTGGTGGGTGGCTGCAGGCAAGTCCTCGGGTGTTTTGTTGTCAACCATCCCACTGTTACGTAAGAGACTTCGTTTCTGGATCACGCCATTGTGTCCAGAGTTTTCAAAAACTGTGCACCCAGTCCTGGCCAGCTCTTCCAGCTGTGTTCTGACTCCTGAAAAACGCCAGTGAGCCAGTTCTGAGCATCTGGCTGCACTGCTCTTGTTGATGGTTAATCCTGGCCTAGACGGCACTAGCCGAGTCCGCAGATCAATTGCACAGTCGACCCTCATTTCATATCAAGCTTGAGAAAAACAACACCGCTCAGATCCTTTTCCATCTACACGACTGTTGAGTCTCATCCATCCTTTTGAATAAAATCTTGGTCTTTAATCTCTAGTCCTTGAACTGTCTTGTTTCGTAAAGGGGCTGTGGAATATGTATGGAAATCCAAATCCACTCATTTGTTCAGCAAGCTTTTCCGTGTCGGTAGAGATGTCAGGTCCTCCATGGGCACATGGCAGGATATGGGCACAGTCTCTATCCTTGTGGAATCCATGCTCAGGCTCCCGAAGGCTGGGGTGCACACTAAAGACCAAGCAGCCAGGGTTAAGGGCACTGTCAACTTTGTAGCACTGTAGATTTTTGTTTTGTTGTTGTTGGCTTGTTTTTCTTGGTTCTGCAATGGAGACCTATCTCTCTGTTCTGTTCGAGAGCTCTGTAGTTGATTACAATTCCCGTTGCTGACATTGGATTGGTATCTGGGGGGTTGGTGAGATGTTGACCCATCTGGATGAACAAGGTCTGGACTACTTGGTGGATGTGGGCACTGTTGGGCTTTATGAACTTGGTCAGCATCACACTCGTGGTGGTGTTGATTTAGTGCAAGCTTCCTGCTCTTTTCATGGAAAGCTCTATCTTCTTTCCCTGGTGGTGGCCAGATGGGCCTAAGGGGTAGAGCTTGTTAGGCCAGGGAGCAAGTGGAGCAAGTTGTGAAGACGCTTGTCTTCCCAGAAGGAGCTTTCTAGCCCTCACACTCAAGGGGTGCTGAGATGAGAGCCACGTTCTTTCCAGCGAGGTGACTTCCAAAGGTTCCAGTTGGCAGCGCACGCTCTCTTGCTCTGACCCTACAGCTGAAATGTGACTTCTGCGAGGAAGCCCCACTCCCTTCAGTGGACCCAGTATGCAAAACACAGAACAAGCCCAAGCGGAGCTTCCTTCGGTCAATACACGGCAAGAGTCGGGTGAGGTGACAAAGCAGCCCACGCTCGAGGTCATATGCTAGTGGGAAGACATAGTTTAAAAAAAGAAAAGGACAACTAATAAGAAAAATAGTATCATATGGAAGGCTGTCAGTCCTCTGAAAGGACCCAAACCACTGACTGAGAACTGGTAGGCTGTCATTTTATACAGAGTAGTCGGCCCAGGCCTCACTGAGAAGGGCATTATAGCCAGGCGGCTGTTGGGAAAGCATGCCGAGGTGACACTGTACGCAAAGATCCCTGGGGCCACTTTGTTATCGTTACCTTTGTTCCCAGAGAGCAAAATCCAAACTCACTGCTATGGAGGCAATGCTGACTCAATAACAGCCCGGAGCTCAGGGTAGAACTGCCCCTATGGATTCCCAAGATGGACCTCTTTCCCGCAGTACAAAGCCTCATCTTTCTCCTTGGGAGCAGCTGGTGGGTTTGAACTGCTAGCTTCGTGGATGGCAGTCTAGTGCTTTCCCAACAATGCCAGCAGGGCTCCTTGGTTAAGCTGTATTTAAAGCTTTACATAAGCCAGGCAGGGTGAGTAGTCCTTGAAGCACTGAACATCACCACCAACACCAACCAGGCTGGCACAAGTGGTCATGATGGTCAGGCCAAGAAGAACCTACAATGCATAAAACCCAGCTGTTGAACATCGATGTTTAAGGAGGCTGAGTGCGGCAGGGAGAAAATTAGGTAAAGAGCTCAGCTGTCGAATATTCTATTCAGCTCATTCTTAACCTCACAAAGGAAGCCCCCACAAAAGCCTCCCGCTGACTGAACCCATCCTCACTAGAATGCAGCTCAGAACTTCTGTTGGGGGTTCAGCTTGCCACTCCACCCTCGCCACTCCACCCTCGCCGATGAGACTTGTCTCTGGAGCTCTGCTGAGCGGGCTGAGCCAGGAAAGAGTTTCAGTCGTTTTCCTCATCACCTTAAATTCCGCGTGGTGTTTTAGCTTCTCAGCAACCACACTTTTACTACTTCTGTGCATAGGGCCCCACTTTATTAACTTTTCTGACTATTTTACTTATACACACACATACGTGTGTGCACGCACACACAGCAGCTTTAAGTTTAAGAAAATCACTCTAACCTCTTTGCTTGATTTAGGGCTATTTATTGAAGATTTTAAAAAGCATTGGTTTAAACTGCCTTGGGTACCTTCTTTAAGAGAGACCTGGGTTTTCCAAATCACCTCTCCCAAACTCTTGTAAACTTTAAATAGATGAGAAAGCGGAGCTGTATTTTTTTTTTAAGGTGCTATAATTTCACTAGGTCATACATTGGGCTCCCTTGTATCACCTTTTGGTGTGTGCCTGTTTTATAGGGCTTGGAACATAATTTTGCATATGTTCCTGCTTTTATGACATTGCTGCTCATAATGATGTACTTGATGGCTAAAAATACATCCATGAAACCAAGCAGAAAAGCCAAACCTGCTGCTGTCGAGACCCTTTGAACGGACAGCACCACCGTCAGGACCGAGTCAAACTGACCAGAGGGGTTTCAAGGCTGTTGCCTCCACACACACAGGCTGCCACCTCTCTCCCATGGAGTGACTGGTCGTTGCAAACTGCCAGACTGTGAGAGCTGACCATCGTGCACATGGTTCTGCTGCTGGTTGTTGGAAGGTGCCGTCAGACGGTCTCTGCTCACGGCGATCCTGTGCAGAACCGAAGGAAATGCTGCCCGGTCCTGTGCCGTCCTCACAATTGTCCCAACGCTTGAACCCATGCACGTTGGACCAACTAAACATTTTTTAAGTCTACAGTGCTGTAGAGTTACTTCTGGCTCATGACAACCCTCTGGGTTTCGGAATAGAACCCACTCCTTAGGAGTCTCCTGGTTAGACTCCTTACGGCGGCAGATCACCAGCCTTTTCTTCTGTGGCATTGCTAGGTAGATTTGAGCCACCAACTGTTCGGCTGGTCGACAAGTGGAATCACTCGGTGCCACCCACAGTCCTTAGCCAAGGGGCTGCTGCCAGTAAACATGTTGTGCTTTTATTCTTTGCCACGCTGGTGACAACTCTCGGACCATTTCACCAGTCTCTAAAGAGTCATAAAAGGAACAAGGCCAGAGTTAAAAGAAATGTAAATGCTTGTGTGGGTGTTGTGAAGGCCCACACGGAGCCAGCATCTTCGCGGCCGACCTGGTGTGGGAATGACCTGAACGTAGGAAGAAGGAAAAGGATACGCGGCGCAGGATGGTTGCGGTTGAGCCCCAGGCTAAGGCAAGGGCTTGGGAAGGATTCTGTACTGATACCTGATTTTGTGCCTTCCTCATTCAGAATCTTTTAGTGGTTTCGTTTCCCAACAAAACATAATCTACATCCTGTCCCATAGTCTAAGACAGCGGTTCTCAACCTGTGGGTCTCGACCCCTTTGGGTGGGTCCAATGACTCTGTCACAAGGGTCACCGAAGACCATTGGAAAACACATGTTTCCGATGGTCTTAGGAACCCGAGACACCGCTCCTCCATCTGTCTCCAGGCGGGTCTGCCCACATGCAGATACGCCCACATATGAGTGCCCGGTGAAGACAGTTACCCATGCTACACCATGCTTCAAGACAAACTTTCATTTATTTGACATTAGAAATAAATATTTGACAATATATACTTACATATTGTTTTGTGATGACTCACTGTGCTTTAATTACATATGTTCAATTTGTAACAATGAAAATACATCCCGCATATCAGATATTTGCATGATGATTCATAACAGTAGCAAAATAACAGTTATGAAGTAGCAGCAAAAATCATTTTATGGTTGGGGGTCACCACCCCATGAGCAACTGTCTGAAAAGGTTGTGGTATGAGGAAGGCGGAGAACGGGTGCTCCAAGCGGAGCCCTGGTGGCATAGTGGTTATAAGTTGGGCTGCTAACCTCCAGGTCAGCAGTTCAAAACCACCAGCTGCTCTTGGGAGAAAGAAGAGGCTGGCTTTCTGCTCCCATAATGATTTATAGCTTCAGAAACCCACAGAGACCCTCGGCTTTCTATACAGGGTGGCTATAAGATAGAAGGGACTCAATGGCAGTGAGTCGTTGTAGCCCAATCTCATCTTCTACCACACCATTTCTTTACCCATAAGGCCCCTTTCCTCTTCAGGGAAGGACCAAACCTCAGATCATCCTTGGAGAGCTAGCTTGTGTCCCCTCTCCGCAGAGCCGTGATGTAGGCACTGGCAAGTTCCCATTGCTCTTGTAGCGTGCCTATGTCCGCCTTCAACACATTGTGTTGATGAGCATTGTGTTTGCTTGTCTCCTCCTTGAGACGATGACTTCTCTGGGATTTAGGGACCACTTCCCGTCCATCTCATCAGTGTGTGAGATAATCCTTAGTACACAGATAATTAATGGTATGAAGTGGTGACATCATGTATATCATTTCAGTGTGAGCCACACTTCTTTCTTGGATAAAACTCTTACATTCTGAGTTTCAATACCCATTTCAACAACCATGTCTTCACCATCTAAAACTCTGACAAAAATTTGACTTACTAATGCAGAACTTTAACTTTGCCAAACATACTGTAACTGCAGAAAAGTATATCTTTTGCCTCGTTTGGCTTTCCAGGTGAGGGGGTACCAGCACATGTACCCCGTCCAAGGGAGACAAAGGATGTTGTCTGAAGACACACCTTCTCCTAAGGCAGGCTCTTAAAGACAGCCTCAAGGAAAAGGGTGTGACTTTCACACACTGTGCTACCTCAGCTCTGAATCCCACCCGAATCCTGTTCATTCTGGCTCGTCGTGAGGCTGGCAGAGGACGGGCAGTGTTCCAATGTGTTGCACATCCAAACCGAGCAACAAGACAACTGTCCTGTGCATTAGCATAGCAGAGAACGCCCTTCAAAATGGGTTGATCGCTGCAGGCATAGACGTCTACTACACCACAAACGGCTTTAAGGCAGAAGGCCTATAGCAATTGACTCCCACTCATATGGACCTGAATCCAAACCTTGAGGCATAGAGACCTGCATCTGGACTTTGGACCTTCCTTCCCTCGAATTCAGTTGCATCTCCTTAAACTCCACGCTCTGGTACTCCCCTCTCTGTTATCTTTCCCCCGTTTGGGTTCAAACCCATACTGACCCTTTCCCACCCCAATGTATTTCAGGTCCAGCAATGGCTTAAATCCAGAGAAGAGGCTGGTTTCCTCTGGGCTCTGCATTGCATAGTTCGGTGATCCTAAATATCAAAGGGAAAGAAGCAATAATTTCATAGGAGCGCATTTAAACCACTTATGAATGATTCCCCCAACCCTTTCTGGTTTGGAAATGCCCTACGTACATATAGTCTTGCTTCCTTGGCTGTAATTTCTCCCTGAGCTGAATGGGTTCCCCCCGCCCCATAGATATTAGAAACCCTGGATCCAGTGAACGTTGTGGCCGGTTGCTTTGTACATCTTGGTGAGTTCGGACTTGGTAGACGTGTTGAAGCGTGGTGAGCAAGGCACCGCATGCCCAGCATACAGATCAACTGATTAGAATGGATCGTCGCTGCTGCACCAGTTAGTGTGTGTGGCTTCCAGACGACATCCGGACAAAAATCTAAGGCTTTCAGCACTTGTTCATGACTTTGCAGGGAAGGTTTGTGTAGTTGCTCCTGTGGGACAAACTCATTTCTAAATTCCTTTAGATACCTCTTGATCTTATAAGCCCATGTTCTTGGGCATAGAAATACAGAATCAGTAACATCTAAAACAAAAGAAATGGATATTTTACAAAACATCCTGCTGACTTTGAATAACAAAAACCCACCAGGAATTTGGTCAGTCAGAGACAAGGGACAGGCAAGTACCCACCATCCCATTCTTCATGTTTCCTAATTATACAGGGAAGAAAGAGAAGCCTACATTTTACAATAAGCATTCTCCTGAAAAGGGTATTTATGGATCCTCAGATCCCCACTCCCACCCTGCCAAAGGTCTCAGAAAACTGTCTGTGTGAGGAGAAGTATGATTATCAAACATTTTCAGCATGGCTTAGCCCCCTTTTTATAGGCAGTATCATGATTGCTTGTGGGCTTGGGGGTTTATTTTACAAAAAGAAGACTGGTGTGGGCATCTGAGCTGATCAGTGTCCTTGGCAACATTCAGAAGTAACCGCCGTGGTCTTTGGTCCTTTCCTGGAATTGGCAGCACCGGGCTGGGTCCGGGGCACGAAAGAGTGCCAGAAACATCCTGCTTCTTGTGAAAAGGGCCGGAAGACTTCCCCTCCACTTTGCATCTCAATAACCATCCCACCCCTACTTCCCAGTGAGAACTCTGCACACCCTCTTTTGCTTGCTTCCGTTTAATAATTCTCTGATGTTATTACGGGGTTGAGTGACATGCTAGTGGAAAATGTCCCTCTTTTCTCCTTTCCCACGTGGCGACGGTGGAGTCAGGCTTTCTGAGTTGTGTTTTAACCCCACGGGACCAGACAGTGTTTCCTTCCACTGATGACCCCTCACAGCAACAACAAGTTCTCACTAGCATTTAAAGAAGCCCGGAGGAAAGCCCGTCAGTAGAGCTTGCATCTAGGAGTGAGAGAGAAGGGGAACTGTTAATAAATACGCCAGTGGGAGGAAGACCCTGAATAAGATGGGTTGGCACAGTGGAGGCAACCGTGGGCTCCAACCTATCAATGGTTGTGAGGATGACACGGGGCTGGGTAGCACGTTGTTCTCTTGTACCTAGGGTGGCTTTGAGTCAGAACTCAATCAACAGCACCTAATAACCTGGTAGCAGGATGAGGATTTTGGCCAAAGGCTTCACTAGGGAGGAAGTACTTGGGGACTGCGCCTGAAAATGAGCACCGGCGAGTGTCGCCAGTTCTGCCAGCACAGAGGCCTTTCCAGGTTCCAGTAGAGAGTGGGGAAGAGAAGAGCAAGGGGAGATGGAATTGCTACATGAAAGCACTGAAGGACACTTGAGTGGAAGAGGGCCATGTCATGCTGTAGGCAGCTTCATGGAGGGAGACTGAGAGGCACTAAGGAGAGATCAGTAGGAAGTCTCGTGCTGCCACATTCAGAGATGAGGAAAGGCTCTTAGGTATCTTCCAAGTTTACACTGGACAGCTCCCGGGTGAGGGTGCAAACATCACCAACCCTACCATTCCTTCCTTCCCGTCATTCAAACTCTCCAA
>NW_022111369.1:55095838-55098487 GCF_000313985.2 Echinops telfairi
GGTATCTTCCAAGTTTACACTGGACAGCTCCCGGGTGAGGGTGCAAACATCACCAACCCTACCATTCCTTCCTTCCCGTCATTCAAACTCTCCAAGATCCGCATCGTGAAAAAGAACAGCATTCTTGTATGCAATTTAAGAGCGTGTCCTTAGCAAGTAGTTCTCAGGACGTAATATGGTGATGAGCCCATGCTAGCTTTGGGGGAAACACCATGAGAAGTGTGATCCTCGCCTTATTCTCTAGAATATTGATATCTTCTCTTCCCAAAACCTCTTAAGGACTTCAGTGGGGTTAGCATAACTGATTTCTGCTTTATCTTCAGCAGAAGCTTTTGCGCCTTTGGAAAATCTGAGTTATATGAGAAGTGTGGTGGCGATGTCAAGAAAGTCCTGGATTGCTAACCTCAAAGTCAACAGTTCAAAACCACCAGTTTCTCTGCAGGAGAAAGATGACATGATGTGCTCCCAGAAAGCTTTACAGCCTGGGAAGCCATATGTCGGGCCGCTGTGAGTCGGAATCCACTCAGTAGCAGTGGCTGTGATTTGGAGTTTATTAACCCACTGGCATTGAGTCACCTACCACCACTGGGTGGATTCTGACTCACATTGACCCTATTGGACAGAGCAGAACTGACCCTGTGGTTTTCCAAGACCGTAAACCTTTATGGAAGGAGAAATCCTCACCTTTCATCCCTGGAGCAGCTGGTGGGTTTAAACGGCTGACCTGGTGGTCAGCAGCACAGATGTTCCCTGATTGGACGTTGATGATGATGATGGTGAATGGACAGTGCTGTGTATTGGTCCATCTCTCCAAGCTGGTGAGATTTTGCTTGTCGCGGTTCTGTTTGAAGTAGGGGCCAGCCATCTGAACCAAGATTTCCTGGATTCACGGACAGTGATTTGATTGCTCTGCATTTTGGGATGACATCGTAGGAAGGAAAGAGGTCACTTAACTCCTAGGTGTGATTTAACTCCCTCTGTCATTAGTTTTTCTCAAGCCGCTATTCATCCAGGTTTTCACTGTTCTCAATGGAGTCTCTGGTTTTCAGAATTTTCCTTGACTCATAGTAAAAGTGTCACTTAGCTTTTTTATCTTCCACTAAGAAGATTTCCAAGACATTCCGTAAAGTCTATGTATATGCCACCATGAGTTTGCTTGAGGTAGTAAACACTTAGCTCGCAAACCTCAGATAATCCACGTGTGGAAGGGGCGAGGTGAGAGTATTCTGGCTCCCAGGGTGGGGTTGAACTTTTCACCCCGAGTGTGCTTATCGTTCTGGCTGTGCTACTCTGACTTGAGCTTACTTTCCTCTGGTCAAAGTAGATGACAGTATTCCGTCACCACCATCACACACAATCATACACCCGTCTCAGCATCTAAGATGATGTGGTAACCGGCGCACACAGCTACCCTTTGGGGAACCAACCCCAAACTGAAAACCAACTCCACGGCATCGAGTCGATGCTGACTCAAAGCGACCCTGTAGGACAGGGTAGAACTGCCCCTGTGAGATTCCAAGACACCGCCTCTTCATGGGAGTAGAAAGCACCATCTCTCTTCTAAGGACAGCCTGTGGTTCTGAACTGCTGAACTTGCAGATCACTAGCTGTATATTAGGCCTGGTGCTAAATTCTTGGGAATTTCCTAGCTAATCCTTATATGTTGCTCTAATTAGTGGCCTTGGCATTGGTTCTAACTCATAGCACCCCATGCACAAGAGAACAAAGTGTTGCCTGGTCCCACATCATCTTTCTGTTTGTTGGTGTGCTTGATGCCATTTATCATGGTCACAGTGTATTTTGAGTGACAGCCAACCTAGAGAGCTTATCATCCAGTACTGTATCAGACAACATTTTGTTGTGACCCATGGGATGTTCGTTAGATACTTTTAGGAAGTAGATCTCCAGGCATTTCTTCCTACGCTTGATTTTTGTTTTCTAGTCTGTCGAAGACCACTCCTCTGTCACTTTGTCACATGGCAATAGTTTACATTTGCTATGATGACAAATGCTATGTCACTGGTCTTTATTTCAAATACCAGCAGGGGCACCCATGGTGGATGGGTTTTCAGCAGAGTTGCTGGAATAATACATCTTTATAATACAGATGCTTTTATTCTTGTTTCATCGATAAGAAACATGTCCAAGATCATAAAGTTTGTAAGACACAGCCAGGTCCTAAACCCATGTCTATCAGAACGCTGAGCGTCTAACCACGAGGGGCCACCTCAAGGGAGGACAATATGAGTTGCAATTTGGTTACAAGCTACTTCGAGGCTTTAGGTAGGGGGAAGAGAAGAGCAAGGGGAGATGGAATTGCTACATGAAAGCACTGAAGGACACTTGAGTGGAAGATGGCCATGTCATGATGTAGGCAGCTTCATGGAGGGAGACTGAGAGGCACTAAGGAGAAATCAGTAGGAAGTCCCGTGCTGCCACATTCAGAGATGAGGAAAGGCTCCTAGGTTAGGTATCTTCCAAGTTTACACTGGACAGCTCCCGGGTGAGGGTGCAAACATCACCAACCCTACCATTCGTTCCTTCCCATCATTCCAACTCTCCAACAAGATGTCCTTCGGTCTATTGCAACCCAATATGTGGCCCATAGGTGATGGCCAATGTGCTCAAGAGAAGAGTGGCCAGTTTTCC
>NW_022111369.1:55098587-55106605 GCF_000313985.2 Echinops telfairi
AACTCTCCAACAAGATGTCCTTCGGTCTATTGCAACCCAATATGTGGCCCATAGGTGATGGCCAATGTGCTCAAGAGAAGAGTGGCCAGTTTTCCACTACTCATCTTCTTCTGTTCTTAAGCCTTCGTCCTTTCACCCAGCTCAGGGAATGGCCAAGGGAATGCAGAAGGACAAGCCATAACATAAGGCAAAACTGATGGGCACACACAGAGAGGCAGAAGAGAGAAGGTGGAGGTCACGGGTGGAGGCGGCCTGGATTTGGACTGTGACTCAATGAATTGCTATGTGCATATACTCAAGTTACTTGACCTCAGTCTCCTCACACGTTACAGTCTTTGTGATCACGTTAGATCCTAGGATTTCTCCGGATTAATGGGTTCATATATTTATAACACTCAGAGCAGCGCCTGACCCATCTCAGGTACTCAGTGTTAGCGTTGGCTTTGTACAGAATGGTGCTTTTAGTTTTCACACGGCCGGATAAGTGAAATGTTTCAGCAATAATAAACATGACAAGCCCAACAATCGCACCAGTAATCAACAGCAGAGTTGGAATCAAATTCCAGTGCGCACACCCTGAACTGCCTGCTCAGCGTTGGGGGCTGGGTTAAAGGCTGTGCATGCGTTCTCTCATTTAGACCTCAACAAAACCTGCTGGTTAAGAAGGAGCACGTTTTCTACATGGAAAATCTGGTCCATAGACAGGTCCTGGAGCTTGCCTGTATCACCGGGAAGTGGTCAAGGAATGATTTGAATGCAAGTCTTTTTATGTCCATATTTAAAAATAATCCCATACCTGAGATGTGGTAACACGCAGGTCTTTCTAATCATCCTCTAGGGAAAGTTTATTTCACTTCATGGGCAATGTTCCTGTGGTATACAGATCTGACATTTACTTGATACAGGCAGTAAAATGCCCCTTGAGAATTGTCAGTAAGATCCAATATTTACAACCTAGATTGTCGTGATATTACAAGGGGGTGGGAAGCACTTTCCTATCATTTGACAATAAATTATGTCATTTGAGAATAATTTTAGAATGGTTATCAAGATCTAGCCTTGGGGCCTTCGAAAGTTAATTACGGATCAGGAAGAGTTATAGCAGTCCTTGTGGAATGGGGTGTCATGGAATCTGACCCAGGCACACCCTGAGTTTCTATGTTCAAAACCCTGGTGACATGACGTTCTACTTATTTTGGGAACTGAATTTCTTCAATTTGCCAATGCAAAGAGACTGCTCTTGAATAGATTGTTTCTTTTGGCTTCCCTTCCGAAAGAGTGAGTAGGAAAACTATGATGCTGCAAAAAATGGGTCCAGAAGTAGAATGACATGTCTATAGATGTGTAGGATTCGGTCAGATGTAGTCTTTTGGGTTTTGTTTTCTTTTTGTTTTTCCTTTGTGCGAAATTTTTAAAAATCATTTTTCTGGGGGCTCATATGACTCTTGTCACAATCCATACAGACATCAATTGTAAGTAGTCAGACAACCAGTCTGCTTGTTGGCATGTCCACTGACCAGTAAGAACGCGTTGAAAGAGGATGGCTGCGTAGATTAATGTATATGTGTATTCCCTCAAGTTCGAGGTCTTTGGGGGTAACAATGCCTGCCTTTGCTCATTGGTATTCTCATTACACTTCTCTTAGCCTTTCGCCTGTTTCTATTTCCAGTTTTCCCTCCTGGTTACCTCTGAGATGGGGAGGCAGTAAAAATACACACCGGGTGTCACAAAGATGTGTTCTCTTATAGTAAAAATCAGTTTTTATGTGCCTTTTAATAATATACTATAAAGAAACAACCAGCCAGGGCGATGCAGAAGAAATGTGTTTAAATGTCTAACTCCAAGTCCACGTTGTTGGTGTTGTTAGTTGCCATGGAGCTGGCTTGAAGTCCCTGGGTACCCCCGAACCAAGCATTGCCCAGTCTTGAGCCATCTTGTGTCCAAAGGAAGAAAGAAAGAGGCAGTCTCTCCACTTGTAGTTCTATGGAGCCTCTGGTTATATCTCTTCTAAGATTGCTCTGTTTGTTTTTCTGGCCATTCGCACGTGATTCAATATTCTTTGCCGACACCATGGTGTCGTGATTAGCTGTGCTGTGTCCCCCCTTCACCCCACTTGAAAGACAGAGGTGTTAGGCTGAAGCACTTTCTTTCTGAGAAATGCTAGGTTGAAGATTTCAATCTGTGGCAAGTGTACCGGATGCTATTTCACTCCCAACTGAGCTGGAATAAGCATCCGTGGTGGTTGGCTTAAAAGCCTCAAGACCGGTGGTTCAAACCCACCATCTGCTCCCAAGAAAAAAGATGAGACTGATTGCACCCCATTCAGATGTGTCCTCTCCAAAACCCCCAGGAGCAGTTCTACTCTGTCCTGTAGGCTTGCTATGAGTCGGAATCAACTTGATGGCCGTGGTGACTTTACAGGACCGAGGAAGGCTGCCCTGGGGGATTTCGAGATGGTCAATCTTTACAGGAGTAGAAAGCATTATCTGTCCACCCAGGAGCTGCTAGGGGTTGGGAAATGCTGACCGCATTATGGTTAGCAGGCCAGTGTGTCCCCCACCATACCACCCGGGGTGCTATGAGTCAGAATGGACTCGATAGCAGTGGGATTTGGCCGGGGGTGGGGGTGGGTGGTGACCCATCCAGTGTTAGGAAAAGCCGACGATGCCGCCTCCCCCTATAAATGTCTGTACCTCTAAAATTTAGGAGTAGAAGAGGAAAGCATGCTTTTTGCTGGCCTCTGGAGGAAGGGGCATGACTCAAATTCTCAGCCCGGCTGTACTTACTACTCAGGTCAACTCCGGAACTGCGGTGCCATTGTGAATGTTGGTCTCAAGGAGGAAGAGGAAGGACAGAAAGACAACCATGACAGCACTTAGATCGCTCAGGGATTTAGATGAAAGTCAGTGCACTACCTGACGGGGCCCCCTCTCCTTGGAATGACGAAGCTAGATGGCAAGAGTATCTGTCCCACTGATGAATTAGAAAATAAGTGGATGAATACGATTTAGCCATAATCTGAGGCCTGCTTCTTCTTTGTTTTCTTTTCCCATTCTGGCTGCGCACACTAGCTGCGGTTCTCTGTGCCCTCTCATTCAGTACCCAGCACTGTATAAACAATCCATTGGGCCTCCCCAGATCACATGCGTGAGGCCATCGAGGCAATGCTGACTCAGCAAACCCAGGATGGGACTGCCCCGGTGTGTCTCAGAGACTGTCTGTCTTGACAGGAGGAGAGCGCTTCCTCGTTCTCCCTTGGAGCAGCTGGTGGGATCCCACTGCTGACCTTGTGGTTCAAAGCTCAACAGGCCATCCACTCTGCCTGTGGGGTTCCAACCAAGATCACTGGAGAGGTGCAGTTCCTGAAGGTCAAGCCCATAGATGGTGCTGGGGAGCATTTCAGGGATAACAGAAGCTAATAGGGACTTCCAAAAGGTACTAAAAGCAGATGCCCAAGTCTGGCCAGGGATCAAATCCATCACTATAAAAAAAGGCACTACTGATAGAACAAAGCCTCATTCCTCATCATTGCCAGGAAAAGATGTATGCGCTAAAAGCGACACCGTTGAATCTGGTTAGCACTTTGCTTGCGGCAGCGAAGGCTCTTCTCAAGGAGGCTGTGAGGAGACAGGGAGGCAGCCACGAGAGCATCACTGCTGAGGACGCAAGCCATGGGTCTGCCCAGCGTTTGCCCATGCAGAGTGGTGGTGTGGCCTCCTGTGTTGCTCCGTGCAGCAGTGCCCTTGACAGCATGTTCTGTGACCTCCAGAAGGCATTAGACATGTACCACCAGCTTGAATTCTGGGAGCCGGTAAACCGGTCTGGCCCTCCTGCTACGGTAGCCCTTCTCTGCTTTGACCAGAGGACCTCATGCCAAGCTCCTGCCTGCTGACAGCTCTCCAGGGGCTTTGTTTTCCAAGGGCCTTAAATAAAAGATCTTAAAACATGTGGCCTCACGACTGCTTAGTCGTGGCAGAGATTCTCTGGTTTCACCCGTTGCCCCCGAGCCTGAAGTTTAATGTTTTGTTCCATTCCGTACTCTCATCCTTAGGTGATATGATTTTTTGCATTTGTGTTGCCGTGGGCAGATATGAGCCCATGTTTATTTTGGTTGGTATGGGTACACCTAAGCAGAAGCATTAATTTTGGAGACAGAATAAATCATATTGTGAGACCTAACAACCCCCCCAGCCCCCCGAAAAAACACCAAAAACCCCTAATTGCCATTAAGTCAAGGGACCTAGAAACCAAAACAAAAAAAAAAGGTGGGGTGGGGTGGGGGGCGTAGACTTGTCATTCAGCACCAACCGTGGCCATTCTCCAGGCAGCAAGTGGCACAAAGATGGCTTGGCAGTGTCCCCAATAGGCAATAAGGATTTGAGAATCAGAAACGTTCAGGCAGAGGTTAAGTCCACAAAGAGGAAGGGTACCTCCCAAGAGGAGGAGACTGAGAAGAATCATCGGACATAAAATTTGATTTGAGGAATTTTTTTAACGTAAGGACTAGGTGTATGCATTCCACCTTCTTTGGATGCTTGCCTGGCTTCTTGGCTGTCCCGTCGACTCCCTGCCACAGTCTCTGGTGCCTCTGGCCTCAGCCACTGATAGATACTTCAGAGACCTCCAATAGGCTCTTCTTCCCATGGGCCTGGGGTTCCTCTCTTCCTGCCGAGATGGCTCGTCCTTCTAGCCAGTGAGTAGCCGCTAAAACGGACCGATTCCCTCTACTAGTATTGCATGTGCCCTATTTGATAGTCCTGCCCAGTCATGTAGGAGGAATTACAGCTACATGGCTAGAAGAGCCTTATTAAGCACTTTCATGCCACCACAGTCATCATGCGCATGCCATGCTGCCCAATCTTGTGCCATTGTGGTGACCAGTTGTAAAGACAACCATGTGGGCCATAGGAGTTGCTTTGTTCCTTTTCAGAAATTGGTTGCTAGGCCTTGCTTCACTAGACGCTCCACTGAAACTTGTTCAGCAGCAGCATTTGCTGCCATGGCGCCAATACTGGCTCATGGCAACCCGAGAGGGCAGCATAGAGCTATCCTTGTGGATTTCTGAGACTGTACCTGCTTACAAGAGTAAAGAGTCTCATCTTTCTTCCGGGGAGTGGCTGGTGGTGGTTTCAAACTGCTGGCCTTATGGTTAGCAGCCTATCATGTAACCACTACAAGTGAGATGCACGGGGCAGAAAGGGAACCCATGTCCCTGACATGGAAGGAGAGACTGTTACCACTCAATCACCACTGGCCCCAAACGGCTTCCTCTACCAAGTATTTATGGGACCCTGAAATTCCTTTATGAGTGTTTTGTCCCTGCCTTTAATTTATAGGAAACAGGATACAGAACTGAGACTGGTAATATTTGCATCTCTAGTGGTACTTGTTAGTAGAGGTAAAAGCCACTGGTGACCCTCAGAGAAGGATGCCGTGGTGTGTAGCAGCGTCCAGGTGGGTAGTCAGGCCCATGTCATAATGGTTTCAGCTGGTGATCTGCATTCTGCTCTGTTAGCTTTCCCAAGCATCGCTGCTGCCTCTGGAAATGTAGCACAAATATCAGAGATGGGGGAGGTAATGATCTTGCAACCATTATAAACTGTAGAGAGATAACTTCGGTTTTTAGGACCACACAGAAGCCTAGGTTTACAATTAGCAACACCCAGACATTGCATTTTAAGTAGGTTATTGCTGGGTTAGATTTTATACTTTTAAACATTTAAGATCCCAAGATTGTTTATTCCGCAACGTTTTCCAATTCCATCTCTTCCTTAGGAAACAAAAGATGAGGCATATGAATTACTGGCGGTGCAAGGAGAGTAGAATATGAGTGACATGGAATTTGACATGGAGGTAAATGAAAGGGTGCTTAGGAGATAAAGACATCTTGGCAGAGGCGAGCAGGGCTCTTAGTAGCAACACTGAAACGACGCCGGCGAAAGGAAAGAACGTGGGACCGATTATTGCACAAGGAAAGAGAAGTATGCAGAGGAATGCAAGACCAGGCTGCAAGGAGCCGGAATCAGAGTTTGTGAAAGTGTCCAGCCTGAATATTGCCACCTGGGTTTGTGTTTGGGTTTCTGTATCTTCACAGGTAGGACGTTGCTACGAAGTCAGAAATGACCTAGGTGGTGGCCCTTAGGTTGAGTCAGGCAATTCCATGCTAAGACCCCAAGAGAGAGGAAGCTGAATGGATAGACAGACCCACAGTGTTCGACAGTGGGAAGCAGGCGCTTCCCAATTTTTACCTGAGAGGTTCTGTTTGCCCTCAAACGGAGACCCGGCAGTCTGCTGTCATAGGTGAGCACTCCCAGGGAGGCAGTCGGTCTCCAATATCAAAAAGATGCTGTGAGGTACAGAAAGCCTTTGGGCCTTTAGTTCTGACTTCCTGAAAGCTGGAGCACCTGGGAGCTGACTAAGCCTCAGGGGGCACAATGTAACTTACTACGGACAAGTACTGAGCCTACCAAGAGCCCCAAGGGCAGGAGCTCACTGGGGGCTTGATGTTGACTGAGCCTCACGAGGTATGTTGTGATCTATTATGGCCACGTGGTGAGGCTGAGAAAGGGTCTGAGCCCTAGGTTTGGATGGAGCTTCCTGAGTGGTGACCCCGCACAAGAGAGAGTAGACCCAACGCTATGAGAAGACGTGACAGCATCTCACTATGATCACTGCCAAACCTTGCCCCCATGCATCTTTTTCTCTGTATCTTTTCTTTGTATGCTAATATTACCAGAGGTATTGTGTTTCCCACGAGCTCTATGACTCCTTCCAGCAAATGAAGAGATTCAAAGGAGCAGGGGAGCCCACGGCTCTGAAATGAAGGGAGTTATGTGGACTCTCAAGCTGTGGCCAGTATCCGCTGACCTTGTCCTGGGTGGCTGGGGTTGAGGGGAGGGGGGTTGCATGTGCAGCTGGGGTTCAAGTTGAACGGAACAGGGAAGGGAAGTTGAGATTTCCACAGGATGCAGGTGGGGTTCCCTAGGAGATTTATTATCCACTCCACCATTTAGCATCAGAAGTTGTTGATCTTAGTTTCCTTGGACAAATTCACACAGATGGCTCTAAGCATCACTCTCGCTTTCCCTCTTTCGACACCAATGGGAATTGCCAATAAACAGAGAAATGGTCAAATCGCAGCAGGCAAGAGAGGAATACAGAACTGTCCTTGTGTACTTGGCCTAGCTGTAACTGGAGAAGACCTGACTGAGAAGTTCAACAGCATCAACCGGAGTCAATATCTACATATGGTTTGTCGTCAGCTTCTGGAGTTGCAATACTATATAAACATTTAAATGTATGAGAGAGAAAATAAAAATTGAGCATTAACCATCTATTCTGAGACTGTCGATTCTGCTTTACAGTCTTCCCATGATTTCTCGAGAAGCTGTGGGGGCATAATCAGTTATACATTGGGCTGCCAACTACAGGATCAGCAGTTTGGAACCATCAGCCACTCTGAGGTAGAGAGAGGAGGCTTTCTACTTCTGTAAAGATTTACAGTCCTGGAAACCCACAGGGGTAGTTCCACTCTGTCGTATAGGGCTGCAATGAGTTGTCGTCAACTTAATAGCAGTGGATTTTTGGTTTTGTGTCTTTGAGATTTATCTCTGTGTGTTCAGGTTGATCCCTGACGTGGTGGAAAGAAAGCTCTTCCTCATTTTCTACCCTTCCTTTGCCCTTGACCTTATATCGCAGCATTTCCTCCTGCTAAGTCTTTTTTGTAAACTAATATTCATGGCTGTGTAACCTTTTCTCATATTGACAGATAAAGAATTACTAACCAAGCTGCTTTGGTTGGGCATTTTGAGTATTTTTTTTCCTTTATAAGATTAATATGTTTGTGATAAATATTTTCCTGATATTTCTTACAGCTAAATCTTTTCAGCCCCTTGCTGTTTCCTTAGAACAACTGCCAGTAGTAAAATGTCTACATCAAAGAAAACCTGCATCTTCAGGTTTTTGAAGCATATCGTTAAATCTCCTCAAGATTGCCACATGCCATTTATAGAGGTCTA
>NW_022111369.1:55107692-55109699 GCF_000313985.2 Echinops telfairi
GTTGTAAAGGCCAACAATGATTAGGTCATCCACTCTACAAACCGTTTTAATGTTCTGAGACCTGAACTTTTGTTGCAAGCCCTTATCTAAAATACAGTTAAGAAAATAAGTCTCTCATATGCCATCTGTGAAGAAGCTTTTGCCAAATTACCAGACAGCCCTCTTTTCATAAAGCCAACCTGGAGACAGGTATGACCAATGGTTCCCTGTAATGAGCTTTATACCAGGCTGATCTTAAGCACACAGTCCATGTGCTCTGGAAGAGGTTGCTGAAGAAAAATTTTAAATGACCAAATGTGTTCAGGGGCTTTGAGGGACCCTTCTGGAGTTCCTCTACATCCACGGTGGTCCCTGTCCTGATGGAAGGATCCAGACTTGTCCTTGAGGACCAGTAGAAGCAAGTCACAAACCTGCCTTCCACAACTCCTGCCATTGTTTTAAGCTGCTGCATTTATGCTATTTCAAATGTTGCTTGTAAATTCTACCCTGCTATTGACGTTAGGCTTTCTTGGAAAACGTTGTTGGTGGTGTTATTGATGTTGTTGTTAGGTGCCATCAAATCCATTCCAAGTCGTGGCGACTCCATTAAAGCAGAATAAAACACTGTCCCGTCCTGCCCCATCCCCACACTCGTTGTGTTTGAATCCATTGGTGCAACCTCTGGGTCAGTCCATCTCATCGAGGGTCATAGGCAAACCCAAGCAAGCAAGCAGTTCTGGTCTGGTCCATCCTGACTCAGGGGTCCCCGTATGTGTCAGAGCAGAAAGGTGCCCCACAGGATTTTTCAGTAACTGATTCTCCCCCCGCCTCCCCCCGAAGTACATCCCCAGACTCATCCTCGAGTGGACTCAAACCTCCCACCTCCTGAATCACACCTAAGCACACTTGTCGTTTGCAGCACTCAAGACCCCCTGTGCTCTGGGCACGGCATCTGGAGTTAGGTAGAGCCCCATCCTCCGCTCACTGTGTCCTCTTGAGGACATGTGGCATGGGGGTGACACGCTGAGGACATGTGGCATGGGGTGACGCGCTGGGCTGCGATCTGGGAGAAGGACTCCAGGGAAGAGCCTGTGTCGAGAACGCACACGGGCAGTTCTACCCTGCCTTCTAGGGGCACTGTGCGTCAGAAGGGACTCACTGCAGTGGGCTTGTTTTGTTTGTGTTTAGCCTAAGTTATAATTTTCCCATCTGTAAATTTGGATTGAGTGAGTCCACCTGTAAGGGCTACTGTGAGGATGAGAAGAAGAATGTGTAAATACTTGGCCCCATTATCGTCCTAAGCATTTTTATCCTACAGAGAACACACACACACACACACACACACAACGTATTGCACCATATTTTGAAGTAACACAATTTGAAGTAGCCTAAACAGCTCTCAGTAGAAAACGGGTAGAGCTGCTGCCCGGCCACTCGCTGCTGTTACTGCTTCCAGTGTGAAGACAGACCAGGCCGCATTGCTCTGCCCTGCCTAGTTTTGAAAGTGTGGTGCGCCCTGTCCGCTGTGCAGTATGACATCTGATGTGTTTTTAATAGCTTGATGCCTGCCTGTCTGGCTCCAAATTCAGTCCTTCAGGAAATATTTAGTATAGGCCGGAATCAGGTCTGACTTCACAGATTCATTACAAGTTCAAAATTTTAAAATTGTTACTCACTTATTTCAGGAGGTAATCTTGTGGAAAGAATTTCCAAGCGCTCGTTCATAAAAAAGGATATGAACTTCGTACCAGAGTTCTCTCCGAGATCCTCCCTCGTGCCTTTGAGAACGCTCTGTACCGGGTCTTATAACTTCTTGGCATCAAAGTTTATGAGCAGAACATAAAGCTTCTATTGGGAATGTCTTGTGCATATTGAGGAAGATGGCTAAGGTTAAAGGCAGAATATATGAGGTTATTAAAGCACCGTTTGGCAAGCGTGGGCTTCATTTCATAAGCAAAAGAATCGGTGACTTCTCTCCCAGAGCACGTGTACCCGAAGCGGTCCCGAGGTGGCACGTACATGTTTGCA
>NW_022111369.1:55110620-55111626 GCF_000313985.2 Echinops telfairi
AGACTGGTGAAAGGCGTGGTGGTCAGTTACGGTTCGGACGGCACGTGGCCAGGTTTGGTCTGTCCCGTGTGGTTTCCGAGGCTGTGATGTGGATGGCAGCAACTCATCAGATCTTTCCCCTGCAGAACCACTGGTGAGCCAATTTGGCTGTGGAGTGCTTTAACCGCTGCATCACCAGGACTCCTTTCTTTCTGGGACCTACTTGGTTTCTGCCAATTGTTCCTGTGCAATTAGTAAAAGCAGCATCATCTTCTCTTCAAATTGCGGTGCCTGGAAGGAAACAATGAATTATACAGTTTTGTTGCCATTGTTCTGGCCACATTTGGAATACTGTGCAGTCATAAGAAGGGAACAATAATGTCCTTCATCTTTTGAATGATTAAAGGCAAGCTGTAGCTGTCATTTTTATTAAAGCAAACCAAAACAAAAGCCAGATAGAAGATATGGAATATATGTATGTAGATTGTCTAGATACAAAATAATTTTGTAATAAACACACACACAAATCTCTGTATTAATTGCCATGGTTTATACTACAAGTAACCCAGGGATGGAAGTAGGAGGGAAACTATCATAGTCCCTTGATGTATATCCAGTAGTGTATTTTCTGAAGTCATGTAAATAAACCGACTTTTTTAAAAAAGCAAAACACATCTTATTGGGGGCTCATACAACTCTTATTACAATCGATACGTCCATCTATTGTGTCAACCACATTTATTCATTTGTTGCCATCATCCTTCTCAAAACATTCTCCTTGAGCCTGTGGTATCGGCTCCTGATTTTCCACCTCCCTCCCCACTCCCCCATGAACCCTTGATAACTTATAAGTTATATTTTTCCATGTCTTACACAGTCCAATGTCTCCCCTCACCCACTTTTCTGTGGTCCATCCCCCAGGGAGGAGGTTATATGTAGATTCCTGTAATCGGTTACCCCCTCTACCCCACCATCCCTCCACCCTCCTGGTATCGCCACTCTCACCAATGTTCCTGAAGGGATCATC
>NW_022111369.1:55114515-55121666 GCF_000313985.2 Echinops telfairi
CACCACTTTCTTTTCCCCACCTTCCTCTCTTCCATGTTCCCCCAGAACCACTGGACACATTGTTTTCTCCTCCAGATTGTTTATCCCACCTATTTTATCTAGACAGGCCTGCAGAGATAATAATATGCACAAAAAATAAGACAGAGCAAAACAAAACAAAACAACAACTACAAAACAATGACTCCCAAAAGAAAAGCCTGTAAATAGTTCAAGGCCTGTTTGTTTACCTTTAGGAGTCTTTTCCAGTTGAATCTGATGGGGAGCCACGCCCTGGCCCCAAAATCTATTTTTGGTAATCCCTCGGGATTTCCTTGCTCTTCTCCCCTTGCTGTTCTATAGCACACCCTTAGTGTTTTGCCTCGGTGTGATGGGGTCAATCAGGCACAATTCCCACACTGTGTCTCCAGTGTTGTCCCCTGTAGGGTTATGGGTCAGTGAGGGATGTAGTGTCTTGTAGTGGGGCTGGCCATATGGTCCTCTGTGTGCATTGACTACTCTCAGCAGGAATATCGTCCTCAAGGCTTGGCGGGCCAGGATGTGCTCCACTCTTTCTTCCTCCCTCTTCATTTGCTCCCATGTGCTCTGATCAAACATGTCCCTCTTCCTGAGCTGAAGCTTCAGTGCTGTCCTCTGAAGTAAATTCTTCTTGTGGGAATGGGGGCTGTCTACCATGTAGTTGGGGTTGGGGCCAGCCCTTCAGACAATAAGCAGACTTAACAAAAAAACCCAAAAAACCCAAAAACCTCTAAAGCGTTTTTTAAAGGAGGGGAGAAAAAGTACTTATACACACATATGCACATAGGTCAAACTGCTATCCCCAATGCTAACAGTATTTATCACAAGTACTTCAATTGCAGAAGGTCTGCATAGTTTTCTGAGCCATTTTTCAGGTTCAAGAGCAGTTATGCAGAGTCTAGCTGCCGAATGCTCCCACGGCCACCGACACACTCTTTCTTCTGTGTGCTCTTGGCTTTTTGTTGTGTTTATTACAGTGGATGAACCAATGTGTATGCATGATTATTGACGAGTTTACAGCTTACAGTAGGGTTCACTTTTAGTGTTTCATAGCCCTCTGAATTCTGACCAACTTACGATGTCTGGTAGCAATCACAGCAGTACCATACCAAAGAGTTTCACTGTCCCTAAAACCCCCGGTGCTCCATCTGTTCCTTCGGTTCCCCTCCCTTTGAACACCTGACAACTGATCATTTTACTGTCTCTCTAGTATTTGAAATCATACCATATATAGCTTTTTCAGACGGGCTATTTTTCACTTAGCAATATGTGTTTCAGTTTCTTGCATGTCATTCCATGGCGTGGTTTCTCACTTCTTTTTATGGTGAATGTTTCATGGTATAGATGCACCACAGTTGCTTATTCATTCACCTGTTGAAGGACATCCTGACAGCTTCCAGCGAGACTATCTGCTCCTAGAAATATGTACAACCTCGACAACCCACAGTGGCACTTCTTCTCTGTCCTCTGGGATCCTCAGGACTCAGAATGGACTTGATGGCAGTGGGTCTGAATAAAGTTGCTGAACACAGTCATGTGCGTATTTTTAAGTGGGTCTATTCTAATGTCATTTGGGTTAACACCCAGGAGAACAATGATTGGATGGTATGGTAAGCCTGCGTTTACTTTTTATGAACCTTCCAGACGATCTCCCCAAATGGCTGTGCCATTGCGCATTTCTCCCTTCGCACAGGTGTGTAGTAAAAAACCCACTGGTTTGTTTTCTGTTGAGTTCTTGTTTCATTGACCATACAGAGTCATTAAGCTGTGTGGATCATAACAAACTATGGGAGGCATTCAAAAGAATGGGAATTCCACAACCTTTCACTGTGCTCATGTGGAACCTGTACATGCATCAAAAGGAAGTCCTATGAACAGAGCAAGGGCATACTGAGTAGTTTAAAATAAGGAAAGGTATGTATCAGGGATTTATCCTTTCACCATACTTATTAAAGCTGCATGTGGAACACATAAGTCAGGAAGTTGGATTACATGAAGAGGAATGCTACGTAAGGACTGGAGGAAGGTTTACCAACAATCTCCAGATGACACAACTTCGCCGCTTAAAGTGCAGAGGACTTGAAGCACTTGATGATCAAGCATTGTAGCTTTCAATATGGATTACAAGTCAGTGTAAAAAACCAACCAAACCCTCACATCTGGATTAATAGACAACGCCCTAATGAGTGGAGAAATGATGGGTGTTGTCAAGGATGCCATCTTGCTGAGCTCTGCGGCCAGTGCTCCTGGAAACAACAGTCGGGAAAGCGTGTGCTGCGCTGCATTGGGTAAATCTGCTGCACAAGATTTTATGTTTTTAACTTAATCTTTTACTTTGGGCATAATTTCATTTGTTTCCATTCAAAAGGAGCTTCTTCATTTTATCAATATTTGCAGATTTCATTGAGTAGATGCAGCATTCACTTTACTGTGTAATTCCCTCCCGGATGACCTCAGTCGAGCACCTCTTGATATGTTGATTTGTCATGTGTGTATCTTCTTGGGTGGCTGTCTGTTCAGAACGTTTGTTTTCTTACAGCTCCATTCTAAGAGTTCTTTGTATAGTTTGGATACAAGTCCTTCTTCAGATATGTGTTTTCTAAATATTTCTCCCAAGTCTGTGGCTTGTTTTTGCATTCTTTTAACAATGTTTTCACAGAGCAGTTTCTAATTTTAGTGAATTCCAACTGACCACTT
Source organism: Echinops telfairi (assembly GCF_000313985.2). Taxonomy (NCBI): domain Eukaryota; kingdom Metazoa; phylum Chordata; class Mammalia; order Afrosoricida; family Tenrecidae; genus Echinops; species Echinops telfairi. Next base: position 55,117,228 of record NW_022111369.1, read on the forward strand.
TCCCCACTGTGAATCATGCTTTCAGTGTTGCATCTGAGAAGTCACCATCAAATCCAAGGTCACCTAGGTTTTCTCCGAGTTTGTAGAAGTTGTACAGTCTTACATCTTACGTTTCCATCTATGATCCATTTTGTGTTCATTTTTATGAAAAATGTCAGTTCTCTGGAAAGGGAGATAGACAGATAGAAATACAGATTCTTCACGTGAATGTCTAGTTCTTACCACACCATATCCTGGAAAAACTATCCTTTCTCTATGTAGTTTTTGTTGTTCCGTTTGTTTGTTTGCAACTTGATATGGACATAGAAAAGCACCAAAAGGTATCTGCCCTAAAACATCCTTATTCTTGAGTAGTTCAATTGCAAATAATTCTTATCGTTAACTTTTTAATGTCCGCGTGATTTCAATTCGTTTCCTTTAAGCCCGTTTCCTTGCTTTCTCACATAAATGTAGTATCAGGCTCCTTGTTGAACAGTTCTTTCTTTCTCCCATTCTTAGATTTTTAAATGATGTCATACTAGCCCTCCTTGGACAGACGCGCTTGTGAGTGACCTGTGCATACGTCTTGTAGAGTCCTAAAAGGGGAATTCTGAATCCACGAAATTCAAAGATTTTTGGCATTTATTTCCAAATTGCCCTTTTGAAAAAATGGCATAAAACTTATTATTATTCACTCTCACTAGCTAAATAGGAGACTGAGAACCTCATTGGGCCTTGCCCAGCACCAGTTCTGGTCATTCTGCCTCATCTTGGTCAATCTGACGAGTAAACATTATTTGGACTCTGTTATTTTACTGGATAATTGGGGTGGAAGCTTTTTTTTTTCCCTAGCAAGTTAATCACACAGATATACCCGGTCATACATGCATATTTATTGGTGGTTTGATTTGTTATGAATAAAACCTAACAAAAGAAAAACTCTTTTTTAGTAGCTTCACGCCTTCAAAAACTGGTACGGAGGGAGTGAAATTGTGCTTGCTTTTGGCTTTCTCCTTTTTTGCTTATCAAAGATCCAAGAGTTGATTTTAATTTCTGAAGTCTGCCATGGCTATTTATTCCTTTGTAATTGAAAAAAATGAAAGATTGAGCAGTGAAGAAGATCAGAATATCACAGATGTGCCCATTGCACACCCTCAGCCAGATGGATTGATGCAGTGGCTGCAATACTGGGCTCAAATATAGCATCAGTTACGAGGATGGGGTGGGGCTGGGTAGCATGTCATTCCATTGTTCACAGGGTCACTATCAGTTGGAATTGACTCGATGGCACCTAGCAACAATAACAGCCCACCAAACATGGTATTTAAGTAGCAAGAACAGTGGCTGGACCTGTAAGTCTACAGCCCAACTTTTGCTCATAGTCAACGTTGTATCTAGAAACATTAGGGCTTTTACCATAGACCATTTCTTGTGGTGGTGCTGTGGGTTAGGCATTAGGCTGCTAACCAGAAGGTCGGTGGTTAAACCCACCAGCAGCTCCAAGGGAGAAATATGAGGCTGTCTCCTCCTCTAAAGGTTTACAGTCTTGGAAGATCTTTATACATTTGCAATAACTTGGAATCATCCTAGTTGTGGTGGATTTGCTTGTGTTGTTTTCCCTAGAAAACTCAAGCCCAGTCACCAAACTTGGCTCAACTCAAACTCATTGCCATTGAGTTGATGCCAACTCATAATAACTCTAAAAGACAGAGTAGAGCTGCCGCAGTGTGTTTCCAAGACTGTAGGGGAGTAGAAAGGCCCATCTTTCTCCCATGGAGCAGATGTTGGTTTTGAACCACAGAACTTGCAGTTAGTAGCCCAACTCGTAACCACTACACCACCAGGGCTCCATGCCAAACTTGGCCGGGTGGCATATTACTTTTGATTCTTACCTGATATTGACTCGGGGAGGAGCGGTTTTCAGAGTCAATTGTCATTTGCTTAATTATTTTAACTACCAATAGGGCATGATGCCCTTAAACTTGGAGCAGAGTTAGGATTGTGTTAGGAAGACGTTCCCTCAAGCCGCTTGTCAAATGGCACCGAGTTTAGGTTTGAGTCTCTGGTCGTGGCAGCGCCGTCCATCTGGAGTGCAGACTGTCGTTGTTACTCCAGCAGTGATCTGCCTCATATATACACGTCCGACCTTTAAACAAATCAACCTCTTTTGATGTCCTTCCCAATCAGTCTTCGGTTTCAAAAATATTTTCTGCAGTGCTACGTGTATAGCCTGTCTCTCCCCACCACATTCACACACTGTTTGAAGGGAGTTAAAGACCAACCCCTTTGAAAGCCCCTTGTTCGGGAATGACTGCCTTTCTGTAGAATCCCGAAGAGGTGGACAGAACATATACACATGCAGTGCCGTGTCTGTTTCTGCACAATGTGTGGTCCCATGTGCCTGATAGCACACAGTCTCCTTCTGTCACCCACCAGGGTTGCAGACAGGCTCTTTCTTCTTCTCTTTGAAAAATATAATATTTGATTGCATGGAAGGTGAAATTTTACACAGCAAGTTAGGTTCCCATTGTATCAATTCCTAACCAACTTGTTGAGTGCCGTTGGTTATTGTTTTCCCCAATGTATCACCCTCCTCATCCAGTCCATTCTGGTCGCACCATCTCCAGGACTCTAGTTTCCCTGCCGCCTTACTTCTCAACCTTGCTTTAGCAGCAGGGGTGGAGAGCCTCTTTTCTGCCAAGGGCCATTTGGATGTTTACCACATGAGTCGCAGGTCATACTGGTCAAAGGTTTCATTACCTCACCCCCAACGTGACGGCTGGAACTGTTCCTCTTTGATGAGGCTCAGGATGTTGTCTGCTATTGATGATTTCTCAGGCTTTGCGTGGCCCACAGGCTGGATATTCCCCACCCTTGTTTTAGAGCATAGGTTTCCAAACTTATTGGGCCTAGGTCCCTCTTTTCAGGGGGGAAAAAACCAAACAATGATCAGCACCATGCCTCCTGGGCAATTAAAACCTTTTGTACTCTAGCCCACAAATAGAGTGTAGAAATATGCTTTAGCAGCCCCCCTCCCCCATCTTACTGGGTTGTTCCAGCACCCTAGGAGGTGGTAACACCCACTTTGGGAAACACTGCTTTAGAGAAAGTTTCGACTATTTCGTGTCGACTCAGTTGTTATTTATATTTTTAAAAGAAGTTCTTCTCGCAGGTGACATTTCTTACCCTATGAACTGGTCTGTCCTTTAGCTAAAAAGTGACTACCTAGGATGATTTCAGTTTAAGGTGTAAGAGTGCCCCAGTCTTAGGGAGTCCTCTAGTCTCAACTGGTCTGGGAAATGGGGCTTTTCTAAGAAGTTGAGTTGTGCTCTACAGTTTTCTTCCATTCCATCAGGATTTATCTGCGTGGCCCTGATCAGAACAGCCGATAGCCAGGCACCATCTAGACCTTCTGTTCTCAGGTGAGGTGATGGGCTGCGGGTCAGGCTATTTTGTGAAGGCAGGATTTCGATAATGAATTGGGGCTGTCAGAAAGGTTTTGGTTTGAAGAGGCAGCAGCGTAGGCTCATTTAATTTTTGTGTTGATGTTGAAGTTCTTCTTTAAAAAAAAAAAGATACACTTTATTTTACAGAATAACTTTAGGTTTATAGAGAAATGATCCCCAAGAAAGTAGCGTTCCTACTTGCCCCTTCCCTATCCACCCAACCCTCCCACCCCTGCCCCCTGAGCACTGTTACTGCTATTATGAACCTCATGCTTTTGTGTGGGTCTTTGTAAACCAGTAATGCATTTGGTTGCTGACTGAAAGGTTGGAGGGTTCAGTTCACCTGGAAGCACCTTGGAAGAAAGGCCTGGTGATCGACCTCCAGAAACCAACCATCGACAACCCTATGGGGCACAGACTGACTGTGACACACTCAAGTTGGATTTGACTCCAGGGCAAGGGGTTGGTTCTCATCTGTGAGGTTCATTTGTTCCAACTGGTGAATTGATAGGGGCACATTATTATTACTATTAATAAAAGCCCATCATTTCCATTAGGATTTCCTTATTGTCTTGTACGGTACTGTGGGCTTTGACAAATGGGTAAGGTCACGAATTCACCTTTTGACAGGATGATGCCAGAAAGTTTCACTGCCCTCCCCAGGCCCTCTGTTCTACCTGTTCATCCCTCCCTTCTCCTCCTGGGCCCCTGGCAACCACGGTCTCTCTGTCATCTCTATAGCTCTGCCTCTGCTAGAATGTCATTTCATGTACTTAGAAGTGTATTTCATTTTCACGACTAACACCAGCAAGCAGGTAGGCATGCTTTGCACCTTATAGGGGAGGAAACGGAGCCCTAGGTCAAGTAGTAACCGGAGGTCATGTCACCTATGAAGAAAGGAGACAGAATTTTTATTGCATACCTCATGCTTTTTATTGCAATATCATATTAGACGTCCTCTGGAACAGTTGTTAAAGAGCTGGTTTCTTGTTGATTCATAAAAATCAAAACAAA
>NW_022111369.1:55121766-55123601 GCF_000313985.2 Echinops telfairi
TACCTCATGCTTTTTATTGCAATATCATATTAGACGTCCTCTGGAACAGTTGTTAAAGAGCTGGTTTCTTGTTGATTCATAAAAATCAAAACAAATGGGTGATGACAGACAGGTAAATGTCCATGGAAAGTTTACCATCCCCCCCTCACTCCAAATCTTGTGCTTGACCACAGATAAATACAATAAGAGCAGGGATCAAAAGCAAGAAGGCAATTTGAAAAGAAAAACCTTTTAACACACGTGAAAATTATGGATGTATTTATTCAAAACACTTGGATCAGATAGAAAACTAAGAAGAAAATTGAAGACTATTCAGAAAGAAATGAACAAGAGAACATTTCATTATCAAAACTTTTGGGCGACTGTATATGCTATACCCAGAGAAACATTTTCAGAATTATTAAAGAATTTTTTTAAAAGACAACATGGCTCTCGACTTAGGAAATATCAAGCAGCAAAATAAATGAAAGGAAATCAGGAAGCAGGAATGAATAAAGATTAAAATCTGAAATTAAAAATATAGGAGAATTGGGTAAATACGTCCAAAAGCCAATTCTTTGGAAAGACCAAAAACCTAAATAAATCCCTTGCACTCTAGATAGAAGATGAGATGGGATGGGATCTAAAACAAGGGAACAGAAAGGAGATGACGAACGAGCAGACACGAGAGCAATCAAAGTGATTCGGAGGCATACATAAACCTGTGGCAAGAGATTGGAAACACAGAGGAGAAGGATGATTTCTTAGCCAAATATAGGTTATCCAGATTAACCCCAAGAGAAGTGGAAACCTGACTACACCAGTTACCATAGAGTGGGCAGCAATTGAAGAGTTCCTCTGGAAAAGAGCGCCAGAACCAGGTGTCTGCAGAGCTCACCTTTCGGGACCAGTTAACAGTAGTGTTCGAACTCGTCGATTGAGGGAATTAAGAAGACACTACTGTAAACATAGTGTACTAACCGTAGTGCTAATCTTAAAATAGTACATCCAGATGTGAGTATGAACTCAGGCATGAGAACTCATGCTGTGCTAGTCTGGGTGGACTAAAGAAACAATTCCAGAAACACTCAGACGTGTGTCAGAGAGCGCTGTATATCTGAGAGTAATTGTGTATTGAGAAAATATCCCAGTCCAGATCAAGTACATAATCCCGATTTTAGCCCATAGGTCCAATACTAGTCCATAAGTGCCTCTTTAGACTCAAGCAGCACATGCAGTGATGCCACATGCAGGAAGGTCACAGGCCGGTGGGTGGCTGCATCTCTCGGGCTCAGGCTGCCATCAGGGTGGCTCCATGTGGCTTGTCAACAGGAATGTGTAGTAGAGAGAGAGTGGGTCTGGCCTCCAGTGAGCTATTGATCGCCTTTGTGCCTCCAAATGAGGTCATCAAGCTGTGACCTGATTGACAGGCTAAAAACTCCCCGCCTTCACTCTTAATTCCCTCAAGTTGACAGGAGGTTATGCAACAACCACACATGGTATCATGAAAGAGAAAATAGGGCCTTTAACCAGAACAGGCTCACACCAAACTCGCTGTCGCCGAGTCAAGGATAACTCCTAGCGACCCTTGAGGACAGGGTAGAAATGCAGGTGTTTGTCCTTGAGACTAATTTTTTATGGGAGTAGAAAGCTCCAGCTTTCTCCCGAGGAGCAGCTGATGGGTTCGAACTTCAGACCTTACGGACCCCAGCCCAACACGTAACCACTACACTACCAGGGCTCCCTAACCATAATATAGAGGGACTTCAGAAATTTGTGGGGAAATGCCATTCTCTTTCAATTCCATTTTCCATGAACCTTTTGCAGGTTCCTTGTATAAAGCTGATGTGCGTGTC
>NW_022111369.1:55123701-55164063 GCF_000313985.2 Echinops telfairi
GGACTTCAGAAATTTGTGGGGAAATGCCATTCTCTTTCAATTCCATTTTCCATGAACCTTTTGCAGGTTCCTTGTATAAAGCTGATGTGCGTGTCCCTGTTACCATCATAATTCAAAGTCATCAGCCCTTGTCGGATCTTCCTTCTCATTGTCCACTTACAAGCAGATGAGGTGGTTGAAAATAATCCTGGCTTGGCCCGGCACACCTTAGTCTTCCAAATGACGTCTTTGCTTCGGGACACTAGAAAGAGACCTTTTGCAACAGATTTAGCCAGAGCATGATGTTGTTTTATTTCTACTGTTCCCCTGGGTGTTGACTGTGGAGACAAGTAAAATGAAATCCTCGACAACGTCCGTCTGTGCTCCTTCATTGTGACGTTGCTTGTTAGTCTGGCCGTGAGGATGTTTTGTGTTACGAGGTAATACCTATGGACGGCTGTGTCCCCGTCCATTAGGCCTAAGGCTGCTATGGCTCAGAACCTTCTGGCCCCTAACACCCACCTCTGATGAGCTGTGTGCCTTTCAGGAAGTGACATTGCCTCTTGTACTTACTTTCTCATCGGTGAAGATGGGAATAGTCATAGTACCTACATCATAGCGTCATGAATATTAAATATTTAAATGCACATGCTTTGGTTAGAATAGTAACTGGCACATAGAGAGCACACAGAAGTCTTGATGCTGGTGAGAATGCCAATGCTAATGATGTTTTCTATAGTCATCAGCATGCACACGAAGGACTATGATCTTTGAGTCAATACTGGCATGCCGCTTGGGACATGCTATGCGACCGCCCTGGGGAGTTACTGACCTTTTTTTTTTTTTTTAACTTATTTGAAACATTATCTTTCTCCCACATTAATAGAGCAGGCATTCTTCAAGTTTTGCTGCTGGAATGACATGTGGCAGTGATTGCTGAACTCAACACCTGACAGAGCCTCAGTACTTCCGTCCTTAGAGACCTGCCCCGTGCAGTCTCTTTCAAAAAAATAATACTAATAAAGCCTGATTGCTGAGGAAGGGGTACTTTGCAGCCTCCTTGGTGGCCCTCTGCATTCCTGGGTCTCCTGTTCATTCCACTTCCCCTCCAGGGTGGTTCCTGCGCAGCCCCCTCCTCCCCACCTCACCCGCCACCCGCTGCTCCTGGACACGTTGTTTACTGACCATGACCAGCATATGCAACGTGTTAACTCTTTTTAGATGCCAAGAATGTGCTAGATACTGTTTGGAAGAGAGAACTTGCCCATTCGATTTATTGTGTAAATTAGGCTCAACATGAGCTTGGAAAGAAGCAGCCCACAGCCATAGAAAATTTATTATTTTGCATAAACTTAAAAAAAATTGTCCTTGAAGATGAAATGTGGTTTCCCCTTGAACCTGATTACACAGTTGAGCCTCAAGAGTTATTTGCAGGCCATCTTTCCTCCACACCTTTTTTGAATTAGGTAGAAAGAATTTGGACTGGTAAAAGTGGCCCCCACTGGGGTTAAGAACCGGGTCAACTTGAAAGAATCAAAGGAGAGGCGGTGATGTTTTCTCCAGATTTCTCTGTCTTGCTTTGAATTCTGGCCCCAAAGACCTCCCCTTCCGCCAATTAATACGTCGTTAGCATCCATTCTCACAGCAGCAGAACGCTTGTGCCTAGCTCCCCCCGTCCAAATTGCTAAATGTCAAAATGTCTTTAGGCCCATGGAACAAGTTAACAAGCGTAAAAGTTGATGTTGGTTTTGTGCGTTTGTGGTATTTCCTTTCAGAGCCTTCTCAGTGGAGGGGTTGTGACCCCTAAGTGGATCTATCAATATGGCCCTTGCTTTGCACACCTAGTTGGCCTCTAAAGGTCTGTTTCTTTTCCTAATGCCATCCACATGCCTGACCTAGACTCTGAAGCACTTTGCTCCTGGGGTCACCCCTACCTAGTAAATTGCCGTCCTGCCTTGCTGCCCAATAAAGCCAAGTGTGAAATGGATCCTTCTGGCGAAGCTTGAAGACTGTGAAGATGGGCCAGAGTCGGTTTGGCTCCTGCTAGCCTGGCTAGCCTCTAGGGTTGGCACCGCTAGTGTGTGAACCGATTGGAGGCTCTGGCCCAACGTTTGACAGCTGTGGATAACCAGCCACCCCCAAAGTGTGATAACAATTGCACCCTTGCTGGTCTGTGCTGTGAAAGTATGAACCATATTTCATTAGTTCATCTGAAACTGTGTTCCATAGGATGGGGAAAGGGCTTTGGTGTGGGGAGGAAATAGGTTCTGAAGCCCAGAAAGTTTCAGGAAAAAACAGCATTTTGAAGTAAAGACTTTCCTGGCCGTCCTAGCGTACGCATCATGACATCGCCAGTGTGCGTTTCCAAACTTCCTGTGATCCTGGGCCCCTTAGCACATATACTCCGGAGTACTTCTCCAACTGTTGTAATGAATAACAAGGCTTGCTGCTGTTGTTGCTTCATTTCCAATCTGACTCCGGCTGATATGTGATCCTACTACCATTAACCACACAGTGTATCAAGTGGATTTGCATACATTGGACAACATCCAACCTGGTTTCTTCCTTGCTCAATGGGGTGAGTCCATTGACTGCACCCGTGGATGTGATTAGAATGCCAAATGGTTTCCTACAAGGTCCTAAATGCTTACTTTCAATGCTGCGTTCATCTCATCATGGGCCAGGGCCAACCCTACATCAGATCATGGGCCGCCGTTGGAGGGTCAGCGTTCTGGGAAATGCTGAAGCCACGTTTTGCATATCCAGCATGTGGGCATCGGGCAGTGGAGCCTGGGAGCTGGCTCAGATGCTTCGTTATAATAGCTAAGTTTGGGGGGGTTAGTTTGGATTGTTTGGGGAGGGCTAAAGGCCTCAGGATGCAGTCTTTTCCTGTGGGATGGCATCCTCGCATTTCTCCCAGAGCCCTGAGTGACGGGGAGCTACTGCGTGGCTGACCACCGTTCTGGGCTTCAGAAGGAAAGCAAGCATGGTGACCCTCGAGTCTTTGGGGTTGGACACTGCAGTTCCCGAAATGTCCAAAGAAGAAAGATGAGCTAGGCGCAACCACTGCAGTGGTGAGGAACTGTGCTTGGCAGTGCTCTTCCGAAAAAGAAGTAGTTCAATAACGGAATGACGTGTCCCGTGTCCTTCATGTGGCTCGCCCTCGCTGACATCGGGGTTGTTAACTTCAAGGAAACGGAGTACATCGATTTTATTTTTTTCCTAAAAAACACTTTAAAAGGAACATTACATTTGGTCAGTGACATGTATTCAAATGTGAGTGGTCATTCTGAGTTTTGCTCTATGAGAACTTAGAGGGGAAAAAAATCGATGTCTGATCCCCTTTCTTTTTCCTTTTGCAAACTTTGGTTAAAGATAATAGTAATAATACATGTAACAAACCATTTGCCCATTCAGCGATTTTGACACAGAGAATTCAGTGGCATTGATTGCGTCCTTCATGTTGTGCAACATGGACAGCTCCGCGTGCACAGTGCCTTCTTCTCTGGGGTAGCCTAGTCATGGGCCTGCTGTCACAAAGGATCACTACAACAGAATGGAGTCGTTCCTCGTTCTGGAGGTGAGAAGTGCACAGCACTGGGCCACGGCCTCTCTGAACTCTTGAGGCGCGAGTCTTCCTGTGCTCTTCCAGTGTCTGAGGCCACGGCGTTGTTTGAGCTCTGCCTCCGTCTTCACGTGGCCACCTTCGGCTGGCTGTTTCTCTATAGTCTCGTCCAGGTACGCACTGGGCTCCCTTTCTTGAAAAACACATCAGCCGATTGTTTCAAACGGCCTTCAAATTTCCAAATGTACATTCCCGTTCCAAAAAAATGTTCTGAGACCGAACTTGGGATGGGTCATGTGAAGGGGTTTAACTTTGGGAGGCTCGTGGGGTCTTGGGCGTGAAGAGAGGGTGAAGGCAGAGCAGAGAAAGCAGAGGAGGCTTGTAAAATCTTTAGCAAGGATTGGGAGAAGGAACGAGACAAAGATACCTGGAAGGATGGTCAGGTGGCTTCAAGGGGCTCCTGAGGCAGAGGCTCTTGGATTTGTAGCTGCTCCCGGGCAATAGCGCCCGAGGTATTTCCGGGAGCAGGTGGTTGGGGATTTGCTGTCGGTTGCTGCTGTTGAGTTAGCGCCAACTCGCGGTGGTCTCATGAATTACAGGATTTGACAGTGTCTGGTCGTGTGCCATCTTCATGATCATTGGCGGATATGGGTCCAGTGTTGTGGCTTTTGTCCTGGTGGTGGTGGGTGCTGGTGTGTCAGTTCCGACTCGTAGGGACCCTGTGTACAATAGAACAAAACCTTGCCGATCCTGAGCCCTCCTCACCATGGTTCTGACGTGCCCGCCCATCGTGGGAGCCACCGTGCCCACCCGTCTAGTCGACGGTTCTCTTTTCTTGTTTTCTTCTGTTCCCAAGCATGATGTCCGTTTGCCTTTCACCTAGGGGGCTCGTTTCCCGGGGTTATTATGGACAACATTCTATTGGGATTCAAAAGGTTCACAATGTCGGATTTTTAGGTGAGCCTCAGGCTTGTCTTCCTTGCCTGTCTTAGGCAGGAAGTTCTACCCTGCTGGGATTAGAAATACTGGTGCTATTGCATTTAGCATTAGAGCAATGTGCAAGCCTCCAGAGTATCACAACGTGATAGGCGGGCAGTGGTTGGGGGTTGAGGGTAGCCAATCAATAACACTCTTCCCATCCCCTTCCAACCGAGATGTCAACACAGGAAGCAGACAGCTAGAGATCAAAGCACCAGTGTCACCTCTCATGAAATAAACTAGAGGACGTGGGTTTAGAGCTGCAGCCAGGTGCGGGGGAGGTTGCTAATCCTCTGTCCTGAATTAACTAAATCTATCTGCCCATTCCTGGCACGGCTGGACAGCCACAAGCCTCTCCAACAGAGAAAGGCCCCTCACCATATGGCAGAGACAGACAGGGACATATGGGCCCTACAGACAGCTGCTTTCCATGAAGCAGAAATCCAGAACAGGGTGAACTGAGCGTGCTCTGTTCCTTCTCCCAATCCAGCCCTGGGAAAGGTAGGAGATATCCTCCCGTGTATAAACATAAGGCGGGGCATAATTGTCCTCTCCTTATGTAGAGATGCGAGGTATTTGGATGTCTCTCCCAAGGCTGACTCCCTGGTTCTTGGTTCCACAAAGAAAGCGAGTTGGAAGGTTGAAGATGGCAGCAGGGCAGTAGTTGAATCCTCACAGGGGTCTGGATTGAACCATGGAGGAACGAAGGCAGCAAGGGCTGTGAGAAAAAGGCAGAGTCTGGAGTTGGGACAGCAAGCGTGGGAGAGAAAGACTGAGAGAGCTGGAGGGACGAGAGGAGTCTGGTGGTGTTCAAGACTCCCCAGGCAGGTCGGCTGGGGGATGGCGGTGACCCTGAAGTGGAGTGCCCAGGAAATGTAGGTGGACGCAAGGAAGTCAAAGAACTGTAAAGCCAGGCTGTGGAGTCGGCTGTCTAGGTAGATCTGGTATATAATGGTGTTTCGGGTTGCACCCAGTGGCAGGGTCCTCAATAAACACGGTAGAAAGTCATGATGATGGGCTCAACTCGCAAAGAGCATGAGGGTTGCACCCATGATCTGAGAGGCAGTGTGGGCGCTCTGGGATAAGAAAGGAGCCATAGTTCTCCTTTCTGAAAAATGGCAACCAACCCAAGTGTGTGTGATCCACCATAACTTATCTCATCTTCGCTCCTCTGCTAAACTACTCAGAAGTGTCTGGATGTAGAGCCTCCTATTGTTTTTATTCTGAGCTGACTTCTTAACTTCTTGCAATTCGGGGGTTGTTGGGGTGGGGGGGTATGACTTTTTTATTTTGTTCTGTTTTTAGCAATCTGATTTCCACCCCATCCTAGCACTGGAGATTCTCCCCAAACCCTGTCATTTCTGATCACAGAAGCCCCTCGTGGATGGCTTCACAGTTGCATCTCATTCATAAAAGTAAAGTGGAACCACAGAAAACATTTACTGAAAGATTGTTGCGTTCCACGTGCTTATTCTACTCTTAACTCTTTATGCTCGGATTTTCTTATTTAGCTCCACAGAGTAGTCCTCTGATGTTATGAGTATCCCTACTGTTACACCCATTCATTCACTGCACACACAGTGATAGAGTCTGACTTATGGAATTCCAAGGATTGTCCTTGAACCTTGTGAGGCAGAGCAGTCATATCAGGAGTATTATCAGACAGCGCAATGCAAAGACCCTGGTGATGCCTCACTTCACGTGTCTTTGTATCAGCAAGGACTTGCGCTGGGCTGGAACAACCAGAGAGGGAGGAGGCCAGTGGGGATGGCCTGGGAGAGGCAGGTGGAACATTCTGTTGGATTTTGTAAGCTGTTAAAAGGACTTTCAGAAGAGGAAAACGAGACAGAGGTGAATGAAGCCTCTTGGTCAGGGTCATTCAGCTTGTAAGAATCACAGCTGAGACCCTAGCTCTAACCCTGAACACACAGTGCTCTTAAGACTGCCCTCATTTGGCTTTCTGGTTTTGTCTTCCCCTGCTTCTCTGCCTACTCTTGTTTGCTTCTCCTCAGGCACAAGGGCCCCACGCTAGTGACTTCCAAACCTGTACACTGCCCCTTCAAAGGTTCCCTTCATCTTCTAGCCTTTTTGACTAATTCACTGCCGTCGAGTTGATTCTGACTCAAAGTGATCCTCTAGGATACAGTAGAACTGCTGCCCAGGGAATTCTTTATAGGAGCAGACTGCCTCCTCTTTCTCCCGCAGAGCAGCTAGTGGTTTTGAGCTGTTGATGTCACAATTAGCAGCCCGATGCTTCACTTCCAAACGGAGATGGCAATGAAATGATGCAGACTGGGGAAGGCACTGGGAGGAGTCCCATAATTAAAGGCAACTGAGATCAATCCTGTTTCATACACAATCCTGAAAGCATGATCATCTCTGTGTAGATGCTGGATAGATGCCGGCAGAATGGGTATGGGGTGGAGACTTGGAGTACACCCACCAATACACTAGGGTTTGACAAAAACTATTTATAGCTGGGTGTTTACTTTTGATACAAATACATCCTTGAATGTGCTGGAGCATTTAGGGGCTAAAGTGATGAAAACTTCTTAGATATAACCAGACACTTTGAGGAGATGAATTGCTAGACCAGGGAGCTCATGGCCTTGGTCTCGGGGGACACCAAAGTCAATTGGCATAATATAGTTCTATATATGTTCTACAACTGGCGTTGGTGTGTAGGGGTCTTAAAACTTGAGAGCAGCCATCCAAGGGTCAACTGTTGTTCTCCTCCTGTCCATAGGAACAAAGAGTGAAGAAAGCCAAAGACACATGGAGGTGATGAGTCCAATAGGCTAATGGATCGTGCAAGCATCCGTTTCCACAACCCAGAGACCAAGAGAACTAGACAGTGCCCGGCTACCAACTGCCCTGAAAGGGTTCCCATTAGAAGGCCCTGGCTAGTGTGGGAGAAATACATGGGACAAAACTCAAAATCACAAAAAGACGAGGTCAGATGAAGACAGGTGGAACCCTTAAGACTATGGTCCTTGGTCACGCTTCAGCTCTGGAGTTCATTTGGCTCAGTGTTCAGCCAAACAGGAAGCCTCTGAGAGAAACAATACCAGCAGGGAGGTGCACCCACAACAGAGTAATCAGCCACTACCAATCAAAGGGGCTTTTGTTAAACCCAAGGACAAAGTTAGAAGGATTAGGAAAGGAGGAGAAATGAAAACAAGAAGAGGAAACATTGGGGGAGGTGGAATAAATGGTGGTACCTTGCAGAAATTGCCCTCAACAAGATGAAGCCACTGTGCATGAATGGTTGAATGCCCAACTGATATTCTTCTCTGTAAACCTTCACCCAATGCTCTGCCTAAGAGAAGTGAGGGGGAAGCCTTGTGCACAGACTGAATTTCTTTCACTTGCTTACAAATAGGTTCTTCCCTTCCCTAGCATCCTTAGACCCTTTCCCCCCTCACCCTCCATGCCTACAGCCACTCCACTGTAACCCACTTTACTTCTGCTCATTTCCTGCCCGTAAAATTCCTTCGAGTCCTTCCAGCAGCCACGGAGCTAGCTGCACCTTCTGGATAAAACTCTCCATTACTCTCCCCGCCAGCCCTCAGCCTGCAGAATGAGCCCCTTTCCTCTCCGTGGAAGGGCTGGTATCCTCATTAAGTGCCACAGGCAAATAAAAAATGCATTGAAAAGTCTGGCACGGACTGATTGTTGTTGGAATTTGGCCAATGACCAGAGTTTGGCTGGGATGTGTACAGGCTGGGGCAGCAACAGTGAACACACATGGGTACAGGAAATGCCCAAATTCTATTAATTGTGGTTGTCTCCTAGAGGTATTTTGGTCCTGGATTCCCGAAGTTCTGAATTTCATATTTGCATTTCTGTTAAAGAGAATGTATTTGCATCAAACACAGAAAACATACCAACGACCTTCTTTAAAAATAAAACAAAATGACTAGTCTTATAGATTGAATAGGGAAAATAACTGAGGTGTTCATTAGTGATTTTCCCAAAAGAATTAGATCTTCTCTTAGATCATTGAAAATCTTTTTGAAATAACCTGATCCTTACTATGATTTTTAAATCGTGTTTCTTGTAGGACATGTATTAAAATGATAAAGTTAGAAGAGATAATTCCAGTTAAAATTTTGATGGATTTCTAACTAGCCTTTCATACACACACACACACACACACACACAATTGTTGTCCCGTTGATTCCTCTTCATAGCAACCTCATTTGTGTCAGAATAGAACTGGGCTCCACAGGGTTTTCAATGATTTCTGCTGCTGCTGCTTCTCCTTGTTCTTCTCCTCCTTCTCCGTCTACTTTTGTGAATTGGGTGAAGATTCACAGAGCAAATCCGTCAATGAGTCATCCAGGTTTTGTCACACCATTGATTGCAATCCCCACAGTGTAACATCACTTGTCCTGCTTTCCTCCTGTGTTTTCTGTTCCCATTCCACCTTCTTTCCTAACCCTGTCGAACTCTGGGTAAGTGCTGCCCTTTTTATCTCAAGTAATTGATGATTCTTAAGTGAGTGAGCCTCTCGGGTGTTATTGTCCCCATTATAGACCTGTCTAATGTTCGGCTGACAATTAAACCACAGGAGTGAGCTCAGCTCCACATCGGAAGAGTGACTAGGGACCATAGTCTCAAGGGTTCCACCAGTCTCTATCCAACCGGTAAGCCTAGCCTATTGTCCCTTTTTTGAGTCTTGTTCCACAGTTTTCTCCCACTCTGCCAGAACCTCCTGATAGACTCCCTTTCAGGGTGGACAATGGTGGTAGCTGGACACCTTCTAGTTCTTTTGGTCTCAGGGTCATGGAGGCTGGGGGTTATGTGAGCATCCCTCCACTGGAGGAATTGTTTCTCTGCATGACAGGTTTTTCTAAAGCAGATCAAGGCCACTCTGCCTGCCTTCTGAGGTGCCTCTGGATGGACTCAAATCTCAAACCTTTTGGTTAGTAGGCAGGGACATGTGCCACCCAGAAACTCCGTTCTTCCATATACAGAAACGGCACATATTACACATGGTTCATATATGTGTCACATATTGTACTTTGAAATATTTAGCAGTATAGACATCTGGTTTCATTTGAAACTCTCTACTTCCAGTGAATTATAATTTCACCATCACGATGATCTTTCCCTCCTGGCTACAAAGGAAAAAGCCAAGGAGCTTGGACAGAGAAGGGAGATCCTCACGTGCCATCTGGTTTCCCTGGAGAACCACTACCTGTCGGTGCCTGTTGTAAGCTGTTCCCAGTGGACCAGGCAACGGAAGAGGCCACTTTCCAGTTAGAAATGACACCTGAAGAAAGGGAACGGTAGCAAGGAGGACTTCGCTTGCCTGACGAGCGAACGGGGAAGAGACTTGGCCAATCTGGAAGTGCCTTGTGGGGGAGTCTGGTGGGAATGACTGGCCCCACTCTTCACTCCTTCACTCGTGCCTCCCTTCTTTAGTCTTTGCTGTGGTTCGAACTTGCCGGACTCCTTGATCTGACCAGAGCTGAGAGGAGAAGTGTACCCAGCCCTCCTAAAGAGATTGCCTCACTGAAATGTCTGTTCGGCAATTGGGTTCCGTCATAGAATTTATTGCTGCCCTTCAGGTACATTTTGTATTAAAGAGGCTTTTTTGCCCTGCACTGGGAACCACCATACAAGGATCATTTCTGTGGGATAATTACAGATGGTGACTTGCAAGCAACTAACTTAAAAATGAAATTTTGGCTCAGAGCCTGCTACTCGGTTTGAGGCTGCCTGTATGAAAATGCCAAGTTGGTGTTAATAACAACCCCAGTCACTATAGGATCAACGATTCCTTTCTCTCTTGCTTCTTTTAAAACTATTTCTCCACAACACTGGAAAGTGCTATAAGTATACAGCGTGTCTGTTTGTCACCAATAAACAATTCTTTATCTCACTTTCCCAGGGTCTTTTCTTGACTTCCATTGACAGGGATGTCATATAAGGAGTGCTAGACACTGGGCTATGAGCTGAATAGCTCATCTTAGTCTTTAACCTTGACATCCCTGACATGTTGATGGCATTCCTCAGAAAGGTTAGGAACTATGCCCAGGACCACACATGGAATACAGGAGCCACGTTGGGATTTTAGCTCAAGTCCCTCTTTGCTAGGCTACTTGACCTACTGGTTCTTCTGCCATCTCTGTTGTCTAAGTCAGCCCTCTGTTTATGTGCATCTCCAGCAACTCTAGCTCCTGGATGGATCGTAAAGCCCACACAGTGATAAAATCCTTTCCCGATGCCCCTGTTGTCTTTGCGTTGACTTGACTCATGGCCACCCCAAATATTTCAACAGAAAACTGTGCTCCAAAGGGTTTTCAATGGTCCGTTTTTCTGACATCAATCTCCAGGCCTTTCTTTCAAGATGCTTCTGGATGGCCTTGAGCCTCCAGCCTTTACCTTAACAGGCAAGTGTCTTAAATGTTTGTACCCACCTGGAGCTCCACTTTGGTGATAAGTCATTATTTCATCTGCTAAAATGACGGTGCTGTGAAGATAAGCAATTCTGTTGTTTTGTTCATGGGACCTACCTAGGGCATTTTGTACATAGCTGACAAGGTGTTTTGAGGACTGAAGTATGCCTGACCCAAGTCATGGCATCTTCAATCATCTCAGATGCACGTGAAAGCTGGACACAACGAGGTAGGCGGACAAAGAATCGATGCATTTGACTGACGGTGCTGGTGAAGACTAGTGGAAGGTCCATGGACTGCCCAGAGAGGAAACCAGTCTGTCTTGGGAGAAGTACAGCCGGACGCCCCTGAGAAGAAGCATGGTGAAACTTTGTCTCATGTACTTTGGCCCTATCACCAGGAGAGGACCGTCCTTGGGAAAGCACATTCTGCAGAGAGCAGCGAAGACCTTCGACAAGATGGAGCGACACAGGGCTGGGACCCTGGGTTCCAACATCGGACTAATGGCGAGGCTGGCGCAGGACTGGGTGGTGGTGCGTTCGCTTGTGTGCTGTGCTCAATTCCCAAACTGAGGTTGGAAAGGGAGGTCGCTACAAGGACGTTGGATGAGGAGCCCTCAGGCAGGGTTGCCAGCTCAGGCCTCTGGTTGGGTCCGCAGGGAATCTTTTCCTTCACAGAGCAATTCCACAAATGAACAATGTGGGAAACCACTGGGCCATGAACAAGGGATGTTTAATGCATGATAGTTACATAAACAGCTGTGTGAATCCATATATTAATGCTAGCCCAGCACAAAATAGACTCCTGTAGGAAGTGCATGCTACACCTCTGTGTTGAATGAAGAAGACTCATGTGATGATCCTTTGCAGTTCACAGGAACAGTCCCTCTCCGTGGACGGCTCTAGGGCATCTACCTCAAAGCCTTGCCATGGCTGTCGCCACCTCAGTGGGGTGTTGTTTGCTCCCCACCGCCCCTCTCTCCAGGCTTCTAGGGGGCTTTTTGTTTTCTGAAATTGCTTTTGCCATTGCAGTGTCAACCTGACATAACGGAATATGGTCTGTCTTAACCATTAAACAAACAAACAAAGCTTTCCCCCAAATTTTAGGGGGGAAATGTTCACATATACAGAAAAATAGAAGAATCTAATTACCCTCGTTTTTTGCTCCCCACCGCCCCTCTCTCCAGGCTTCTAGGGGGCTTTTTGTTTTCTGAAATTGCTTTTGCCATTGCAGTGTCAACCTGACATAACGGAATATGGTCTGTCTTAACCATTAAACAAACAAACAAAGCTTTCCCCCAAATTTTAGGGGGGAAATGTTCACATATACAGAAAAATAGAAGAAGCTAATTACCCTCATCTCAAGCACAAGCCAACGCCTGCTTGTGTAAATAAAACGTACTGGGATGCAGACACCCTCGTTTATTTACCTGGCTACAAAGGCAGCCTTGAGCCATTTCAACAGAAACCACCATATGGCCCACAAAGCCTAAAATATTGGCTGTTTAGCCCTTGATGGAAAAGCTTAGTCCACCCCGATCGAGAGTCACAGATTGTGAATATTTTGCCATGTTTGCTGTATCACTCTTTCTCTCTCCAAAGATTGGCAGATGCATGTGTGTACATGCACACGTGCGCGCACACACACACACACACATTTTTCCCTTTTCACCATTTGAAAGCTACAGATGTTATTATACCTAAAATACTTCATCTGTACTCTTTAAAGTAGAAGTAAAGGCATTTGCTTATAGTACTTCAATCACAGTTATGGAAATTAGCTATCACATTAATATCTCATCCTTATCTCTAGTTTATATTTAACTTTAACTGTTATAGCTTTTTCCCCCTCCTTCTTTTTGAAATCAAAATCTAATCAAAGTTCACAAATTGCATTTGGTTGTCATGTCTCTTTTTGGAGAAGCCTTTGCCAACTTTTTTCCCCTAAAGCATTACCAAGTCTTAATGGGTCTTATCACCACTTAAGGGCTAAATAGAATAGTCATTGTAGTACAACCACCATCTCCTACTCCTCCCCTGAGATCGAGGCACTGTTGTATTGCTTGGCTTCTGAAGTTAAAACTCTAAGATGTGGGTTTTGCTTGGAACTGTAAATGTGGAAAAACTTCAGAGCGAAGAGCATGGCAGATGGGGATTTACAGGATGCAGTTTATGTAATTAAAGGCACAGTCCTGCCCGCTTGCTCGCTCTGGTCGCTGCCCTCATTAGTACTTGGCTGGGTGGTTCTTCCTTCTGGCTTTCCTCCTGGATGGGGCCTGGCGCCCCTCCAGCATCATTAGGTTGCAGCTAGAAGCTGGAAGGAGACCTGCGGCCATTTAAATCTTCCAGCCCAAATTGTTCAACCTGGCTGGTAGCACAATGCTTTTGTGTTTGCTGTCTGTGTGATGAATGTAGCCTTGCATTCACTGGTGTATGTGTGTGTGTGTGTGCCCAGTACATCTAGAAAGAGCACCTCTTTGCTTTCCTGGTGATATGGGATAGTTCTACACCTTCCTTGTGGCCAGTGGATTCCTAGAGAGTACCAGGGAGTACCAGGACCCATCCTTTTCTCTCCTGTGGGCAAGAAGCCCTCGGAGCCTCCAGGCCAATCTGAAGGAGACCCGAGTGTCTTTGAAAGACGCACCTGTACAGGTCCTCTCTTTGGTTTAGCTTCACCTTTTTCAACTGTAAAAGACTTTATTTACTATGCCTCCAAATGTGGGATTGTAAGAGAGGAGCGCACTCTTTTTTGAAGATAGTGTCTTCTAGACCACAGCCAGTAGTGCCTTTGAGAGTTGAAAAATCCAATTGCCAAAGAGAAAAGATAAAGTGAGAGAGAGAGAGAGAAAGAGAGTGGTTGAAGGAGGTACAAGGAAGGAATACAAGAGAAGAAAATCAAGGAGAAAGAGAAAAAATTTTTTGATTAAATACTTATAATAGAAATGACAATAAGTCAAAATAAGCAATCTCTTGGAACTCCGGTGATATAGGGAAAGGAAATAGTTACTTTTCAGACTTGGACTTTGCCCCATCTGGAGACACCTCGTTTCTTTCTTCCACGTGGGTTGAGTTGGTGGGGAGGCAGACTGAGTGGCTCTAGGGCTGGGTGTGCTGCACAGCCTCTCTGTGCTTCATCGGTCCATCTGCCAGACGGAGACACTCATGGGGTCTGTCTGCTTCAGATGGTGGTTTTGAGAATGAAAGAGAACATCCACGTGCACGCTTAGAACAGATCCGCACAGGCAAATACTCAACAGGTGCTACCATGCACTGCCAGCAAGTCCATTCTGAGTCAGAGAGAGCCTATGTGATGGAGAAGAACGGCTCCTTACAGGGCCTGGGAGTGTAAATCGTTGTGGGAGCAGACAGCCTAATCCTCGTTCTATGGAATGACAGAGGAGTTTGAACTGTCCACCTTGCACATGGCCTTCAATGTTCCAAGCAGATGACCTCTCGATTTGCAGTCCCTCCTAGAGCCATTTGCCCATTCTTCGTAACTCACCACAGGTGAAGACTGGAGTCTACCTTAGCTGTCCATTGTACCTGCCAATTCAAAGTAATAATTTACCTGTTCAAGATGTTTACACACTATGGAAGGTAGTTTACATTCTATTTCCAGCATCCCATCCCATGCCCCTCTTCTGGACATTTCTTGGCACTGATCACAAAGATCAGTGTCTAGATCACAAGGAAGCATTATTCATCAAAGCCTACTGATAAAGCATGTGTTTGAGAAGACCAGTTAAAGAGAAAACAAAAACTTGGTGAATGTAAAGTTTGGATAGCAAACTTACTTTCTTGATATCCATGTTGAACTCAATGCTAGTCAATAAGACATGAACAAATAGCTTTGAAGCAACAGGTACTACTTGCTTTTGTTGGCTCAAATAAAGGTAGCTGAGTTAGACTTTTCCGTGGCATTTGACTTGCAATCTTATACATGTGTCAAGGTAAAGGAGAAAAATGCATATGGCGAGGCTGTGGACTTAAAGGTGTGAAAATGCGTGTGAACTGAAGCCTGTCCTACCGTGAATGATCATTCAGTATGCGGCAAGCTATACTTGGGCCCTTCCTGATTGGCATCCCTCCCGGAAGTGGGGCTGTGAAAGGAGAGATAACAATATGTTGCCAGGGGCTCGATACTGACTCTCAGAGACCCTGCGTTACAGAGTAGAGCCACTGCATAGGAGATTCTGCGCTCTGATCTTTACAGAAGAAGATAGTAGTAGAAGAGAGGGGCTGGATTTATAGAGATGATCTAAGATAATGTAGACTTAGTTTTGTCTTCTTCCTTCCAGGACAATATCATCTTATTCTTGAGAGGCTGTAAAGAACTTGGTCTCAAAGAATCTCAACTTTTTGACCCAAGTGACCTCCAGGATACATCAAACCGAGTGGCCACCAAGTAAGTAATGCGCAGCTTCTGTTTAAGGGATGGACTTGCAGTTGGGTGGTGGGGATGGTAAGTCTCAGGAGGCAGAGATTGAGTGTGCCTAGTAAAATAAAACTATGGAAGTGAAAAACAAGCTTTCAAACAAGACAGAATGGCCTGCCCTCCATGCAAAACTTTCTGTCTAATCAAGCATAATTTTTTTAAATGAAAAACAACACAAAACAAAAACCATGCTCATAGAGTTAAGATTTTAAAGCGATGGAGAGTAATGTTAAGTAAAGCTTCACAGAGAGTCCCGAGAGAAATATGCACTGAATCTGCGTGTGGTAGGCAAAACCCTTTGGCTCCAGTTGGGCTTTTGAATAAGCCCTTGGAAGACAGCAAACTAGGTAAACAAATCAGAACTCTGTTTATAATGCACAGAAGGCAACAGATCCTGGCGAAAGCCCTCCTTCAATTACATTTGTAGCAGTTTTCTCCTTTGTGTCACTGGTTGAGATCTTCGAAGATAGATCATTGGCCATTTGGCTATTGTGGATGCTAGCGCCTTAATGAGCCACATGTCAGGGACCCCAGAATTCTTGGAGCAGAGTTCTTCTTGCAAAAGAAAAGGCAGTGTCGTCTCTGGGAGGAAATCGCTTGTGACCAGAGTCATGAGAAGAAATGTCCTCAGGACATCGTAGGGATCATGCTGCTGCCATTGGAAAGTCCTTTAAATCAGACTAACTTCACGTAAAACGTTTTCCACTTGAGCCAGTCTTTGACATGCACGTGCCTTGACAATAAGTTCAGTTACATACACAGATCTTCAGATGAGCTTCTCTTCTTTTGATCCCCTTTGGCGTTGTTGTAGCCTGGAAAAATAGAAAAAGAGAGAGAAGCCAAATTTCAAAATCTGTTAGTTTTATGCTGTTAGCTGATCTAGAATTATTTAAAAGAAAAAAAAGGAGCTGGGGGAAGGGTGGGAATAATTGGGAGAAAAATTGAAACCAAATATCATAAACTTTGGAGCTTATTTTGGATTTTATGATTCATGACTGGGAATAAGTCAGAGCCGGCCGTCATTGACTCTCTGAAATCACTTCCCTTATTGTCAGTGTGCCATTCTTTACATTTTCTCATGGAAAAATAAATAATTGGCTCGAAGTGAAAATAACAGGCTATAAGTGAGGCTATGTGGATATCTGAGGATGGAAACCACTATTAACCAGGTGGCCTCATTTTAGTCCTGACAAACTGAGACTCATTGCCATTGAGTTGATTCTGACTCAGAGTGACCTTACAGGACAGAGTCGAGCGGCCCCTGTGGGTTTCTGAAACGGTAACTCTCTCCTATGGTTTCAACTAGATCACCTTGCAGTTAGCAGCCCAACCAGTAGCCCACTGCCCCCCCAGGGCACCCTTATCCACACTGAAGCTACACTTATTACAGGACCTGAGTCCAGCCTCTAGAAACGACTGGTCATTTTGGAAACTAGTTTGGGTTCTGCTTCATCTTACACCGTCAGTTCACCTGGGTGGCAAACGACCAGAAATGATAGTAACCTGGTGACAACTGACTGCACACACATTGGTTGGTTGTGTGTGGGGGGTGGGGGCTAAGGGGTTGACTTTGGCGAAGGTCGGCAACTGCGTTGGTACCATTTCCAGAGCCACTTTAAATTGTTATGCGACTGAACCAGGAGAATTCTGAAATGCGCTGCTTTGAAAAATTCAGAGGCCAAGTCACCTTTGTTGCTTTGCCTCCAATAAACTGGGCTTTTTCTTTTTTTCTACCTGTAAATGTAGCCAGCATCTTTTGGCACCGCGTGCCTCTGTCTCTTCACCCCCTACGTGGAGTTAGACAACATGCCGTCTCAGAACTGATTCTTGCTCATGTTTTCTCAGTGCAGCTCTGGGAAGATGGCTCAACCCTTGATTATGTAAAGAAGGCCATAGATGTGGAGCGATCCTGTCTTCATTGACTATTATAACTGTTATATTCGATATGTCGGTGATCGAGTTCTTTTGAGTTGGATTCTGTTGACTGTATTGACTCAGTGAGCCATGTTTGAGGCTAAGGAATTAGGGGTGTGGTGGTGGTGGGGGCACAAGGCCAAGATGGAGAAAGTAATCTTGGAAAAAAGGAAGGAACGTGACTAGGCTAATAACACAGAGACATGGTCAATTCTCCACGAGGGACCCCTCTTCCCCTTTTACTGTCCTTTTTATTTTTCTCTCCTCATCTTTTCTTCTTTTATCCCGTTGCCCCCTTCTATCTCCAGTTTTACTTTTCTTCTCCTGATTTTCTTTCCTTCAAATTTTCCCTTCACTTAAGCATCATTATTTTCCCTAGGCAGTATTTTCCATCCCCTTTACCTATGACCCTGATGTTTTGCATTCATTCACAGAACAAACATTTTCTCAACAGCTACTCTCCTGCCTGCTCTGGTGGTGTAGTGGGGTAGATGTTGTCCTGATAGCCATACGGTTAGCAGTTCAAATGTAGCCATTTGGCTCTGCAAGAGAAAGATGAGGCTGTCTGCTCCTGTAAAGATGTACAGCTGTGGATACTCAAAGGAGCGGCTCTGTGCTGCCCGATAGGTTCTCTCTTGATTGGCATCAACTCCATGGCAGTGAGGTTTTTTGTTTTGTTTTTTTCATTGGGGGCTGGGGACTGACTGTACTGGGAACATGTGTGGCAGGCACAAGTGTGATAGCAAAGATCATTAAAGCACAACTGCTCCATCTCTCCATGCCCTCTTGCTGTGATGGGAGCTGAGCAGCACAGGAGCAGAGATGGCGGACACGCCACTGGTGTGGAAGGACGGTGTCCTCTGTAAGATCTTGGGGTAAAGCCCACAGAGGAAATGGTGGTGCTTTTCTGAAGTGGCCCAGTGACCATCGTCTTTGGCTAAGCTTTCAGTCGTAGGTCGTTTGTCCCCCTGTGAGCCTAAGAGAACGCGAGAGAGTGAGGAGACCTGCACATGATTATGGCCTGTGTGATTCCGTGCAGTCTAGCTGGAATGGATGCCAGACAACCGCAATGGGAGCCCCTCCAGGACGGCAGGCCGCTAGGATCCTTCTCCGGACGCAAAGCAGTTGAATGGAAGAGTGGAAGGGCTTTGGGTTGCTGGAGCTGTCTCTGTAAAAATTTGGAAATATTTCCACGGAGTTGTGTGCTATGTGGCAATAGTTCGACAAATATTTTGTGAGCTGTGTGCCCAGCCTGATTTCCCGAAGTTGGCCACAGTGTTCATCAACGAAGTTTTGTCACAGTGCAGAAGAGCTGTGTGTCCCCTATTCCGAACTTGTTTTTGCATGACCCTTTTGACATCTTCTCTAAGTTTTCATTTTCATCTCTAATTTTTTTATGGATCACAGCAGATATCTAAGTACTAATGACATCCCTTTTCTTCTACTAAAAAGGGGTGCATCCAAACAGTCTCTCAATCAGATCTCAGTTGGACCATTGCACCTTTCAAGGCAAGCCCTTGCTTATATGTTGATCTCCTTTGTAAACAATAGGTAGTCCCTGACTTAGGGCTCCGCTCCACTGACTCCCTCCGAAGCCAGTTCTGCCTTCTTTCTTGTTTAGCTTTCATTTCACTACCTTACATCATCACTAGCTGAATAAATCCGATCTTTATTGGTCAACCTCAGAATCCTAACTGTGAAGTTAGAGTGGTTAGTGGCTGTTATTGGCAGTTCCACTACCCACAGTTGTTGAGAGTTCACCATTGCCCAGCTTGCTCTCCCTACACCGACACCAACGCCATTGTACAGCAGTCCATCGCCCGCTGTCTGGCATGTTGTGAGCAGTTAATCCTGGCATTGAATGAGAACATCATTCAGTAACATAACATGGCCTGAGAATGATAACATCAGCAAATTACTCACTGCAACACTGTAAGTAGTAAAGATTAAGAGCACCAAGATGCTCAAAACAAACAAGTGTGTGTGGTTCCTTATAACTCGAATATGTCTTCAGTCGGGGACTATCTATACGGGGCTGTCTATTCCCTCCAACTCAGCTGAGTTAAAATTGTTCAAAGTCTCTTGCTACATGCTTTGGGTCAGAAGATGCCATAACGAAATCAGCATGGTCTGAGTACTTGAAATGAGGCATTGTGGTTCAGTGGCAGAGTTCTTGCCCTGCACGCAGGTGATCTGAGTTTGATCCTGGCCTGTGTGCTTTATATACAAGTACAGCCCATCTATCACTGGTGACTTGTGTGTTGCTATGATACTGAATAAGTTTCAGCACAGCTTTCCGACTAAGACAGATGAGGAAGAAAGGCCTGAAGGGCTCCTTCTGAAAATCTTATGGACTACAACTGTTTGAGACCCAACGGATAGCAGAGCTGACACGGGGGCGAGGCAGTGTTTTCTCCCATTGTACAAGGGGTTATCATGGGCTGGGAGCCTATGGGACAGCAAATAATAGCACCACAAAGCACTGAAGGGATTCCAACTAGTTTGTATCAAAGATTTGTCCGCTCCAGCCCCTCACTGACGTTGGGGTGGGGAATGCTTGTTTCTTGTAGTTCGACGTGTTGACATGTTAAAGAAACCTTGGAATAATTTTGGAGAAGTGTTGTACTTCACTGTGTGCATTTTCAGAAGGAAGTATTCGGTGGCTAAGGAGTGCTGCAATGTCGGTGGTCCGAGCTGACCGGTCGCTGGACAGGAGAAAGACGAGAGGATCCGTTCTTGTAAAGCTTTAAGTTCCTGGGAAACCACAGGGGCAGTTCGGCTCTCTCCTATAGGGCTGCTATCCGTCAGCCTCAGCTCAATGGCTATGCATTTGATTGAGTGATGAAAGGAATAATGTTGCAAAGAATGGGAATTCCAGAAGCTTCATTGTGCTCATGCAAACCAAGAGGCAGTCATTTGAACAAAACAGGGGACACTACGTGGTTTAAAATGAGAAAAGTTGTGTGTCAGGGTTACACCTTATTCCATCTGTGTGCTTAGTGGATCATTGGAGAAGCTGGAGTGTATCAAAAGAACAAGGCTCATTAGCAACCTTCAATATGCCGATGACACAACCGGCTTGCTGAAAACAAGGAGGACCCGGGGCACTAAACTGGTGAAGATCAAAGACTACTGCCTTCTGGATAGATCACAACTCAGGGTAAAGAAAACCAACATTCTTACAACCGGACCAGTAGGTAACGTCATGATACACAGAGAAAAGACTGAAGTTTTCAAGAATTTCATTTTACTTGGATCCACAATCAACACTCATGGAAGCAGCAAGTCAAGAAATCCACAAATAAACTGTGTTGGGCCAATCTGCTGCACAAATAAACTGTGTTGGGCCAATCTGCTGCACAAGGGCCTCTTTAAAGCGCTGAAGAGCGTGGATGCATGTCCCTTTGAGGATGAAGATGTGCCTGGGATAAGCCATGATCTTTTCAATCACTTCAGCTGCATGGGAAGGTGGAACAATGAATACAGGCGACCAGCAAGGGAGAACCAAAGCCTTAGGAATACGGTGTTGTTGAAGGATATCGGATGTGCCATGGACGGCCAGAGAACAGACAAATCGGTCTTGGGAAAGGCCCAGCCACAATGCTCTGTATTGCTAATTCTCAAGACAAATTTATGACCGAAACCAAAAGCCAAAAAAAGTTTTGACAGTATTGCTTCTTATCTATTTATTTTAAGTTCTATTTAACTAAGTGAGTTTTGAGAGATTTGTTCAAAGGCTTGCAGGAAGATTTTGAAACTGTACTTTGTCAGTGGTCTACAACTGAGGCAATCTCTTCAACAGTTAAGCTCTGAGAGAACACAAATATAGTCAGTCTCAATTTTAAGCGCGAGTCTGCATTTCCAGATGTTACAAAACATGCGTCTTTTCATGGGGGCCTGTGGAACTTTGAGCCCACATTGTCCTTCTACCTGGTGTTTTCCAAATACCTTTGTTTGGTAACTGAAGTCACCAGTCAGAGATTAAAATCAATAATATTAAAAAAAATAATACACTCTCCTGATTTTGCTAGATTTGTTAGCTTCAGAGGTGTTTACTGCCACAGTGAAGAGTCCTCAATTCTGATAATATTTTCTTTTCCTTTCCCCTCTAACTAGGAGCCTTGATTATAGCAGAAAGCTGAGAAATGTAAGTACTATCACTTAACTTTCCAACTTAAAAAAAATTATTCTGACACTGATGTTTCAAATTTCAATGTTAGGTCATAAATCCAATGCTTTGTTGGATAAAAGGCCTTCAAAACAAATGTGCCTCTCATGGGATAATCAGTGACTATAATAGAAATAAAGGTAGTAGATTTGGGGGATTTATTTTTATGTAAGCACTCAATCAAGAAATAAACAAATGGAAGCTGGTGCTCTGTGTGTGATTTAACCCCTTCAACAAAGTGATGTGTTTCCACACTAGCGTTAGTCCCTTTCCGTTACAGAAGTAGATAGACTTGTTCAATTAAGCTGTTGGATAACTATTTTAGGGGTGAGATCAACCTGATATGGATATTGTTGACTTTTGTGGACCTATATTGTTAAGATTTTGTTTTCCTATAAATCGTTTTTATGATTTTATAAATAGTTCTCCACATCAGTGGGTTTGGGGTTTGTTTGTTTTTTTATAGTTAGCTCTAGTTTTCAAAAGGCAAATATGCTTCTGTTCTTTTACTTTAGATTGTAATCAAAGGACATAATAAATAACTTTCTGCAAATAAAATCAGAAAATATGACTGTAACTTCTATTCTCATTATTATTTTTATTATGTCCAGGTTGCTATTCCTATATTTGATTGACATTCTCTTTTTCTTTCTTACCTTCGCTTTCTTCCTCTAGAGAGCTTTTTCGTCATAAAATTTTAAATAAATCAGCAAACACACCATCTAAAAAAAGGGCATAGTTTGTCTTCATTCTCTCTTTATCCCTTTCAAACTAGCCTCATACTTAGAGCACATGAATCGTTTTATGGTCCTCATTAATATCCTGGCATTTGGAATCATCGGTTCTCTGGAAATTTATTTATAAGCAAGCAGTTAAGAAAGACTTTCTGGAAATTTTGAAGGAAGCATGAGGTAAAAATTTCCCACAGAGGTAGAAAACCAAATCACATCATAGCATCGATGCACATAACCATATTTTGGGCCTGTTGCCATCTGGAATCATATAGACATATCATGTTGTCCAAAGTATTTGCTGGCTTAGCAAGTGGAGGGAAGTACAGGAACTTCCCAGCCTCCCAGAAGCAATAAGCCCACATGTGAAAATAAAATTAGAACCTGAGCTTCCACATAGACTTCAGACCCCTGTAACTCCGTTTTTAGGGACTCTTCTTTGGCTGACTCCTGCTGGGTCATATGGGAAAGTCGATGCAAAGAATATTACTTTTGTGAACCATGTCTTTAGAGAAAACAAAATTAACGCCGACCATTGAAGACTCGTTCTTAACCATTTAAGATTATTTGACGGGACCTGTGCAAATGGCAAATCGGCCATGACAAATGCTGTGGCGCATCTTCCTCCTCTGATCCGCCTGGGGCCACCTGGAGTAGGACGGGCCTACGGGACAGCCAGCTCCCTGAAGATGGCAGTCTTCCCTGTCCTGCTTTCTTCTGGTCTCAGTGAGCTACTGTGGCATCTGTCCCACGCTTCCATCTACTCACGAACCTTTATCAGTCCTTCGAGATTGTTGCCGTCAACCTTAGCAGGCCTTTTTGTGTCCACAGAGACGCTGTGGTCTCTCAGCCACCTAGCTCGAAAGGAATGGACAGTGTTCTCTTGCAAGGAGTGCACCGACCTTCTGAGATATTTCCCTGCTAATTTGGAAAACACATCACATGAAAATCACCCTGGAATGCCTCTGCTCTGCCTTCTTACTTGATTGTGAGCATGCTTTCCACAACCTAACTTCTTCCCACAGTAGGATCGTCTGTCGACTGAGAAGCCACTCGGTGAAGGACCCTCGAGGGAGCTCCCCACACTTAGTGACTCTGTGTTCAACACAATAGCACGCGGCCCTGTGTGCACCCCCTTCACAATGATTGTTTTGTTTGCGACCAGTGTTGCTGATACACCATCAGGCTCTTTGGGAAATTATTTTACATGTGATGGATGCCTCGTGGGTGCTGGATTTTGTGAATCTCTTTAAAAGCTCTTTCCATTTGCTTTCCTGATGATGAAACATTGTTAATTCCTTCATTTCAAAGTCATTACTGAGGAAAAAATCCCTCTGTTCATAGCATGGTTTTGTTCCGTAGGTCTTAGTTACCATTTACTGGCTGGGAAAAGCAGCAAACAGCTGTGCATCCTATGGGGGAACTACTCTGAACCTGAAGGAGTTTGAAGGCTTGTTGGCTCAGATGAGAAAGGTAAGTTGGGACTGCTTCTTTATCTCATGAGGTGTAGAAACGGTAGGGAAACAGCACAATTGCTTGTTTTTAAGATCACCATAGTACCACTAAACTTGGTGGCATTGTTAGATAAACGTTAGCCTGTTAACTGCAAGGTTAGTGGTTCAAACCCATCAGTCGATCCTATGGAGAAAGATGAGGCTATCTGTCCTCATAAAGATTAAAGCCCCAGGAAGCCTACATAGGGTTTCTATGAGTCAGAATTGACTCGATGGCCATGGGTTTGGTTTGGGTTCGGCTAAGCTCTTCACTGCTAGTTGAAAAGCTGGCAGTTCAAACCCACTGAATGACTCTATGGAGGAAAAAAAAGCAGATAATCGTTCTGCTTCCAAAAGGATTCCAACCCCAAACACCCTATGAGGCAATTCCATCCTCTTCCTGGGGTCATTATGAGTCAAAATCTGCTCAAGGGCACCTACCAATGAAAGCTAGTTCCACTTGGTAGAACTGCACAGCCCAAAGATACCATGCCTCTATGATTCCAAAGCTAATCCTTCTGCCGCCGGACTGTCTCCTGCATCCCACACCTACCTCATCATGTCTCCTGCGTCTCACACCTACCTCATCGTGTATGCCGAGATCCGAGTTTGATCCCATGTGAATTCCCAAAGAGAAAATTCAGCATATGGCTTTTTGTGCTAAAGAGCTCCGTGCTTGTGCTTTTGGGTGAGTAATGCCCGCATAAAACATTGCGGTGTTATCCCGATGAAGACTTGCTCACCCTAAAGGCCAGGCTGCTCACCCATCAGAGGTGTGGTGTGGGTGAGGGAAGGCCGGCCCAGGTCCTGCCTGAGAAGCCACTCCGGAGAAACTGATAAACGAGAAACGTTCCTCTTCTGAGTCGCATTATTTTATTACCATGTGATTGGAATGACCTGGGAATATAGAAGTAGTTTTACAACTTAAAAACATGTTGTTTGTGTTGGTTTGGAGAAAGGTAGACACTTTCTAAAGAAATATGGACAGTTATGTGTGCAAATGCTGTGTATTACTGTTTAAGGTAAACGAATTAACGCATACGGAGTGGCAATGTTTTTCTTAGGTACTGTGAGTTAATTTTGACTCAAGGTGAGAGCGTGCATTTGACCAAGGAGAAAAGTGCCGTTGGGTTTTCTAAGCTATTGTCTTAGCAGATCACCAAGTCTTTCCTTCAGAGCCTTTCAGTTAGCTGTCAAGCCCTTAGCCATGAAGCCAGGAGGACTCCCAGACAAACGAGTCGTAAATCACATAAGGAGCTCTGATGGGGTAGTGGGCTACCCATTGGGCAGCAGTTCAGACCTACCAGTTGCTCTGAGGAGGGAAGATTAGACTTTCGGCTCCTGTAAAGATTTACAGCCTTGGAATCCCGTAGGAGAGGAACTACTCTGTCTTAAAGGATCACTGGGAGTTAGAATACACTCAATGGCCGTGAAAAGTCAGTACCATCCCGAAGGCTGTAATAAATTGGTAAGGCGCACTTGTAATCAGTTTTAGAGGAAGACAGAATGTTAACACAGCACAAATCTAATTGCACAAAAAGGCCATACATGTTCCCAAGTATCCCTGGTGGCCCACTAGTTACGTGTTTGGCTGCCAGGTGAAAGGCTGGCTGCTTGAGTCCACCAGCCCCCTGTGAGCAAGAGGAGATGTCTGCTTCCAAAGAGAGCCACAGCCTTGGAACCCCTGGGCAGCGCTGGTCGGCCGTGGAGT
Organism: Echinops telfairi; assembly: GCF_000313985.2. Classification (NCBI taxonomy): domain Eukaryota; kingdom Metazoa; phylum Chordata; class Mammalia; order Afrosoricida; family Tenrecidae; genus Echinops; species Echinops telfairi. The sequence continues at coordinate 55,149,082 of NW_022111369.1, forward strand.
CAGACTGGACTTGATGGCAGCGGGCAGTGAGCGGCCCTGTCTCCTTTTCCTACCTTGTCGAACAAGTGAACCAGCGAGATCTCACTGAGAGGTGCTCAGTTTTCAACCTTTGTTCTTTTAAGACTGAAAGCAAGAATTTTCTCCAAATTTCCAAATCATTTATTCTTTGTTTTCTCCCCGCAAATAAAAGTTAATAGCCCTTATAGTTGGCATTTGGCTAGAGCCATTCTAGCTCGTGTATTTATAAATGGACAGAGTTTCCATATTGGTTGTAATCAAAATAAAATAACACACCCACACAATTAACCACAGCACATTTCTTCTTGGGCTAAAGGAAGGCAGATGGCTCAGCCCTGCCTGCTGAAAGCCACGAGGATACAAACTACTTGCTGATGAAAATCAAAGACTGCACCCTTGGATCTGAAATTCAGCTCAATGTAAGGAAAGTGAAGAAAATGTTCTAAAATTGAGTATAGTGATGATTGTACAACTGTTCTTGATGTGATTGAATTATTGAATTGAGTGAGATGTGAATTATATGCTAATGAAACTGTGAAAGGAAGAAAAAGAAAACAAAACTCCTCACAACTAGACCACTAGATAAAATCTTGATAAACGGAGAAAGTATTGAAGTTGCCGAAGATTTTATTTTACTTAGATCCACAATGAAAATACATGGAAGCGGCAGTCAGGAAATTAAATGACATATTTTATTTGGAAAATCTGCTACAAAAGACCTCTTTGAAGTGTTAAAGAGAGAAGATGACCACTGCGCAGATGAAGGTGCACTTGATCCAAGCCCTGGTGTGTTCAGTCATCTCCTACGTATGTAAAAGGTGAACCATGCATACGGAATACCGCAGAAGAATCGAGGGGTCTGAATGACGGTGTTGGTGAAAATACCGTGGACGATCAGAACAAACCATCTGTCTGGGAGGAAGTGTTGCCAGAATGCTCTGTCGAAGTGAAGATGAGACGACTTCATGTCATACCTGGGGCATGTTAACAGGAGAGACTAGTCCCTGGGAAAGAATTTATACTCTGTGAGTAGAAGGTCAGCAAAAATAAATAAATACACAGAAGTCCCATGGCAAGATGCATTTACACAGTGGCTGCAACAATGAATTTGAGCATCGGCACCCTTGGGAGAACCATACAGGACTGGTCGGTGTTTCCTTCTGTGACTCAGGTGGCTGAGTCTGAACCGTCTAGATAGCACTTTACAACAGCCTTTCTGTTACGGAGTTCTTGGGGAGCACAAATGGTCACTCGCTTGCCTAGTAACCAAGAAGCTGGTGGTTTGAGCCTACTCAGAGATGGCTTTCCAAGAAAGACCTGGGGATCTCTACATCGAAACCGTACAGTTCCCTCCCCTAACGCTCGAGGTGATCCCAGGAATCAGCAGAGATGCAGCAGGTAGTGTTGAGGTTGTTTGTTTGAGGTTCCTGCTGTTTCGTTGGCTGTTTGTTCTTGTTTTTCCTAAGGCTTCGTATTGGTCTATATCTTTTCTCTTCCTTAGAACTTTAGATGACCCCAAAACAAAGGGTGGGCAATTTATGGAAAGACGTAAGTCCAGCTGGTGTCCACAGCTGTATTTCTGACTAAATGACCAGCCTCCCATTTCACCTCGAAGTTCCTAGGGGCTCAGCTCGGCCACGGCTGGTCACTTGGGAGCTGGTTTTCACTTTTCTTATTGACCACATCCGTCAGCTTCCAGCTCTCGGACGTGACCCGGGACGGAGTTCCTGGCTCTCTGGGCGGTGGCGGACGCCGTGCCCGCTGTGCTCTGCTTTCCCATGACTAGAGGTGAACAAGCCGCGGAGGCTCGGGAACATTTGGACATTCCCTTTCCTAGTCTCCATTCTCCAGGGGGCTGTGGGGTAGGAGTCAGGAAGAAATGTGAGCCTTTGGGGAAACCTTTACAGTATTTTCTTAAACTCCAACATTTCGTAATGTTGCGGCTAGCCACTTGTCCTTGTGACCATTTGAGATGTGGCCAGTGGTTGGGCTCCCTGTCCACCCTACCCGATAGGACCTTTAGGTGCCTATTATCACTCAGTTGATCTTGAATTCTAGTAACCCTGCAGATACGGACAGATTAACAGAGGAAGAAATAAAGGTGTCTATAAGGCTGTGTCTCTAACAGTCTTTTAATGAATTTTGTGTGATTTTTTTTATATGCTGCTATTTACATACATGAACAAATACATAATAGTCATTATGGCCATAGCTCACACTTTTGGAGCACCTAGAACACACCTGGTGGTGTAGCGGCCTACCAATTAGGCTACTAACCAGTAAATCAGCAGTTCAAAACCACCAGCTGCTACCTACTCCCATAAAAATTTAAACAGTGTTACAGACTCACAGAGCTGGGTCTACTCCACCTATAGGGTTGCCGTGAGTTGAAATGGACTCAATGGCAGTGAGTTTTGAGTAGTATGCCTATAGTGGCATAGAGGAGCCATGCATGGAGCTGCTAACCACAAGTTAAGTGGTTCAAATCCACCAGTCACTTTGAGGGAGAAAGATGAGGCGATGTACCTCCTAAAAGATTTATAGTCTTGAAAATCCCAGCGAGAAATTCTATTCTACCCTATTAGGTTCCTATGAACTAGAATCTACATCAAGGCAGTGGTTTATAGGGTCTCAGTTGGAATGGACTCAGTTGATTCGTTTTGGCAAACTGTCCATCAGGCATTCTTTTGAATGCTCTCTGTAAACTGACACATAGCACTTTCCCAGAAACGTTGTGAGATACGCACTACTATTGTCCCATCTTACAGGTGAGGAAACTGAGGTCTGAGAGGTAAGGTCTGAAGTCCTGCAGTTGGTAAGTGCTGGGCCTGGGATTAACACTCAGCCCGGCATTGGAGATCATGTTTATAACCAGGACCCCGAACTGCCTCTCTCAGACGGTGGGTACAGTGTGGTGATGCAGGCACAACTGGCATTTAGCTGGGGGACATCGGCAGGGTCTGCCTCGCCACAGGGTCAGGAGGCAGTAAGTGTCCAGTCACACAGGTGGTGTGGCAGCTGTCATCCTACCAAAGGTGATGAAACATTTTCAAGTTTCACCATTTGAGAGTTGAGTACAGAATCGTGTGGTATAGCCCTAGCTCTGCCACTGCGTGACCTCTTTTCAAATTATGTAACCTCTCTGAGCCTCATATTTCTCATCCGTAAAATGAAATCCCCACCACCATGTCATTGGGAGGAGGTGAGGAGGAAGTAATAGGACATACCCCCCCCAAAAAAAAATCAAATCAAGTATAGCCCCATCCACATAGTGCTTCATACAAGGTGACCTTCATTTCTCAGCCATTGGGCCAAGTCTCAGCAGATAACCGGTCCAAGACAATTACTTGCATTTCCGAAGAAATGAAGTCAGAAATCAAAATCCATTTTCGATCTACACTTTTCAGGGAGTTCTTCTCTGTTAAGCAGGTGGAGCCTGGCTTTTGTTCAAGTCCTGGTTAACTTTTGACCTTTATTTCTGCCACTGCAATGTCTGCCTCTTGGGAGTTGTGGCAGCTGCATCCACCCAGGTGGCCATTTGGTTAGCTCGGATCACCTCCTCTGCGTGAACGCTGTAGGGTGCGAACTCTTCTCCTCTCACCTGCACCCCTGTGAAGTGTCTCAGGGCATCATTGGAGGCTATCAAAGACGCTGCCTGTGAAAGCGTTGGCTCCATTGGGCTCCCTGGACAATGTAGACAGTCTTCGAAAATTCCGACATGGCACAAGGCTGGTTCAAGCCCAGGAGTCAGGGTGCGGGAGAAAGATGATGCTGGCTGCTCCCGTGAAGATGTACAGCCACAAAAACCCTCCGTACGGTCTCTCCCTGCGAGTCAGAAGGGAGTGGACGGCAGTGGGTTTGAGTGGGTAGCATGGAGCAATGTCTCCCCCTTTCTGTTGAGAAGGTGGGAGAGAGGGTCATGAGAAATCTGCAATGTGACACTCCAGACTTTCCAGATGCGGACAGACCCCTCGGCCAGTGCCATCCCAGCCCTGACTTGAAGCGACAATCTGGTGTCTGGGGGAGTGCGGGGGGGATTTAAAGAGAGGTGTCTCTTTTGAGTGTCCGGAGTTATTTTTTGTTATCCTCAGTCCGGACGAGTGTAATTAATGCTAAGACACTGGTGGGAACAAGGCTTTGATTCTAATACGAGGGTGCGCATGGCTGGACTGACCTTTCTCCTGCTAGAGTTCCAGTGTTTTAGTATGTGCTGCTTGTGCTGGAAAGAATTTATAATCACAGGCTGTCAAAGGCGGCCATTGTTCTCAGGGCTCAGAGCATGTGGGTCAGCCACAGTGCTCGGGGCTCCCCCCGCGCCAGGAGCTGGCCGAGAGCAGCGAGCATGCCTGGATTCTTCTGAGGCAACAGGAAAACGCCTTCTGCATATTTTTCCTTGCCTTTTTTTCCCCCCCAAACTTTTTGCCTCAGAAAGCCAGCTTCCTCTCAGAGCAGGAATTTCCCTTCAAGGTAGAAGGCGCTGGAAGCACTCTGCTCCAGGACTTAACGGAACTAATCTGCTGCACAAACGAATGCTGCGTGCATTTGCCAGCCAGCACAGACAGGGCCAGTTGCTCGGCTGAACCGGGGGCGAGTCCCAGGACAGACATGCAGTTATGGATTCCGAAAGGCGGGTCAAGGTTAAGGTTTCAGGTTTTACAGGGTTTATTTCATTTTGTCTTTTTCATTTTCGTTGACGCTTTCATCTGTCACTGTATTTACAGACATCCAGTCCTGTGATCCTTTACTATGAATTCCTTCGGGTTTGTTTTATGACTGTTATGTTGGTTTTGAAACCCCGGTGGGTGGGGGGGGTCCCTTGAGCATCTCCTTTTGGCCATGCTGAGTGTGGCTCTCTGGTGGAGGTGGGGTGATGGCTTGGCGAAGGTTGCCGATTGCCGGCCACGCTCATGAGCTATGCAGCAGAGGGTGGGGTGGGGTGGACCATAGCACTTGATGATACTGCCAACCGCTGCCTTGCAGCGATGCCCATAATCCCCCGTTTCCTTTTGCGCCAGGAGGCGGATGACACTGAGAGTCCTAAGCGTAGCATCCGAGACAGCGGCTACATCGACTGCTGGGACTCCGAGCGCAGCGACTCCCTCTCCCCTCCCCGGCACGGCAGAGATGACTCCTTCGACAGCCTGGACTCCTTTGGCTCCCGCTCCCGGCAGACACCTTCCCCAGATGTAGTCCTCCGGGGCAGCAGTGATGGTAGGTCGGCATCTTCGTAAACCCCTATGCCACAGAACCCAGTGTTCCCCAAGGGCAGCATTGTCACCGGCTGCATGGCTGGCTCCGGTGAACCGGATGACCCCTCTGCCCACCTTGCTGGGACGTGGCAACTCTAGAAAGGTGCTGAAGAGACTTGTGCCAATGTTGTTTTTCCTGGCTCTTAGAATTTGGGTTGGTTTTGCCAGCAGTTTGAACAGTGCCTCTGTGAGGGTATCTCCTCTTGGGAAATGGGTTACGTCATTCTTCCCCCTGGTCTGGGGGAATCGAGACCCTGTGCAGACGATGAGCTCATCAGCTGTGCTCAAGTTTATATAGCCGGTACTGGGGAGGCTGGTGGGGACGGGGTGGAGATGCTGAAGTGAGTACCACACTGGATAAGTGAAAGGGGTTGACTTCCAGCAGCCTGGAAACTCGCTCTATACACCCCATGAAGGTTCAGAAGCCCAGCAACCTGGCTGATCCTTACCCTAGCTGACAAGTTGACCAGAGGGATGTAGGTGGCCGTTAAAGTAAGCTATAGCACAGAGTTCTGACTGCCTGTGTTTACCCTGGGGCTGGGTTTGATTTCTATCCGGCTGCTTCTAGCTGGAGCCCTGGTGGGAGGCATTCTGGATTTTTACTTGGCTGCTTATCGTAAGGTCAGTCAGCAGTTCGAAACCACCAGCAGCATCAAGGGTGGAAGAGGAGGCTTTCTACTCCCATAAAGATTCACCATCTCGGAAACCCACAGAGGTAGTCATACTCTATCCTATGGAGTCGCTATGAATTGGAATAGACTCCAGGACAGTGAGCTCAGTTTGGGTTTGATTTTATCTCACCTGGAAAGAATGATCATTTATTTATCTTCACCAAAAAATGTATGGTCATGATATAAATATACTGCTTTAAATTTTCCCCCCCAGAAGCTTACCCTACTTACCTTGTTTATACTTCTAGGGAGGGGAAATGACTTTAACTCTGCAAGTATGAACTTGCAGGAAAATCAATAAGGCTGGTACAAAATGTTTAGGTCTTTCCCCCCCTGATTTTACCCCCCAACTGTTACTGTTGATATCAATATTTCTAGAGACTTAAAAAAATGGATCTTACCTAAACCACAGTGAAACTGGGCTCACAAGTTGCTCACTGATACTCAAGCATCTCTTGTGGCCAACAGATCCTTTCAGTGAATGCGGCCTATGTGGCCAGCTGCATCCATGGTTGAGGAGGGACTGAGTACTTGAAGATGCGGTGTCTCATTTGCTCTGGCCACAGAGCTACACCATCCTCATCCTCCTTCCTTTCCAGATGCGCCCTAAAACTCACAACCCCACAGGGCAGGGTAGGACTATCACTTTGGGTTTCTGAGGCTGTTAATATTTATGGGAGCAGAAAGCCTCACCTTTCCATCACCACCCTCCCCTGAGAAGCAGCTGGTGGTTTCGAACTGTTGACCTTGCAGTTAGCTGCCCAATGTGTAACCCACTACACCACCAGGGATCTGTCCAAAGAATACATTAAGTAATTAACAGCATCCAGTCAATGCAGACTCAGCTTCCCTACGGCACAGGGTAGAACAGCCCCTGTGTGTGTCTGAGAGTATAACTCTTTACGGGAGTAAAAAGCCCCATCTTTCTTCCATGGAACGGCTGGTGGTTTCAAACTGCTGACCTATGGTTAGCAGCCCAACAAGTAACCATTACACACCAGGGCACCTTCAGGACTCCTTAGGGAAGTTAACTAATCATCCCAACAACTTTAAGTGGCACCGATCACCACCAGTAAGTAGAGTCAAGAAGTGGGATCCGAGATGTATTTCACTCACACCTTCTCTCCCTTTGTTTAAGATGTTGTTGTTGTTGTTGTATTACTATTCTAGAATGACTGAACTAATGCTTTCTGCAGCGTGCCCACTTTCCCACAAACAGATTAGCCTCAAGCAACCACATAGTATGTAATTCCTAAAAAATACCAAAGGCCATTGTAAGCTGCTTGAAAAACATTTCTAAAATTTCATGACATCTTAAATACCACCCACAGAATTAGAAGGGACAATGCCACATCCAGATCCAACTGAGCTTTAACATAACCCAAAGTCGATTGGATTTTACAAAATACTTCTTAACTAAGTACAGTGAAGCCCGTGAAAGCCTGAATTCAGTGGGACTCCTAGGTGGTGCTCTCAGGTAAGCGGTGGGCTGCTAATCGCAGGGTTGGCAGTTCAAACCTACCAACTGATCCAAGGGAGAAAGATGGAGTTTTGTGCTCCCCGGAATCTACAGAACCTTAACAATTCTATCTAGCGTCACTAGGGGTTGGAATTGATGGGTTTGGTTTGGGTTGGATTGGATTGGTGGAAAATATGTTGGGGGGGTGGTGGTGGTGTTTCCCTGACAGGTGTCTGCCTTACACAGGTTCCTGCTCCCGTGGGTTTTACTGTCTCCCTTTGTATTAATTTGGTTACTTAAAAAAATATTTTCCTCTTCACTAGGCACCCCGGTGGCATAGTGGGCTATGTATAGTTGGGCTGCTATCACATGGGTGAAAGATGAGGCTTTCAACTCCCATAAAGGGCGACAGTCTCAGGAACCCAGTGCAGTTCTACTCTGTCCTGTAGGGTTGCTGGGAGCCAGAATGCACGCAGGGCAGTGAGTTTGAGTTTTCTTCCTCTGGGTTTTGTTTCTGTTTTTTCAACCACTAGTAACCGGGGTCCTGTATTTTCTCTGTCGCCAGCCCTGTGGGGTCCAGTTTATAATGAGCCACCTCTTGAAGGAGTATAAGATGGTGATTAACCAATATTGTTCTAATGTGGACTTGAGGTGCAATTTTGTGTGCAGCAATTAAATTAATAAGAGAGTCGTCTTATAAGTGCTTCCTCCCTCTAAAGAGTAACGTTCCATTGAATTCCCTGAAACACTAGCCAGGAAACGCCATCTTCCACAGCTCACCAATCAGCCCATACCTACAGGCTCATGCTTTTGTAAACTAATCAAGACTTAATGAGGTTTTCAAAGAAAGCAACTTATTTTTATCTGCCTTTTTTAAGTAAAAAAAGAAAGAAAGGAAAGAAGTGATATCATTTCAGCCGCATTGATGTTGGATCTCATAAGAGTGTATGGTATGTTTTTAAAAGCGATGCTAATCACTGAGATCGCTAGTCCTAATAAACACTGCCATATTTGGAAAGGCAGATTTTTTTTTGGTAGCGGGGGGTGGTGTCTTGAAAATTGACTTCTGGGATGCTTCAAGCCATCACAAGAAGTCTTACATGAAATTCTCCAAAGCCTCTATCAAGTCACTGTGGAGAGCTGGGATTTTCTCTTCCTGGAGGCCCATGGACTCGTCTGATAAAGGAAAACCAAGGGATGCGCACAAGAGACACCCTGGTTCTGTGGGCAGACGTGAGCGTTCCCTGGCAGGGCTGTGTGGGATGCTGCGGCTCTCCTAGGTTGCTTCAGCCAATCTGTCTTCCTAGACGGGTGTTTAGTCTCTCCCTCACCTTCACCCATATCCCTTCATGGCCACACAAGAGAGGCCGACTGAGCTCCTGTGGGTGGGGGAGCAAAATTCAGGTGTGTTTTGAATTAAGGATGTCTTTTATAAGTATGGAACACCATGTTAGCTGAATATTCTAATCATGTATATAAAAGATGAATTCTGGAAAGGAAATCGAAAATGAGAGAAATTCAAGTGCAAGAAGAGGATTTTAAAAGCACAGGGCTTGGAGGAGAATGGTTGGGGGGCGGGGGCAGGGAGATCCCTGGTTGCTGGAAGAAATAAAGATAGCCCTAGGCAAAAGGAAGGGTCAGCCTTTGATAAAAGACGTTCATCTCTATGTGCTATGTTACAGTGACCTAACACTGGGCTTCAGTAGAGAAACCACCCTAGCATAGTTCCACGTTCACAGGGTGACGTAGAGTCAAAATGTTTGGAAGTCGTTGGCCTTGCCTTCAAAAAAGGAGATCTAACATTTATCGAAGCCGTCGACGCCAGTCACTTCCTCTGTGCTTTATGCCATGTCTTTTGATCCTCGTGGCAGCCTAAGAGAGGAGTATCATCCCCCTCATTTCCCCATGAGGATCTTAATGTATAAGAGGCTTTAGTTAAGTTTCCCAGGGTCACACAGCTAGTAGCCCCCACAACCACCCCCCCTCTGCCTGCAAGTCTGTTCTGACTCATAAGTGCCCTGTGTAGGACGTCCCAAGACTGTCACTCTTTAAGGGAGCAGATTGCCTTATCCTGCTTCCCGAGGGGAAGCTGGTGGGTTTGACTTTGCAGTGAGCCTCCCAACACTTAACCTGATGGCAGCGCCAGAGTCGGTAGGTGCCAGAAAACCTAACCTACTGCCACAGAGTTGATTCCAGCTCATAGTAACCATAGAGGGCAGAGAAGAACCGAACTGCCCCTTTGATGCAGACTGCACCGCCATGTGAGGCTGTAATTTTTACAGGGGCAGACAGCCTCATCTTCCTCCTGAGGAGCAGCTGGTGGGCTTCAACCACTGACCTTGGGGTTAACAGCTCAGAGTGTAATCCACTAGGCCACCAGCGCTCTTCAGAGAGAGTAGGTAGTGGGGCTGAAATTCGATCTGGGTCCACAAGACCATAAAGCTACACGTTCTTTCAACTGAGCCATTTAACCTTGGGGCACTGGCGAATGAACATTTCTTAAAATGTCTGAAACATTCATCAAAGGATAACCTGGGTTTTTTGGGGTGGGGGTGAGGTTGATCTGTTTGATATATTTTGAGACTTTCAGCCTATCATGGATCATCTGTTTTAAGGCTTGAACTCACTTAATGTTCATAGATTGTAGGACTGTGGGAATGAAGACCCAGAGACATCTCGATCCATTTATCACAAACGATAGAGGAATCATTTTGCTCTCATGTATATGTTCAATAGAAGGCAGTGTCCCCTGCCCCATACTTCCCTTGAGGAAGATTGATGCATGGGACATTATTGTAAGAGGGGCTGGCTCGGAGAAAAAAGGACCAGGCTGGGAGCCTGGAGCACAGAGCTGGAGTCCCAGAGCTGTTAGTAAGTAGCCACCGGGCAAGGAGGATGCTAGCAAATGGAGACACCTGGGCTAAGAGTTTCGTCTAAGGGGAGAGTAAGGGAGTATTCGTATTCATTTACAAAAAGCAACTCACAGGGGACTCTCACCATTTATTATGACATGGCTTGTGAAGTAGGACTCAGTGGAAAGGGAGCTAAGTTACAAATCAAGTACTAACAAGGGATGCCGTGGTCAAACCGTCAGGGGCCAGAACCTGAAGCAAGCACCGTGAATAATAATTCATACGCTGGACAGTTCATCTGCAACAATGAAGGACTTGTTTGTGGACAGGGCTTTTTAATGTCCACAGTCTTTCAGAAGGCATCGTATCACTTCGTCTCTAGCTGTCCTTCAAAGGCTCGCCAATGATTTCTTTGCCAGGCTACCGGAAAGGGTCATCTTAGGAGTCTTGCCCCTCCTTGACAGATGCACGCCCATTGGGACCGGAAGGGGAAGTGGCCTTCTCCGTGTCCAGTGCTCTGCCAGTCATTTTAATTCAGAGTTTCAACCAGCCCTGAAAGGGCGGCTACCAATAGCAAGCTTGTTGGAGTGGTAGCTTGATCCCTGTTGTCATTTTCAGCGCTCCAGAAACAAACCAAAAACCATACTCAGCCATCAAGTCAGATTCTGGCTCATCTCGACCCTCCGTGCTGTCCAGTGGATTCCATCTCCAGGCGACGCCCCCATGTGTGCAGAGCAGAACGGCCCCATCGAGTTCTCACGGCTGTGTTACCTTGAATCTGGGCAGACAGAGACACAGTAAAAAGCCAATACAATTTAATTATAGGGGCTACTGCCCAACAGGAGTCAGTGGGGCGTGTAATAGGTTAACTTCATAACCGAAAGTAGATAGAAGTGCCACCCTACACGGCCCATTAGTCTGTAGGGTGAATTGTTGTCAGGAGCCTTCCAAATGTATCGCTCTATATAGGGAGAGACTGGTAGTTAGACCTTGGATCGGTGGTTCTCAACCTTCCTAACGCCGTGACCCTTTCATACAGTTCCTCATGTTGTGGTGACCGCCACAACCATAACATTATTTTCGTTGCTACTTCATAACTGTCATATTGCTACTGTTAGGAATCAGGCAACCCCTGGGAGAGGATTGTTTGACCCCCAAAGGGGTCGAGATCCACAGGTTGAGAACCGATGTCCCGGGTTGCTACTCACCGAAGCAGGATGCGGAACCTTGTCTTTGAGGATTATTTGATGCTAATTAAACTTAGTCTCCCCGAAAGGCTATGATCCTGAGCCCCCAGGCCCAGTAACTCCACCCCTCACGGTCTTTGGTTATGTCTAATACATTTTCATAACTTTCCCTGTACGCTCCACCACATTCATGGATATATATGCAGCAGAGATAAAGCCAAAAAAATCGTAAGTTGATTCCAACTCATAGCGACCCTATATGTGGTTTCCAGGATAACAAATATTTATCGGGATGACAGGGTCATCTTTTTCCTGCCGAGTGGCTGGTGGGTTTGAACTGCCGACCCTGCGGTTAGCAGCCCCATTTCAAACCTACAGCTCCAGCAGGGCTCCTGCAAAGATAAATAAATGCCCATGTATAAATATCCACTGCGACACACGCATGCATGCATGCACACGCATGTGCACATACTCCCACTTGCCCTCCCACAGCGATTCCATCTGCGTGTCTATGTAAGCACTAACCCATAGATCGCCATTATTACAGGATTTACGGTTGCCTCTAACGCCTCTGTCATTTGTTTGCCAACCTCCCTCTTATTGTATAGTCATTTAAGGTTAAAAGGCTATTTCAGAACTTTCCTTGGCTCAGGAAAGTCAGCATTCCAAGGGAATAGGTGTGCTTTTTTTTTTTTTTTCACTAGAAAGATTTCCTCCAGCTATGGGAACCAGGGAGGGTCACCAGGGGAGGGACCACTTATTATGAGTTAAACCACTCCCCTGGAAGGCATATACTTACATCAGCCCCAATGGTCACGTTTCCAAATTCCTCTTATACCTTTGGCTAAACGTTGGGTTGCTACCATTGAAGTCCGCAGTTCCTAGCGACCGTCCACTCTACAGTAGGAAGATGAGGCTTCCTGCGCTTGTGAAGGGCCTCAGTCCTGGAACCACTACTGCGGTCGCTGTGAATATCGGGCCGCTGTGCATTGGAATCGACTTAATGATAAGTGGGCATTGTTCTTATACTCTGCTCCTGGATGGTAACTTCCGTGCTCCAGACCTTTCTAGAATTGATGAAAGATATCTCAAAGACCCAACCCTTTATCATTCTTCGGTGTCTGTGTCTCTAGCGCATGCACCAGGTGGTCATGAACAATGTCACAGGTGAGCTTTCACGTTTCCTTTTGCCGGCTGCATAACCCAGCCAGTGTATGATGGGTTGCCAGTTGTACTTCCCAGACATGGTTTAGCTTACCTCCATTCCTTAATTTGTACTGCCCCACCCTTCCCATCCTTCTTCTGGATGAGTGTCTACTGATTTCTCCAGAGAGGACTGAACTTAGACTGATCCTTGAGATTTGTGAAGGGCATAATTGAAGGAAGGAATCCCTGGAACCCACAATCAGAGCCACATCCTTCAGGCGACATGCTGGCCCCTGGGCTGTTCTGATAACCCAGCTCCCTCCCTCTCTGCTTCAGGGCGAGGAAGTGACTCTGAATCGGACTTGCCTCATCGGAAGCTGCCAGACGTGAAGAAGGATGACATGTCTGCACGCCGGACTTCCCACGGCGAGCCAAAATCAGCAGTGCCTTTTAACCAGTACCTCCCCAACAAAAGCAACCAGACGGCCTATGTGCCCGCTCCCCTGAGGAAGAAGAGAGGCGAGCGGGAGGAGTGCCGGAAGAGCTGGAGCACGGCCACCTCCCCCCTGGGCGGGGAGCGGCCCTTCAGGTAAGCCCTGGGCCTGGCTGCTCACAGGGCTGGCCCCACTGCAAGTGCTTTGGAGAATGCGGTCCCTGGGCACGAGGTGAAATAAATGGTCGACATCAGGTTGCAAGTGGACGTGGGCAGGGTAGATGCTTAGAGATAGCGTGTCGTGAGTAGAAGCTTCCTAAGGGCAGTTGATGAGTTAGGTGCACAAGGTAGCTATTCCACAAATAGTTCTCTTAAGGAGCATGTTAGTTTTGAATACCTGCATTTCTAACATGAAACGGGTCCCCTTACCTGCATTTCAGCATTCGATGCATTGACATCGCACCTGCAATTTTGCATGACCATCGCCACTTCTATTTCCAAAACTTGCTCATCATTCTGTACCCATTAAACAATAGCTACCCATTGCCTGCTGACCCTGACACTCCTCGCACCTCAGCTCTGTTCCTGGAAAGCACTCATCTAACTGGGACTCTATGCATTTGCTTATTCTATATTATTCCTATACATACGTGGGGTCTGATGATCTTTATCCTTGTGTCTGATGTATTTAGTTAGCATAATGCTTCCAAGGCTTGTCAATGCTTTTGCTCGTATCACAAGTTTCTAAGGAACACATGCTTCAAACCAGTTACATTAATGAGACCTAGCCAACAGTCGCCCATATCCTAGCTGGCTCCCAATCCTGTTAGAGGACAGTTGCAGAAAGACTCTGATCATTATGTAGGTAAGATCTGCATCTAGGTGTGAGCTTATGTAGATGTTAACTCATGTGCAAGGAATCCCAGGACCTTGCTTCAAAATTCCCCGTGGAAATACTCCTGATAAGTGAAAGGTGCATCTGATTTCTCGTTGCTTTACAGGAGCAGTGTTCTCTTTAATCTCTGATGATGTTTTCGCATTTGTTTAAAAACTTTATTCCTTTATAAGCAAGGAGTTCTTGAGCAATTGCTTTTCGTTGGATGATGTTACCGAGTGCCTGGGTACCCAATATTAAAGATGGTGGAAAAACTTCCAACTTCCAGAAACTTCCAACTAAAAGCCAAATGCATTGTCATCAAGATGACTCGATTCAACTTGATGTAGAGCTGCCCCTGTAGATTTCTGGGCTATAAACCTTTAGGGGAGCAGAAAGCCTCATCTTTCTCCCTCAGAGGGGCTGGTGGATTTGAACTGCTGATCATGCAGTTCGCAGCCCAGTGCATGACTCACTATGCCACCAGGATTCCTTCAAGAAGCTTATAGTCCAATAAAAAGAAATTTTTACAGTCAGGTCTAATTCTTTCAGCCAAAGTAACCTTATCATTGAATGGTTATTCCTAATTATCTACCATTCCCATCTCTGATTGATTACATCGACTAAACACTGTATTGGAAGTTTTTCCAATATTGAACAAAACTAATGAATTTGACCTTTCCAGCAGCAGTTTTGTGCCTTCAGTAACAAATTTGAACTAGCTCTTAATTATTGTGAAGAGTTTGATGTCTTGCATAACAACTGACTCTATTTGATGCCAGGATGCCTTGCCAGAAAGTGACTATTAGATTGGCTGAGATGATATGTGCTCATCTGCCCCCGCCCCCGAGTCCTGTCTGTTAGCTTGGTTAACCATACTGTCCAACTCACTAGCTATCCGGAAACAATAGAGGAAGAGGGAAGTGAAGTGGGGTCTCCTTGTGACCACCACCCAATCAGCCACGTGGACCTCGGAGGGTGGTCTTCCGACGGTGGGCTAGAATTACCCATTGGCAGTGGTAAGGAGCAGTCTCCTCCAGAGGGGGACACAGTGGTGCCGGCTCCCAAGTCTGAAGAACAAGATGCTGCGGAG
>NW_022111369.1:55164328-55200364 GCF_000313985.2 Echinops telfairi
AGTGTTTGCTTTGGGGCATGGCCCTGTTTCTTGCTGAGTTATCTTAGTGAGGGTGAAGGATGAGCTTCGTTCTGCCTAGATGAGCTGAAACCTAGCTGGTATTTGTGGTCCGTGACTAGTTGACTGGGGAATTTATCTGGTAATAACGTTTTATTATCTGCTGTTTGCGCCTTGTTAATTTCCACATGAGCCCTAAATGGCTCTTATCTTCCTTTACCCTCAACTAGAGACTAGTTCCTTTGGAATGGGACCTGTTCGCCCAGAGAAAGTAGCTGGCTGACAAAAATCCACTTACTTTCTTCATCCATGTGTGGGAGGGGGTGGTGGTCACTAAGTAAAATTGAGTTTGTAGGCTAGAGCATATTGATTTAAAACACACAAAGAACGGAGTAGTCAATTGGCTTGATGAGAACAATGGCCAGAGGACGGAGTCCTGATGGCTTCGTCCTGCATGAAAGAGGGACACCCGCAGCAAAGCAAGTCCCAGGACACCCCCACCTGACAGCTTGACGTCGCGCTTTGAGAAGCTGGTGAAGGTTTCTTGGGTGCTAACCACAGGATCCGAATGAGATGTGGGCATGTGGGACAAAACCCTTGCTCCTTTGCTGTGCCGTTTCATGCTAAGCAGTCAATGGCATGCACGCTTTTCAAATGAGGAAACCGATGGCCAGGAAAGATAAATGGCTGGCAGCGACAGTCTGTCTCACGGGGCCAGATGCAGGTGTCCTGGCTACAGCACAGGGCCACTTCCCACAGGACATTTCCCATCTGTCCATCTCCTTTCCCCGTGTGGCTGTCGTGAGTGAAAGATGAAGCTTCCAGGTACTGAATCCCAGAGTAGATTTGTGTTTGTAAAGGAGCCAAGGATGCACTTCTTCCCTGTCTGTGGTATCCCACTGAGAATCATGGCTCCCTAAACATGTCTGGGCTTCTTGAAAACTCTAACATAGATCCTCGCACTCTTGTGTTTCTGAAGCAGTGCAGTGAGTCCAAACGAAGAACTGAAAATCGAGATAGTGTCTGAATGATCACTTCAGAGCCCTGGCCGCATGGAGACTGTTTGAATATCGTGTCAGCATCTCTTTGTACCAGAGTCCAGGCTAGATGCTGAGAATATAGAAATGAGTAATGTCCCCTTCCCACGTTCTATTTTTCAGACTTCTCCTGCTTTTATTTTCCAATCCCAAGGCACAATGAGAGTGGAAAATAGGTGATACAGATAAAATGTAAAACTCACTGCCATCGAATTGATTCCAACTTTTAACACCCTATAGGACAGGGAAGCACTGCCCCTGTGAGATTTTGAGACTATCACTCTTTATGAGAGTAGAAAGCCTTGCCTTTCTCCTGCAGAGCAGCTCGTGGTTTTGACCTTCTGACCTTGCAGTTAGTAGCCCAGTGCATAGCCACTAGGTCACCAGGATTCCCCATACAGATAAAGTGCACATTTAAAAAAAAGTTCACTTTAATATCCTTCCTGCAAGTACCGCATATACTCAAGTATAAGCCAACCCAAATATCAGCCGAGGTCCCTAATTTTACCACCAACACTGCATTAAAAATGTGCTGGAAAAACTCAGCTTATACACGAGTCTATATGGCAATTTATTATTTATTTATTTTAAGCACGTTTGTGAAATCTTGAAAGGAACGTTTACCCAAGACACCATCTTTGTTGTGGTTAGGTGCCCTCTAGCCCATTGCCACCCATAGCGGCCCTGTGCACAACAGAACAACACACGCGCCCAGTCCTGCACCCACTTCACTCTTGTTAGGTTTGAGCCCATTGCTGCAGTTACTGTGTCTGTCCACCTCATCAAGGGCCTTCCTCTGTTTTGCTGCCCTCCGTTTACCAAGCTTGATGTCCTTCTCCCGGGTCTGGTCTCTTGTGACAAAAGTCTGTGAAACAAAGTCGCTCCGTCTTTGTGAGGCTGTCTCTGTTAGAGTATCCACTAGAGCTAAGCAAGGGAAGTGGGACGGGAAGGTACATCCCAGAAGAGCAGAGATGTAAACAAAAGAAAGGGTTGGGCCAAGGCTAGAACATCTATGCTTGTACGATGCCCTTTCATTGACTGAGACATCTGTTTTGTAATCAAACATCAAACCCTTTTGTGCCTACTACCAATACTCTGTGTACATACATGGTATCCTGGTTAGTTTCAGCATTTCATTCCATTGAAGAAATGTTATGTGGACGTGGTACTTTGCCCCCTCCCAGCCTTGGTGTCTATTGTCAGTCTGAAATTGTGAAGCCATTCCATCTACAGTCACTCTATTAAATAGCCATTTGCAGACTTGTCAGTGTCATCACACCTCAGATCATCTGCCTTAGCATTGAACCTCGGGCAAAGGACAACGGTGCATTCCCAGGGGCTGCCCCCTGTAGCAACCCAACACGGATGCTCTGAACACCCCGAATTCATTTGCTGGACATATTCCCAGCTGTTTGATCTTTCATGCAGCTTTTACACATACCAGGCCACCAGCCTGGTGTGCCACTGAGTTTTTATTGGCCACAGCAGGGTTGACAGTTTACCCACCCTCGGGGTCCTGGGTTTATTACGACAGAAAGTCACTTAACTGGAATGAAATGCATTATCTTGAAGAAGAAGAAAGGGATTCTTGATGTCTGCAAAAGAACACAGTGACATATGCTGAGGTCTGTTGTCGTTTGAGGTCCACATGAGTCCAGGAGACCACGTCTTTGATGCTGTCTGTAATCCCACTTCTCAGCTGGTAGAATGTGACTTGACTGCTAGTCACAAGGTTGTCAGTTTGAACCCACCTAGAGGCACCTTGGAAGAAAGAGCTGACAGAGAAGGCTTTCTGCTCCCATAAAGAGTTACCATCTTGGAAACCCATAGGGGCAATTGCACTGTGTCCCGTAAGTCACTGTGAATCAGAATCAACTCAATGGCAGTGAGTTTGAATTTTGAGTCTATGGCCTTAACTGAGAAAAGGTGTGTGAGAATACTTAGGGGGACCGAGCCTTCCCGTCCCACCCAAAGGCCACAGCCTCAAAAGCCGTGTGGAGCGCTGTGCACACAGGGAGTGCCCAGGAGTCAGAATGGACCCCACAATGACTAGCAACCCCCACAAGGTCGTCTGTGGGAGCAAAGGGGGAAATGTAGGCCTGAAGCAAAGCTTTCCTTTGTTAGCACTAGTGCTTCTCTCCAAAACTTTATTGCGGTGAAATAGGCAACAGTAGGCAACACAGGGAATCCAGGATAGATAAACCCCTCAGGACCGATAATGAGCGTAGCAATACCAGGAGGGGAAGGGAAAGGGGAAGGTGGGGGGAGAAAGGGGGAATGGATCACAATGATCGACATAGAACCCCCTCCCTGGGGAACAGACAACAGAAAAGTGGGTGAAGGGAGACAGCAGTTGTTGTACGACATGAAAAAAATAATCATTTATCAATTATCAAGGGTTCATGAGGGAGGGAAAAGGGGGCAGGGGGAAATGAGCCGATACCAAGGGCTCAAGCAGAAAGACAATGTGTTGAAAATGATGATGGCAATATATGTACAAAGGTGCTTGACACAATAGATGGATGGATGGATTCTGATAAAAGCTGTAAGAGCTCCCCCCAATAAAATGATTTTTTAATAGGCAATACCAATCCATTTCAGCTCACTAATGCATAAGGAAAGAAAAAGAAATAGACAACAATAACAAACTAGTTGTCATTTTTGCCAGCATAATTCTGTGGTGTTAATTATGTTGACCTTGTTAAGTGACCATCACCCACATCCTTGGACACACCCTTTCATGACCCCAAAAACAGTGCTCTGTAGAATGTTTTTGTTTTCTTTGTTTATTTCCCCCCAACTAGTCTCTCATGATTTTTTTTTTGTTTTAATTTTTAAGGCCATGGACTCAAAACTCAAATTTACTGCCATCAAATTGATTCCGACTCATAGTGACCCTATAGGACAGAGTGGGTCTGCCCCTGTGGGTTTCTGAGACTGTCACTCTTTATGGAAGTAAAAGGCCTCCTCTTTGTCCCATGGAGCTGTTGGTGCTTTTGAACTGCTGACCTTGCAGTTAGCAAGCAGCCCAATATGCTGCCAGAGCTCCAAGACCATAGACCGTGTAGGAGCAAAAGGTGGCTGCTATTTTATGTTCACATGAGTGTAAAAGCGTAGAAACCCTAGCTTCCTTCGAACAATATATGAAGAGATGGCTTAGCATCAAGGGAGCCGAGAGGAGAGCTTCTTAACAAATGCTTGGGGTTTAATATTTATTAAGAGTTTCCATTCAAGTAAAAGATTTAAAAAGCATATAAACTGTGTTCTCTTCTCTTTTGTTTTATGATGGAGTTCGCTTAATTACTCCAAACCCTAAGCCTCTGCCAAGGAAGCTGAGGTTCCTGGTTTTAAGAGGATAAACTAAGAACCAGGATTCACTTCCCCTGAATTAAAATGCCACGGGGATTTGAGTTCTCTTAGCCGATGTTTCCCATTGGAGAAGTAAACTTAAAAAAAAACAAACCCTGAAGTATAGGTTTCACGTGATGGTGGTTCTTTTCTAATTGTTTTCATCTGTTTCAACACTCACTCTTTTCTGCTCGTCTGTGAAACTTCTCAACCTCATGGTAATTAATTACAGAGCGGGGACAGAATTCTCAAAGGAACAATAGACATTTAAAAACTTCTGTAGAGGAAGGGCAGATGCGACCCCGTGCCAGACACGTATTCCTCCCAGTCGCTCCTTGCCTGCAACGCCCACCGTAGGGGACAGCTACTCGGCGCTCCGGGACCAGCCCGACACATGGCGTGCAGGAACCTCCGTGCCCTGAATCAGCCTCCCGGTGTGCACACAGATGAACAGGGAGCTCCCTGCTCTGGCCAGGACAGTCCCAGGGAGCACCCTCACAGGCTTTTCTGGACGGCCCAGTTTCCTCCAGTAGAACAAACTGGCTGCCAATCTGAGCTGCGGCTTTCTGTGTTACCAAGTCAGAGGAGGGGTGGAGAAAAATGCGAGCTTTTCCTTTTTTTTTTTTTTCTCTTGTTGAATTGTTGCTTTATTATTTTTTTCCTGGTGTCTTCCATTTCTATTCATTTTTTTTCTAATCATTTTACTAGGGGCTCATGCAACTCTTATCACAATCCATACATATATCAATTGTGTAAAGCGCATTTGTACATTCATTGCTCTCATCAGTCTCAAAACATTTCCTCTCCACTTAAACCCCCGGGGCGAACTTTTCCTTTGTTGAAATCATTATCTCATTCGTTTTGAACTAGAGAGAAACTGTAGAGACAGGAGTGGTGTTGTGTCTTATGTCTGCCCCTTCGCCTACTTCAGGCCTCTCCAGGGCACTAAGAGGGACAGCCTTGCTCATTTTAGACGCGGCCGGCGGAGCTGGCAGGTTGGAGGTAAGGGCTGGGTACCTGTTGCTTCACTTTGGAAGGTCTTCCTTCTGAGGGAAACAGCACGCTGTGCCCCAGGTGCCTCCTCCCACCCCACTTCCAAGCCAGAGCAATGCATCGGAGAGTGACTTTAAATAAGAGAGGGTCAAACCTCCAGCATATGATCCCAGGCCGCCTTGCACCTGCCCCTTCAGTTTCCTTCAGTGAAGTCACCTCCCTTCACAGGATCTGGACGGTAAGTCTCGATATTCACCCCGATAAAGCGGTGTCCTCATTTCCAGCTCACAGGGTTGGCATCTGAGTGGGCGCAGCTGGTATGTCGCAGCAGCTCAGGGAGCTGGGTTGCCAGGCCAGGCTCATAGCGACCCTGTGTACAACAGGATGAAACCCCGCCCAGTGCTGCGCCGTCCTCACGTCCATTCTTCTGCGTGCGCCCATCTTTGCAGTCACTGTGTAATTATTGAAAACCCAAGTGAAAATACATCAGCGCTTTCCTTCAAGGCCTTTCAAAGCCAAACAGGAAAGGACAGGAAAGTTAGTTCAATGCTTTGGCTGCTAGACCCCTGTGCATACAATCCTGCCATAACACCAAAAGCCAAACTCACTACCATTGAGTCGCTTCCAACTCAGAGCAGCCCTCGAGGATAGGAGCCCTACTGGCGTAGTGGTGAAGCGCTGGGCTGCCATCCTCAAGGTACGCGGTTCGAAACCACCAGCTGCTCCTCAGGAGAAAGACAGGGCTTTCTATTCCCTTCGGCCGTTACCATCTCAACACCACACATACCCTGAGATGCAGGCTCGCTCTGAGTTGGCCTCAACGCGACGGCAGTGAGGACAGGACGGGGCTCCCTCTGGGTTTCTGGGACTGAGGCTGTTTATGGGCGTAGACGCCTTGTCTTTCTCCCTTGGGGCAGTTAGTGATTTTGAATGGCTGACCTTGCAGTTAGCAGCCCAATGTTAACCACGATGCCACCAAGCCTCCCCATCCCAATATATCTGCCTTAAAAAAAAATTTTTTTTTAAGTTCCTGTCCCAGCAACCACCCAACAGCCCAACACCTGGCTATCACACGAGTGTCTACCTAGAACGGGGCTCTATGGGGTTTTCAATGACTGGTTTTTCAGAAGTAGATCACCAGGCCTTTCTTCCGAGGCATCTCTGAGTGGACTCAAATCCCTTTCCTTCCCTTCCTTCCTTTCCTTTCCTTCAACCCCAGATCCCTCAACCTGTCCTTCAGCAGTGCAGAGGGCAACTGCACCACCCGGAGACTCCACCTCCCTTATCCATAGAGCGTCCATGGCATGCTGCAGCCAACTCTGTCAGCCCAACACTGGGATGGCTATTTTTCCTCCCTCTAAGTCTGCTCTGCAGCTCTGAATTTATAGGATTCAAGCAATTAGCAGAAAAGCAGTCACTGTGACAGTTTTCCAGAGGGTGGGCATGGGGATGGGAGGCTGTCTTTGTGTGCTCCGTGATATGGAAAGCTTTCTTGTTTGAAGTCCACATATCTAAATTGAGATTACTTGAATGAGCCCAGCTATGCTGGGCTTGTAGCCTTAAAAGAAACACCCGGGGGAGTCTGTAGCCTGGCTGAGCTGGCATGATGCTTAAGGTACCAGCTTCTCCCAGCTCAAATGGGCATCACAAATTGACATTAGCCTAACTGGGTGTATTTGGGTCCAAAGAAGTCTGCCTGTGTAGGAGGAAGGGCAAGCTTAGAATTCTCAATCAAAGAGTGCACCAGGGCTGTTCGTGGATTTCAGAGGTTCCAGCTAGGAGCTATTTGGTGCCACACTGGGATCGGACTAAGACCATCTTCTTGTAACTTCAGATTTTCTCTATAACCTGTACTGCACTGTCTCTCCCAGGAGGGTTCTGGGGACCCAGTGGGCTGAAACATAGAATCAAGAAGTGATTGATAAACTGTAGAGTACCGCGGATGTATGGTTACGGTCGGATTAGGTAGAATTCTGCCCCATCATTCCTGGCTCAAGGTTGCTGTCGGTAACCAGAGAGCAAAAGCCCTACTCCATTCTTGACACAACTCACAACACCACCAAGGCACTGCCATCGAGCCGATTCTGAATCATGGCTCCCCGGCCGACAGGACAGTGTGGACTGCCCCTGTGGGTTTCTGAATCTGCTGGTGTTTTCAGGAGCAGAAAGCCTCGTCTTCCTCCTGGAGAGAAACTAGTAGGTTTGAACGGCTGGCTTTGCAGTTAGCAGCCCAACACAACCCACTGCAACCTTGGAAACTTCTTATGGGGTAACTATGAGACGGAATCGCCTTGATGGCAGTAGATAGCATCCTTTGGAGCTGAGACGATAACAAGTAATCATTTTTAAAAGCATTTTGACAAATTATTGTTTGCTAGAAGCAAGGCTGGCTGTGTGAGTAAGGGGGGTACATTTATTAAATGCCAGGTGGGCACAGTTCTCTATGCACGCAACCAAAAAACCCAAACCAAACTACTGCCATTGAATTGATTTGCACTCATCATAACCCTGCGGGACAGGATAGACCTACCCCTGTGGGTTTCCAACACTGTAACTCTTTACCAAAATAGAAAGCCTCCTCTTTCTCCCAAGGAGCTCCTGTTGCTTTCCAACTGTTGACCTCTTGAGTAGCAGCCCAGCTCGTCATCCGCTACGCTACCAAGCCTCCTTTCCCTCTATACTACACTACCACCCCCAAACAAAAACCAGAACCAAAGGAGTCCTGGGGTTTCCTGCCTGACATCGCACCAATAAACCGCATTCCTCTAAGAATTTAAAGTTTGGGGCCTCCCAGACCCCTTTGAAAAGTAGAAAGGGGAAAAAAAGAGAGAGATATAGAAAAGCTCATAGTAATCATGTTTAAGCCATTTTGGCAAGACATCTTAAGACAGTTTACTTGAAATGTAGGCTGCAACAAAGAAGAGGCTCCGGGAGGCGGGAGGCTGTGGGAGTAGAAGGGTGGAGGAAGGGGGTGTTGGATGGGCTTGGGGTGAGGGGCCAGCTGTGTGCAGGGCAAGATAAGCCTGCCCGCCTTGGGCTCATCCAGAGAGTAGCCATACCTCCGCCAGATGTTCCGGGTTCGTGAAGAGCCGCAGAAGGGCCTTATTTACACTTTGCCATCTGGTACACATGCTAGATGCTCTGCCACCTCCCTCCATGGGCTAGCAGCTGCACCCTCCACCCCCCAGGTCAAGTCCTGATTGCCCAACTTTCTGCCCCGCCAGTCAAAAGCAAATTAAGTACCTACGGGGTCCACTACAAACATGCTAAAAATCAAACAGCAGTAACACAAAGCGCCCTACATCTCCCCAGGTGCCCGAAAAGAATCTGGATGGCCACCCCGAGGGCCCTTTAGGACCCTGGCTCTCTGGTGCTGAAGCGCCCCTGCCATTGTGTCTTGAGTGTTGCTGGTACCTGGCTCCGTGGAAAGTATAATGATAATAATAATAACAATCCACTCTAACCATGCTTCCCTTATGGACTAAAATAGTACGCACATGCCATTGGAACTAACGATGGACGAGATCTTTCACTAACCACTAGGGGGAATCTCTTCTGTTGATGATCTGATCACACGTTTCACACATAGAGTTGCATTTCATCTTACCCCCATTAGTCAAAAGCAATCAAATGACGATCAACAAGCTGTCCTTGAAATTATCCTGCATAAAGAAAACTCCTTCCTGACCCACCCACACGGCAGGGATTCTGAGTCAGAAGATGAAGCTGCAGGTCGGCTGCCTGACCTTGAGAAAGATGACTTTGCTGCAAGGAGAGCCAGGATGAACCAGGTCAAGCTCCCGGTGCCGTTGAATCAGCTGCTCTATGGGCCTTATCCCAAAAAAGAGCCTGAGAAATCCAAAGGCCGCAAACAACTCTCAGAAGGAATCTCAAAAAGGAAAAATGTACACTATAAAAGGTGTGCATCGTGTGTGTGTGTGTGTGTGTGTGTGTGTGTGTGTGTGTGTGTTAAGAAAGAGCAAGAGAGGGGACTTGGTTAAATGAAGGTAATGTGCATTCCATTTCTCTCTTCCCTGCTCCAATTTCATGCCATTTGGAGTAACTCTAGACTTTAATTTCCCATAAAAGCAGATGGCAGCTGTTAGGGTGGCCGTGTCCAGAAGAAGGCTGCATTTGCCAAGTATCCGTAGAATTCTACTGTGCAGATGTGCTCCATCAGGCACATTAGCATACATGCGTCCTCAAACCCAAACTGACTCCTACAGGATGGAGGAGAATGCCCCTGTGTGTTTCTGAGACTGTAACTCATAATGGGAGTGGAAAGCCTCATCTTTCTCCTGTGGAGCAGCAGGTAGTTTTGAACTGCTGACCTTGCCTGGGTGAGTGCCATACATGTTGGACTGTCAACCGCAATGGATGACAGTCCAACATATATGGCACTCGCCCAGGCATTAGTCATATAAATAGACTGTGCCATTACCCATAGGGGAAGCTATTTCTCAAGGCTGCCCAGGCCAGTCATAGAATATTTAAGAAACAGTTATCCCTTGGCCATAAGATCTACTCTCTCATTAACTCCCTTGAGATATTGAAGAAGAAAACAAAATACGAGGCTTGTTCTTTCTTCTCCCATGTCCTCTAGGACACTTGGACATTTGATGATGGGCAATTCCCATCACAAATACTTTTCAAACCTATTGCACAAAATATCTATGTGTTCTATCATGGAAATTGTTTTCCAGTGAGTTTCCTGCTCCAACCCCACCCTTCTCCCATCCTCCTAACACATGCCTGTTCGGTTGATTTTGGGGAGAGGAAAACTAATGAGATGGGATTTGGCGAGTGATGTTTATCCAACAGCAAGCTCTTGGTCCCCGAGGTCCTTGTTGGCATACCTAAGAATAAGCCGTTCCGGATGGGCCAGGTGACTGGGACCAGTTGTTACAAGTGACACAGTGACTTTCAGATAGCCAACTAGCATTGAGGCAGAGTGACGGGTATCATCAGTAACTTGAGTGTGGAAAAGGAGTGGCTCTTGTATTTTGTATGCCCCGCCCCCCTTTCTCTCCCATGCAATTTTAATTCCTGATATTTCTTACTGCATTGGCCTTCTCTCACCTGACTGATTGGGGACACGAGCCTGGGGCAGGCCATGACCTCTGCAGAGCACCTAGAGAACTGATTTAAAAGCAACAACAAACCCAGACAGGGGCCTTACTGATGCTTTCCCATGCCTTCAGGAACCCCCTCCCCAAATGTGAAAGAAAATGGAAAGGTCTTCAGCCTCCTATTTGTAAGCACAGGCTCTGCAGATAGAACAAATCTTCCAGGTAGCCTTCCAAGAGAGCTTGATTTCCTGGCTTGGATGTTATATATATTTTAGAACATGAAATAGACCTTGTCTATGTAGATTGTTGAAGCTTCTCTAACCAGAAGAAGCATATTTAGCTAGAGATTAACTGTTAGGTGGTAGAATATGTATGCTTTGAGATTCCATAGCGTTAGTGCAAATTATGACTTCGTTAACATCAGCCAGCTAACGGTCATGCCTTAGGACAACTAGAGACACTATCGCCTAGCACCAATGCAAGCGAGCGACTGTTCGCACAGGACACAAATGGGTATAAACTCCCAAGCCAGGTAAAGACGATAGGCAGTTTGTTCTCCACTTTTGCTTTAGACACACCTGATGAATGTCATTTTCAACCAGAGACCATATTTGACCTTTAAACCTTTTTGCGGGGGCAGGGAGCAGGGTAAGAATTTATTTCCATGAACTTTCTGGCAGCTGCAGGTCTATGGTCGACATGCTTAATAGCTGAAAATGTTCCCTGTTATCTCCAAACTGACCTGAGCATCTGGATCCCTAAGAGCTCCTTAGGAACATCTTACTGGCTCAATCAGAGACGTTCCAAGATGGCTAAGGCATTCCACCAGAAAACTTGCATCCATTACAGTCACCTGAAACTTGAGTAGTGTGGGGAATGGTCACTGTGTTAGCCCAGATAGACGAGAGAAACAAATCCATAGACACACTCATGTGTGTATAAGAAAGAGGGTTATGTACAAGAGCAATTGAATATTGAGAAAACTCCCCAGCCCAGTCCAGATCAAGTCCTTCAGTCCGATATTAGCCCACATGTCCCATGCCACTCTATAAGGTCCTCTAAAGACTCACGAAACACATGCAATGATACTGAATGCAGGGTGATCACAGCCCAGTCGGTAGAAAGTCTTGTGGATCCAGTGGCGTTGTGAGCATCTCAGCGCTGGCAGGGATCTCTACGTGACTTTTCTGCCTTCAAAGGTCTGGTTGCATCAGGGTAGGTCCATGTGGCTTCGCCAGCTCAGGGCACTAGGGTAGTTCCATGTGTCTTGTCAGCTGCAATGTCTCCCAGGGAATGAGCAGAGTGAGAGAGGTGTCTCCCGCCTCCAAGCAGAGAAACAAACATTTTCCAGAATCCTTAGGGAAAGACCATGTCCATACAGAACCCTCATTAGTTATGACCCAAATGACAGAGTAGGCTTCACCCCTTCACTCTTAATCCTCTTAAGTCCAAAATGGACACTAGGTTATGTAACTACCACGGGCATCATGACTGTCAAACGACATCTCATTACCCTTCTCAATAGTCTGTCCAAGAGGGCGGCTCCTTGGCCTGTGCTAAGCTAGACACAGTCGGCTCATAGTGGGAAAACTTGGCCTTCTCACAGTGTTCAAGGAGGGCAGCCAAGTAGCAAGTAGTCACCGCTGCTCTGATTGCTTCCGTATTTCTGAGAAAGGGAAAGGTGCTCCCAGCGCCCCCTGCTGCCTATTAGTCTCTGACTTTACATGCTTGATATTCTGTTTATCTGCTCCTCTTCCTGGAACCCAATGTCCCTAACCACGTGCGGGCTGGATGGCATGGACAGGCACCAGGTGAAGGCCACCATGAGCCATGAGGCACCAGCTCACGAGCGGGAACCTGTGGAAGCAGGCCTCCGGAAGGTGCCTGACCTTGACAAAGATGACCTGGCCCGGCGGAGGATTCAGGGCTCCCAAGCCCTACACCGAGGGGCTCCAAGCTTTGTCTCGGTCCCCAAGATCACAGAAGCTGACTTGGCGACGTGGGAGAGACTGAAAGTGTCAGAGAAGACAAGGTGCGCCGGGTTCCCTGCGGGCTTGCTTCATGCTTACAAGACCGGCATGCTTGCTCTGAAGGGACCAATAGTGGCCGCTTAGATGTCTCTTGCAAACTCTTACGCTTGTATCATTCTTGTCTTGATGGCCTTAAAAAAAAAAATAGAAGCTTCTCGAAACGCAAAGCTACTTGAGAACAGCATATTCTGCCTGAGTTGAAGTTGATTAAGACAGGAGGTATAAGCCCAGCAGACAGAAAACATCCTCTTTAGCCAAATCAGCTTGTTGTGAATGGTTCTTCTTTCTTATGGCCATGCTTTTAATGCCAGGCATTTAAATCTTTCTTTTTTTTTTTTTTTTTAACCGTAAGCATTCGATCATTCCTACGGCTTCCTTACGCCACCCTTTATCGCGTTAGAAGGGACGTTTTGACAGCTGTGGAAGCGTAGAGCCCAGTCTACTTGAGCAGCAAGCACAATGACCATTTCTTCCTTTGAGTGATTAATGGAAGCTCAATTCTGCTCTACCGTAGTATATTTTAAGGACCCCTAGTGGTACAGTGGGTTGTTAGGCTGCTAACTGCAAGGTCAGCAGTTCAAACCCACCAGCTGGTGTGCCGGAGTCAGAGGAGGCTGTCTACTCCCGTAAAAATCTGCAGCTTTGAAAACCCAATGGGACCGAGCCCATTCAACTCTGTCTCTCAGTGTTGCTGAAAGTTTGAATCAACTCATCGGCTGTGGGGATAGTATGTTTTTCACATGCATGACGCAAGTGGCTATGAGCTCAACTACTCGCCCAAAAGGTTGGTTGTTAGAACCCACCCAGAGGCCCTCAGAGGAAAGGCCTGGCAACCCGCTTCCAACAGGGCACAGGCTCTAGCATAGGGAGCAGTTCTACTCTGCAAGCCAGGGCCTGCTGTGATCCCGCGTCTTTGCAGCAGCCACTAACAGCAGCGGCACTACTAAACAGCAACCAGAACAAAAACCTCTGCCTTGGCCTTCGAACCCTCTGGAACTAATTCATGATTCTGACCAGGGATGGAGATGTCCAGCACATCTGCACTCCCGAGCCGTCGCCAGAAATCAAAGCAGAAACAGCCCTCCGTGATGACTTTGCCAGCCGCAAAGCGAGGGCCTGTAAGCAACCTCCCGGCCCCCGTCAAAAGTTTGTCCACTTCGGACCTGTGACAGAGATAGACCAGCAAACGTGGAAGCGGCTCAGCATTGGCAAGCCTGGGCCTCGGGAAGAAGTCCAAGAAGCCTCTAGTTTCCGTAGCAACATCCTAACGTACTCTGTGCCCCCTGTCTCAGAGGCCGCCTTGGGCTTGGAGGAAGACCCTGGGCTCGACCCTCAGAATGGGTACAGGTATTTCCGCCAGCCCTGCATGGGAGCCGCTGCCGCTTTGATTCCTTTACTTATTATTATTTAGGGCATTTTCTGGTGCATTAGGTAGACGTTTACACCGCACATTAGGTTCCCCTTTAATACTTTTTTAATACAAATGGCTTTGTGCCCTGGCCCTTGTTGTGGCCATCCTGTCTGCACTGTTTCCTCCCATCTAGCGTCCCTCCCCTGCCTGGCCTTCTCGTCTTCGCTTTTGCCTGCCTATTGACCCGGTCACATCGTGAGTTGTGTAAGGAAGCATATCACTCTGGGGTGATAGAGTTGATTTTATGAGCCAGTCTCTATTTGGCAGAAGGGTCACTTGCAGAAGTAGCTTCAGTTCCAAGTTTAAGAAGCACTTGGGGGCGATAGTCTCGGAAGTTTCTCTAGGCCCAGTAGGTCTGGCCTTCTTTAGGAATTTGAGCTTCGTTCCAAATTTCTCTCTCTTCTATTCAGGGCCTTCTACTGTGTTCCGGGGCAGAACAGTAGTGATAGTTGGGCACCATCTAGTCCTTCTGATCTTGGGTTAGAAAAGCCTGTGATTCTTGGGGGCTATTCCTCCTGTGAACTAGAGCCTTTCTTTTTTTTTTTTTCATTCTCATTTTCCCCGTAGAGTAGAGGCCAGCAGCTGTCTTAGATGGCCTCTTGAAAGCTTTCAAGACCTCAAATACCACTCACCAAACCAGGACGTAGAACACTATCTTTGTGAACTACTCAATGCCAATGGACTGTTTGGTTCCCCAAGACTTTGGACCTCCACTAAACCAATCCCATGAGTTACTTGGATAGGGCTAGGAAGCTTCCACGGCTGCTTTCAACATGTTTGCTGCACCATTTTAAGCAACCCCCTGGGGATAATAGTATTTTTGCTAAACAGTCGAGAAGTAATGGCAGCAGGTCACTTTGCGCTTAGCATGTTGTGTTAGTCTAGGTTGACGAGAGAAACAAATTCATAGACACTCATATGTGTATAAGAGGTTTATATAAAGAGCAATTGTACATTAAGAAGCATCCCAGCCCAGTCCAGATCAAGTCCATAAGTCTGATATTAGCCCACATGTCTAATACCAATCTATAAAGTCTCTTCAAACTCATACAACACATGCAATGGCATCAAATACAGGATGATCACAGGCCATTGGGTGGGGAGTCTTGTGGATCTAGTGGCATTGTACGCATCTCACTGCTGGCAGGGGTCTCCAGGTGTCTCCTTCAGCTCGAGGGCTCTAGCATAGCTCCATGTATCTTGGCCACAGGAATGTCTTGAGGGAGTGAGCATGTGTCCTGCCTCCAGCGAGCTATTTTTCTCCTTAGCGCCTCCAAATGAGGTCATCCAGCTGAGACCTGATTGACAGGCTAAACTCTACCCCTGCGCTCTTAAGTCTTAAATTGACAACAGATTATGTAACTACCACACGTGTGTATTTCAATGGCAGGCATCCATCATGTTTCCGTGTTCACGGAATCACTACCAGGGAATGCCACTCATCTCAGCATTTAGCCTTTGTCCCTTGGCTGCAAAAAAACATGATTGTATTAGCTGAAAATCCTGACTAGGGACTGTGGCAACGATCTTGTGAGTGTTTCTCCTAAAGACATAGTGATTTTTTAAAACAAAAAAAACTAGTTTTATTTATAACTTCCTCTTTCCTGCCTCACGGAGAGAAGAACAAATAGTTACTAGAATCCTAAATTCAAAGTTTGGACATCTAAGGAATCATACACAAAAAGTAAAAGGCTCCTCCCTTCCCTACTTGTTAAAATTAGACAATAAATCTTGACGAGAACTCTTCTGGGGGGGCGGGTGGGATTCCTGTAAGTCGGGGCTTTCCTTGGAAGTTACCATCCAGGTCTGAGAGGGAGCACCTGGGTAAAGACCATGCAGCCCCCGATCTCCTCCTCACCGGGGGCCATCCACTTTCCACTCACCAAGTGCTTCTTTGGGGATTCCACTCTGGGGGCTAGTCTTTCTTACAGGAAGCAGGCGTAGGGCCTTTCTAAGTCCCTGGCTTAAGCTGGGAGCCTCCTGTCCACCTGCGTGGTGAGAACAAGGGAGGTTTCCCAAGACGGGAGGAAACGCTGGAGATGTTCTCCACCCTTGGAACCCAAGAGGGATGGCTGACGCGCTGCAGTGTGTGAGGCGTGTCCTTGGGTCCAGCTTGTGGGTCGCACCACAAAAGAGCGCAGGTTGTAGAGATGCATTACCCTGAGGCACCAGAACACGGAGTTGGGATTTCAGTGGCTGAGAGGGGGCTGGAGGAATTGAGCGGGACAAGAAGTCTATGAGAACTGAAACCCAAGAGGGCCATCGCTGGGTCTCCTGATAACAGGGTCCTGCCAGGCTGGCTTGGCTTTTCTCATGCCCTGACCAGGGTTCACAGTCTCCCTCGGATGACATCATCCTTACTAACCGGCTTGTGGAGTGAGAATGGCTACTTCTCTTACCCATCAGCTTCCTCCAGTCCACAACTTCCCTTGTGTCCTTTCCTGACCCTTCTCCCTCTTCTCTCTCGCCGCCAATGTCGCTCGGTGATCGGCAGAATGGCAAGTTCTGGCCGAGAGGAGTATTGCAAAAGGGTCTCCAGACTGGCTCCTGTACCGGAGTCTCAGGAGGAGGAGGCCTGCGATTTGGGCGAGGGCCCAAGGAAGACCGAAGAAGGTGAGGACTAACGTCCCCCAGGGGGTGAAGGAGGGCAGGGGGCCTCTGCTGTGAACTCTTTCCTCCTAGTAAAGCTGTCCTCTCTGGCTGTAGTTCCATCCCAGCAGCCTCCACCGGAGGGCAAAGAAGAGAGTAAAGGTGTTGCTCACAGAGACTCTGAGATGCTTCCCAAAGCAGAAAGGTCTGAGGACTGGAGCCTGCCGCTGTGAGCGTCTTGCCTGCACCCTTGGTGTGCTGCCTCGGCTGTGTGTGGCTGTTGCCTTCCTAAAAGCCAGGCTTAGAGACTTGATATGCGGTGGGTGACTGGTGTGGAATGGAGTGAAGCGGCTTCAAGGGATGTGTCCACCCCAGGATCACAGCTCCTCTTTCTACACCTCTCTGGAGTAGGCTCTGCATGTGGTTGGGGGCTGGCCAGAGTTCATGCTGCAAAGGCTTTCTCTGGGGAAACTTGAGGGAAGCCATAAAGGGAAGCGCATTCCCATGTAAGTACCAGTTGCATGATGATGGCGGGTGTATGATAAAAGAGGTATCTCCGACTCAGCTGCTATGTGTGCTGCTGCCTCCCCGATATTGGCTTCTTCTGCAGTACGTTTCTGGCAGTGAGTGATGCTACTGGGAGCATCCTTAGTAACAGATGACCTCTGATGGGCCGGACTGAATGTTGTCTTAGTGGGCGCCCTCTGGCCTCCGAATGGGAGGCTTCAGGGATAGAAGACAACTCGGAGAGGATGGCAGCGCCAACCTGGAATGGCAGTGGACCGAGACCGAAAGGCCAAGCAAAGCTGTCTGACTCGCGAAAAGATGACATGATGGCCAGGCGAACGGGAGTGTCCCGTAGACACACTAGATTCAACCCAAACCAGTTCCTTCCAGTTCCATTCGCAAAACAAAAGGATGTGGAGGGATCAGCCAAGAGGCCACCGGCGCCAGACAAGAGGTCAGAGGTGGTTCCTTGCCCTTTGTGACTTTGGTTCTCCAGCCTCAGCCTTGAGACGCTCTGAGCTTTGACTGCGCTACTAATGCGTTCTGGTGCAGCAGAGCCGCTGAGCTGCACTGCTGGTAGCTGTGGAATGATTGGTGCTGGCCAGGTCTGCCAACGATGTCTTTCTTCCTTGCATGTGAACAGGTGTGAGAAGGCTAGTGGAGTGGTGAGGGTGTCCAGGAGAACACTCTTTGGAACTGATCTTGCGGACCGAATAAATGAGAAATACTTTGGTTTCTGCCTCGCTCATTAGGCGCTTGAGCTTCTCTCTGACCAGGTTGGTTTGACCGTGATGTCAGAGGGGATTCAAGTCCAAAGAAGATGTAGACCACTCATAAAATTTGTAATTCCATCTGTTTTAATTCCAACATTAGCAAATGCAAAGAGTTTTTTAGCAGGGTTCCTGTCCCCATGTACTGACTTGATTGAAGATGAAGAACAGGGAATTGGTAGGCCCAGGGGGGTTGGGTTAGGGCAGGGGTCCTCAAACTATGGCCCGAGGGCCACATGCAGCCTGCCAAGGACATTTATCTGGCCCGCCGGGTGTTCTTGCCCCGTTTGTTTTTTTACTTCAAAATAAGATATGTGCAGTGTACATAGGAATTTGTTCATATATTTTTTAACTATAGTCCGGCTCTCCAACGGGTCTGAGGGACAGTGAACTGGCCCCCTGTTTAAAAAGTTTGAGGACCCCTGGTTCAGGGGTCAGGCCCACTGTGTTGAAATCTCTGGTGCTATGACATGAGAATACAACCTGCTTGATCAGTGTCCAGGGGAAGGAGCAAGAAGTGTTTCTGGGTAATGGTTCACTAAGGATTTTGATGAGAGTGGATTGGAAGCTGGAGTAGAGATCAGGAAAAGCCTTAATTTCAAAAACTTTTAAATGGTGATTCTCACCATTGTGATCATCTGGATTTCATCTATGCTCTATATTTATTTTAGAAAATAATATATCATTATTGTAACACCGGGGTCTCGTTATCAATGGCTTTGGGGAGAATAGTGATGAAATAGTTAAGGCTCTCACTGCTAGGCGGAAGGGGCTGAATGCACATTAGAATGGAAAACCATAAAAAGAGCAAGAAGAAGGAAACGAGGGCTTCAAGCTGCCTACTCAATAACGTTGTGGGGCCAACGCCATTTCTCTACTGTGCACACGACCTTTCAGATGATGTTCATTTGTATTTCCCAATTAGGGGAGTGGAGGCCAGTGTCCACAGGGCTAGGCATTACAGAGCCAAGGTCCAAGCCCAACTGCACATGAACACTACTGTCTCAACACCACACAGCTTGCAGAAGTCTCATGTCACCTGGCACTTCTAGCTGACCTTCCATTTGTGATTCAGAAAGCACCCTCTTTCTAGTATAATGAGAATTAGGGGTTCACTTGAACCCAAGGGGGTACAATCAGATTAATTAGGTGGCCTAATTGTGCAATTGAGAAAACATTCACTTTGGGAATTTATGTTTATTTGCAATATTTACAGAGTCATGCATTGGGTGTGGGACTGTGATGGTTCATTGGTAGACTTCGCTCCTTCCATGCATCAGACCCAGGTTCCAGCCCCAGCCAGTGCACCTCGTGCGCAGCCAGCACCCCGTCGCCCAAGGAGGTTTGTGTGTGGCTGTGATGCTGACCTGGCTTCCTTCAATTCCCACAGTATCCACAGAACTCACTCGATCTTTCATTCAACACTTCCTCAGGGCCCACGCTAGCCACTGTGCGGGAATCCAACCAGAAACATCCCTGCCCTTGTGGTGCTTACATTCATGGTTGACAAGTGTCAACCTATGCATTTTGATAGAAGAGATGTCTCTGAAATGCTGTGCAATGTGTTACATAGAAATGATTTAAATTAAAATATATCGTGTGTCCAACAACGTAGCAGTCACCCTCATAGACGGCTGAGCTACAGAAGTCAAAGTCAAAAGCGTGCATCTGCACGTGTCTATATGAACTGTTGGTGCAAAACTAACCTCTGGGCGCTTTGGGAAATTTCATTGGCGCTCTGGGAGTATGGTACATCTGTATGTTGTCCTTCATGAAAATGTTAACAAAAAGATCCAAGTGAGACACCGAGACACCGCAACAAGACTAACAGATCGTTTCCAGATAAGCCATTCATTAGGAATAGCATTTTGGCTTTCTTCCACAGGTAATTTAGAAGTCGGGGCGTTGATTTTGTGGTTGGGCACCAGGTGATTTGGACTCAGTGGCTCTGTGTGGCAGAGTAGGGTTTACTGAGCTGTAATCTTTAGGGGTGCAGATTACCGGATTATTCTCCCACAAAGCCACTGGGTAGGGCTTCAAACTGCCAATCTAAAGGGCATCATGCTCAGTAAAGTGGAGGAGCAGCAAAAAAGAGGCAGGCCCTCAATGAGATGGATTGTCACCGTGGCTGCAACAACGAGCTCAAGCACAGGAACAACTGTGAGGGTGGCGCAGGACCGGGCGGTGCTTCCTTCTGTTGTACGTAGGGTCACTATACGTAGGGGCTGACTAGATGGCACCTAACAACAACAAGAGAGCATTGAATTGTGCCACCATATAGAAATCACTATGTGGCCCTGCAAACCATTTGCCCTTGACCGTTAACCTGAAGGTCGGTGGTTTGAGCCCACCCCGCAGCACCACACACGAGAGGCCTGGTGACCGTCCATAAAATCCATAAGCCCACTGCCCTTGAGTCATTCCTACTCCTAGCCACTGGAAGTCCTCCTCTGTTACAGCTGGGGTCACCATGAGTGAGAAGGAATGGCGATATATTTTTAAGTTTGAATAAGTCTATTGCAATAGGCCTATTTATAAATGTTTTGAGAGACCCTTTATTCAAAATCAGTGCATATGCACTTGTGAACTGGCCCAGAAGTGTGGATGCATTGGCATGACTGGCATCAAAGATTGTTCCTGCAGTTGTCTCATCAGAACCCCAACCAGTGCCTTTTGCACACATTGGCGAAAAACACTTGTACTCCCTCTCTGTGAGTGGCCATCCACTCATCCTCTTGTCAGGGTCATGGTGCTTTGGGGGAAATTGGGACTATTGGGTTAAGCATTAGAATCTTCTGAAATCACCCTGCCCCAAGAAACTGAAAACAAGTCTTCCGGCCACCAAGCCTCCCCTAGTTTGCCTGTAGCCCTCTCCACACAAACTGTGGGGAATGCCCTGGCGTGGTTGCTTTTCAGGATGAAGGAAAAGGCTACTGCTGGGGGCCGGCTGATCTAGAACGAGAACAGTCAGAGGCAGAAGGGCGGATGTGTCTGTACACTCATGTCTTCCAGGGTCTTTCAAGATCCCAGGAAGAGGGATTTAGAAATCACTCTTTTCCCTATCCATTTTTATGAACCTAAGCCTGAGACCAAGTCATTTTTGCTGGCCATCTGCACATCTTTGTGGGCTGGAAGCAGAAGACAAGATATATTTCCCATTGCCTAGATAATGCTCTGTCCTCTGTCAAGAGTGTTCACGTGAACGGTCTCATGGAATATAGACAGGACCCTTCCAGTAACTCAAATTGGCCTTTGATGAGAAGACGGCATTCATTAGCAGGAGCTGCTGTTTAAAACTTTGCTTACTATTTGCGCTTGTGGGGTTCTCTTTCATTTTTCTAACTAGGTCTCTGTCTTTGCTTTATCAGACCCGCTTGAACTTAAGGTGACTCTACTACAGGAGGTTTTCTAGCTCCCCCTAGTCCAGTGGAAATCCAAAGGTTGGGCCGTGGGCGGGAGAGCTGGGCTCATAGAATACCGTGCAAGCCTGCTTCTGAGTAAGGCTGCCAGTTTTCTAGGAATTGTGGTTTCTGTCAGATGCATGCAGAAGGCACTGATTGGGATTCTGGTTGGAGCTCTGGTTTGCTTTCTGAAAACTGCAGGAGTGCCCTTTGATGCCATTCATGCCGGTGCATTAACACATCTGGGACAGGGGTAGTCAGCATGTGCTCATGCGCTGGCTGTCCCTTAGAGATAAAAATAAAGGCATGAACAGCTGAACAGTTGGTGAAGGAGCATAACATAGCTTTTTCTTTTGCTTTTGCTACCTAGCTGCCTGCTCTGAACACTGTGGGTTGTACCTGAGCCTTTTTGTGTTTATGTTGGACAGATTTCTTCTTTGTGGGTAATACGGGGGTTTATTTTCATTTCTCCCTTGGGTTTTAATCCAAATTTTCTATTCTTGAAAAAAAAAAGGCCTGATCGTTCCTTCCTTTTAAGCTACTAATGCATATTGCCAATATGATGACCCTTCTCTTCCAGCGTGATCGGCGGAGAGGACTGGCCCACTACCACTTCACCACACGTTGGGTTTTGTTTGTGTGTCGTTTGGTTGTTTGTGTTTCGTTTTGCTTTTTCACTTATTTCCAGCTTGGAGGCGGTGTTAACTTTTTGTCTTGACAGCCCTCTCTAACTTTCTATTTGGTCTCGTAGATACGGTCCCAGAACTCCTGTGTCTGATGACGCAGAGTAAGTGGTCTTTTATTCCCAGGGTAACATGAATGACTAGCGGAAACTGCATGCTTCCGGTTACTTACCACTAATTGAATTGCAACTGATGCTACAGTGAACCGAATAGCTAACTGACTCGCACAGCCTCAAGTGGGGAAAAAACAGAGAGAGAGCATTTGAAATTGGAATGTAAAGAACATATGTTCAACGCAGGAGAGATGAATGAAAATGCAACTTATGCATGACTCTAATGTGCAGCTGCTGCTTAAAATTTAACATTTGCTCTTCGTAGACCGGGGCATGTGAGAGCGAGTTGTTCTTCTTCCAGCTTGGCCGGTGGGTGCTGCTTGTGAGCCACGGGATTCGTCAGAAAAGTTTTCTGAATGTTGCCCTTCCTTAGTCACAAGTTGGGGCTTAGCGTTACAGACGAGGTCATCATTCTCCTCGCCACATTTAAAAAAGAAATGCTAAGAAAATAAACCCTCAACCACTAATTGTACAGTCAGAAGTCCAACTTCCTCCCCGCTTGGACTAACACACACGGTGGGGTGCTTGAGACCGTAATGCTGGGTTTGATGCGGGTTCTGTGCCACAGCCAGGGATCGAGCAGGTCAAAGTTGGCTTGGGCTCCCTCCCTCTGCCTCTGGGTTTCCACTGCCCTTGGCGACCCATTACCCCACAACTGGATTTGGGGAGAATCCACTCCTTCCAATTGGAGACCACAGGAGCTCTCTGTCACAGATGGGTTTCCCATCTGCCGACCCTCGTGAAACTGAAATACAGGGTGCAGCTTTTCCTTGTGGAACTGGAGCCCCGTCAGTGAAGGAACTTGTGCTGTGAGAGGTATCCCGACACCGGTGGTCAGCTGGCGGCGTGCTCCTTCCGCTCCTTCCACGGAAGGCATTCTGTGGCCTTGTGGAAGTCTGGGCCATCGGAAAAGCGCCGGGCAGCACTTGCCCTTTCCAGGGCTGTAGCTTCAGGTCACAGAGGGAAGGGCCATGGGGGGCAGGGTCAGAATGCGATTGCAGAACACACCGATAGGAAACATGAGGCAGAATATTGTTTTCGGGTGAGGCATTTTCCATGGTTCTATTCAAAGTGTCCGCTCAGTTTGCATCCCTAGCCCTAAGCGTTGAGTCTGAGTCGATTGCCAAGAGAGTGGCTTCTGGAGTGGGATCTACTATTGGTTGGTGGCCCTGCACATGGAACCTCTATGTGTCCAAATTCGGCTTGAGCTTGTTTAGGGACAAAATGGAATTAGCAAAATGTAAACCCAACCCACTGCCATCGAGTCTGTTCCAACTCGTGGTGGCCCAGCTGGGCAGAGTAGAACTACGCCCTAGGGCTTCTGAGGCTGTAAACCTTTATGGGCACAGCCACACTCATTTTGCTTCCATGGAGCGGCTAGTGGGTTTGAACTGATGCCCATGCAGCCAGCGGTCCAACTCCCGACACACAATGCCACCGGGGCTCTTGCATGGGGTTAAGTAGTCTGTAAAATTGAACCCTTGTCATTGCTTTGAAATCAGCCATGGCAATAGATAACATTTGCTGAAAGGCGGATGATGTGAGTGGGAATTGCAAAATCTGTGCGGAAAATCGAATGAGAAGATCATGGAGTTTTCCCACAAAGTTTTGGTGGCCTCCCTCATATAAAGCGGGTGGGCAAAACAAAACTTGGATTTGTTGGCAAAACAAACAAAAATTAATCCCAAACCCTAAGTCTTTACTATCAAGTCAATTCCTACTCACAACCCTGTAGGTTAGGGGAGGACTGCCCCTGTGGGTTTTCAACCCAGCAGCTGCTGGGTTCAAACTGCTGACCTGTGGTTAGCAGCCCAACACGTAATCCATTACAATAACAGGGCTCCTTCAAATTGCGCGGGGATAGGTGTAGTCTCCCTTAATGCAAAGCCTTTGTGCACTTTGCCTAACACAGATCTCTGGAAAGCCCTAGGAAGAAGGAATGCTACCTTTAAAAGCTTTTGAATTCGGCTTATCCCTGAATATAAACCACCCCCGCCAGAAGGTTCATTTTGCTTTTTTTTATTATCAGAATTAGGATGAGGACTCCCTTCTCCTCTTTAAATTAACAAAAGGTAGCCCCACCCTGTGGACTGTGAAGAGTAAAAATGCCTTCTTGCCCAGAGGCCTTGTCTAGTCATATTCCAGGTACCACATTTTCTGCTAAAAGTTAGAGACGATTTAAAATGTAATCATGTGGGAAGCAAAGTCAAATGTTTCTATCAGGAGTTTACCTTCTACACAGAGATGTGTCATATTTTTTGTTTGATGACCTGTTCCTCCTCAACCCCACCACCACCAGTGCCTGCCTTTTCAAAAATGTATTAATAACTGACACATCCTTAAAATGCAGGCCAATCAGAAAAAGATATGCCATTCATGGAAAATGCAGGTCAGAGCCAGACCTACCACGCAGGAGAGACATTTCCATCTCCTGGCAAGCCAGGAAAGTTTCCATAGATTTCTACTCACCCTCTTGCCCTTTTCTGCCTGTCCACACTCTTCCTCTCCTGGAAAATAAACATTAAAAGCCTGTGCCTTGTGCGGGCGGTGGGTACTTTCTACGCTTCGTTCCTTTTCCTTAGACCCGCCTCACGAACCATTCCCAGGCTTCCCTCAGCAGTCATTTAACCCTGGCTCTCAAAAGTGCTGACTGCCACCAAAAGAGTCTTGTTCGAAAAGGTGCCGCTGTCCCGACAGCCCAAGGGGCAGGCGTAGAGTGAGGGTCACAGCACGGTTCCAGGGGCCTTCGGCTTCTCCAGAGTCCGCTGCAGTGGGGAGACGGAATCTGCCCTCTGAACTACAGAGCAGCCTCCCATGGTGGGTGACTCTGCCCACTGGCTGCCCAGGAGGCTCCATTCTCAATGTCCTCACTTGCTTTTTTGCTTCAATGGCAACACTGATTGCTCACAGTGATTTCTACTTCGGGCCAAATTCCCTGGTATGTCGCTTTAAAAACAAAGAAAGAATCCGGAAAATAGAACTCCCTGTATAGGAGAGGGCAAGCAAGGCTTTCTGTTTTTATGTGACGAGCCAGCTTTGGGCCGCACTTGGGCTGAGGTCCTCAGAGCTTCCCAGTGTGTGGAGAGCTGGGAGCCCAGGGCAGACACATGACTCGGAAAGCCTGGCTTCAGCTCTCCCCGTGCCCAGCGTGGGATGACCAAACCCTAATCCCAGAGAAGGGGACCCCAGAGGAAGGCCTGACCCTGTGGTCACCCATTCTGGTCTACCCCAAAAGGCGGGCCTTCTAACATTATAGACAGCTGAGTGCAGGGACGGAGCCTGCTCTCCCACAAGCAGCCCTCTTCCACTCCACGCGGGGCCGGGCCCATAGGCCTTTCCATCTTCTGGGATCTGAGCAGAGCTTGTCAAGTCCCTCAAAAGACAAACTCCCTGGATTGGTTAGAATTACAGGTTTGCTTGAGGGTTCCTTTGTGTTGCTGCTAGTTAACTGTGAGTAGAGGAATGGGGTGCACTTCAGTCTCATTCTGGAAGTTTTGATCCACAAAATTTAAATGAAAAAAACCCAGATTGGCAATTTTTCCCTAACTCTGCACGCTCTTTATTTTTACACATTTGTACATAGGTTGATAATTAAAATAGGGATGAAATCACACACACACACACACACGCACGCACACGCACACGCGTGCGTGCTGTGAAGATCACCACTATCCACAAAGCGTGTTAAGACAGCCTCACAGTGATGTCTCATATCCGCCCTAATGGAGACCTCAGGAGTCCCTCCAGGCAGTGGCGTTAGGAACATTGTCCCGAGGAAGACCAGTGGCTGCTACTGTCCTGGGCTGTCGTTCTCCCTCGCCAGTCTGAAATTGCCCAGCACGTGCATCCAAACAAAACCAAATCTCCCCGCCATCGAGTGGAGGCCAATGAAAACACCCCCTGGTGCCCACACAGGCAGGTAGAGCAGATGCCGATGGGCTGGTAGGCAGCCATGGGTCAGTGGCCCACTGCTCCGCGCAGAGCACTCCCCGCTAAGGAGCCGACATGTCTGCATCCGTGCTGCTGCGGTGGGAAAACTCTTTCTGTCACAACCCTGGTGCCTGCGAGGAGTCGGAGTCACTGCATGGCTTTCCTGTGTGTTCCGCTGGCTCCCAAACAGTGACTTTCAGAGGCGTTTTCTGCTCCTGTCAGTCCACAGTACACTTTCCCAGGGCCTCCGGGGGGGATTTGGGCCTATGGTAGCCTCTTAGCCAGTCCTTTCCCTGAGAAGGGGGAAAACCAGGGGCTTTGGGTTCAGTGTCTGCTTTGGTTTGCATCTTGCCGCTTCAGCTTTTGCTGTAACCAAATGCCATCAAATAATGACAGAGAGGACCCCGTGCGGCTGCCCAACATGGGGAAGGCTAGTAAGTCAAGTATACATACAGCCTAAGGGTTTTCTCAGATTATTTTCTCCTACTCTTTCAAAAAGGAAAAAGTAAGTTGGGAGGCTTCCTGGCGGAGATCAATCGACATTATTGTGAGACTCCTGGAGTGCAAACGCTGTAGAGATCTCAAGGTTTCCTTCCTTCGGTCGACCATGACATCCGGGATGTTTGGATCCCTAAATGCCAAGGGTCATTTGACAGGGAGTGCAAACAAGCCAGCACATCAAATGCAGACATCATCAATTCGTCGACGTTGGGTGCACCCAAAATTCAGAAAACGGCAATAATAAAAACGGGGGTGATTTCCACTTAGTGCCATTTGCGTTTCTTCGTGGAGAAATGGCCCCCGTGAGCATAGGGAGCGTTGCAGCCAGCTCTTGACACCAAGAAGCGTTGGCCGGAGTCAGGGTTTCCTGCACAGGACGCTGCCCTCCCCGCACAGAGCCTCCCCCACGCTGTACCTCCATCCCCTTCCTCCTGGGCTTTCCCTCATTTCCAAATAAGAGGCAGCCAGGGCTCCAAATGTGTTTCTTTAAGGACTCGCTGACACCTAGCCGGGAAATGACTGAAGCTACCTCACTGAGGATAGAGCAGGTCACTGGTTGCTTTGGCTTCAAAAGCAATAGAGGTGGGAGCCCTGGCATATGCCCCCCACCTGCGGACCGAGGGACCTCAGCAGGCTGCTGCTGCTGTTGCTGCTGCTACTGCTGCTGCTGCTGCTGCTGCTGCTGCTGTTGTTTCAGGCTTTGTAGGGCACGGGCAGTTTTCCAAGGACAGGAGTGCCCCCACGTGGCCAGTGCCCCCGGTTGCTGAGGTGGGGACGCTGATCCCCGGTGTATGTTTGCTCTCTCCACGCTCAGGAGCACGAGTATGTTTGACGTGCGCTGCGAGGAGGCCACGGTGCAGCCTCACAGCCGGGCCCGCCAGGAGCAACTGCAGCTGATCAATAACCAGCTGAGGGAAGAGGACGACAAATGGCAAGATGTGAGTACAGGCCGAGGCCCCGGCGGGCGGCGGGCGGCTCCCTGGTCTGAAATGGATTCGGTCACTGAGAAGATTTAACTAATTGATCCATGCCAAGAATGTGGAATAGCATCTGACCCTGGTCGCAGTGCCAATCGCTGCCATCAAAAGACAGTGCATCCTCCATCCTCCATTGCAATCCAGACTCCTCCTCTGACCCCACTCTCTGTTGGGGCCAAAGCTTCTAGCAAAGGTGATGGCATGGGGGTGGTACAGTGGGCTTTGTACTGGGCTACTAGCCATGTGGTCAGTGGTTCAAATCCACCAGCCACTCCACAGAAGAAAGACAAAGCTGGTGCCTCCTAAGAAGATGGACCCTCTCCCGGGCACCCGCAGGCACAGTTCCTCTCTGCCCTGCACGTCACTAGGCATCAGAACCCACTCTATGGCAATAGGTATTTGGGTCCCTCAGGCCTCACCTTTCAGGCTGCCCTGGTCATACAGTTAGGTGAGTGGAGGAGCCGGCCATTGGATTAGGAACGGAGGGCTATAGAGCCGAGGGAGGACATTGAGAGAGTGTGCACTTGGAGCAAAGAGCCGGAGACAGTGAGAGAGTCTGAAGATCCGAGAAGACTTCCAAAGGTTTGTAGAAGAATGGAATTAAAAGATCACGGAAGTTTGCCACCAACGTGGAGAAGCCCCCTTCGGAAGGAGCATAATGACTTCATTTAATCCCCACGGATCATGCAGACATCATACTCCGAACTTGACTGCACCATTACCCAATAAGCTGTCCCGTGTCAGTCAGATGTGGTAATAACTACCTCTACGATAGACTGACCGACGGCCACTTTATGTACATGATCTTCCCTTTCCCAACGAGCAGGTTAGGATAGGTGTTATGCCATCCCCAATTTAGAGAGGAAGACCTTGAGGCTAAGAAACCTGCTTAAGATTCCAGAGACTGGAGAAGAAAAAGTTGGGGTTATTTCCCAAGAGCTACAAATCCCATCCATCTGACCCCAGAACCCTAACCCTTCATCAGGTAGATTAGCAGTGAAGTTGTTGAAAGGAGCAGGTTTGATACAGTTGTTGGGTCAGTAAGACTCCAAAGTCAATTTCCCCCACCTTTCCTTCTTTTAAGGAGCCCTGGTGGTACA
Source organism: Echinops telfairi (assembly GCF_000313985.2). Lineage (NCBI taxonomy): Eukaryota > Metazoa > Chordata > Mammalia > Afrosoricida > Tenrecidae > Echinops > Echinops telfairi. The sequence goes on from NW_022111369.1 coordinate 55,192,785, forward strand.
GTGGGCTCCATATGGGGTTTCCAACTGCAAGGTCAGTTGTTCAAACCCACCAACCACGCCATGGGAGAAAGATAAGGCTTTCTACTCTGGTAAAGGTTTGCAATCTCAGAAACCCACACCTTTTGCGCTGCAGGGTGGCTATGAGTTGGAATTGACTCGATGGCAGTGAGTTACGTTTGGGGAGTTTTCCCTCCTTTCCTTGAGGAAGCATGGTGAATCCTTCGCATTCTATTATCAGCAGTATCAGCATAATCTCCATTTACATTGCAGAGGTTCATAACTGGAAGGAAATGAAGTCTCTTATAAATATATTGGGAAGCAGTTCTCTAGCACTTGGCTACTGATATGGAATACAATTGCCTATTTCATAGTGTGCTGTTTAAATAAATGCGTGCCCCTGCTACAAAAAAGATAGAGAAGATATAAATGATTCCTGCCTCTGAGACATTCCTGATCCATTCAAGCAGACATTGGGTTGTGGAGCAAGCCCCCATCCCTAGTCAGTACTCCCTAAACTCTGAAGAGTTTATTCTCTCTCTCTCTTTCTCTCTCTCTCTCCACCCCACCCCCTCTCTCTCCCTGAAGGACCTGGCTCGATGGAAGAGCCGCAGAAGAAGTGCTTCGCAGGACTTAATCAAGAAAGAGGAAGAAAGGAAAAAAATGGAGAAGCTCCTGGCTGGAGAAGATGGAACAAGTGAACGGAGGAAAAGCATCAAAACCTACAGAGAAATTGTTCAGGAAAAGTGGGTCCTTGCTGTTGTCTCTGTTTCAATGTGTACTATGCCCTAGCTCTGCTGCCTTTTTCTGAAACACGGTTGGTCATCACTGCGTCGGGGTTTTAACATGTCTGTGCCCGCCCTTCAGTCTTCCGTGCACTGTTCCTGACTGTTGATCCTGTCCTTGCTTCTCCCTCCGACACCCACCTTTTAGAGAGCGAAGAGAGAGAGAACTGCACGAGGCGTATAAGAATGCTCGGTCCCAGGAAGAGGCGGAAGGGATCCTTCAGCAGTACATCGAGCGATTCACCATCAGCGAGGCTGTTCTTGAACGCTTGGAGATGCCAAAAATTCTGGAAAGAAGCCATTCAACAGAGCCAAACTCATCCTCCGCCCCGCACGACCCCAACCCTATGAAATACCTGCGGCAACAGTCACTGCCTCCACCCAAGTTCACTGCCACCGTGGAAACCACCATCGCTCGCCCCAGCGTTCTGGAGACCAGCGGGTCGGCAGGCAGTGGGTCTCCAAGCAAATCGGTCCCTCCCAAAGTAGTGCCTATGCTGACGCCCAAGCCTTACTCCCAGCCCAAAAATTCTCAAGAGGTTCTGAAGACCTTTAAGGTAGGACCAGTTCCTGAAGAGGGGGACCAAAACTCAACTCCAGGGCCTCAGTGGGTAGAGGGATCCTGACTCAGGAAAATGGCACAGTTCTTACCCCCACAGAACCGCGATTTCTGAACATTGACACCTGTGGAGTCGCGGTGGCTCGGGAGATTTGGGTTTGCCAGTATGAGTATGGGCGGATCCCAGTTACCGTGGTTGGTCCTGATGGGCGCCGGTGAGATTGATAGGTGGGCCATTCCCATGAGCCAGGTCTGTGTTCTGGTTTGAAGTGAGAGTGTGGTAGGTGGTCTGAGGCTGGGAGTCCATTTTCAACTCATGGCACCCCTTTAGGGCAAGAGTAGAACAGCCCACTCTCGGTTCCTCGGCTATCCTCTTTATGGCAGGACCCTGCCCCCTCTTTCCGCCTACTGAACTGCTGGGATGGTTTGAACATGGACCTTCCAGTTAGTAGTTAGTAGCCATTTGCTTCACCTTTGTGCCACCAGGGGCCCTGAGTGGTAAGCAAACAAAACTGGGTTATGAGCGATTTATGCATCAGCTCAAAGGCCATGCTGGGTTTTTCGCTGTCGCGTTTGGCATATCCAGCTGGTGAGCGGTATTGAAAACCCTCAGGCTAACATTTCAATTGCCTTTGGGTTGAAACAATCCATTACGATAGCTGGACCTTTTTATGAAGGCTTTGCGATCTCATTCAAAAAGATGCAATGATTGTATTAAGCGTGCAAGGAATACCTGGGAAGGAGGTTGTTGTCTGTCCAGTAAAAGAATGTTCCAGAACCAAAGACTGTGACAACCAACCACCATTCCATTTATTTCTTCTGTTGAGAGTTCCTTGACTTTAAAGAAAAATCTCATTCTCTCTGTACGTGAACAGCACAGGTTCATAACAGAAAGAAAAGATGAAGCTCTTTACTTGGATTATGAAACAAGTTTTCTTGACTAAAAGCCTTCATGAGCAATGGGATGTCACTGACCTTCCTTATTAAGTTTCAGAGGGCAGCAAACCATACTTTCTAACGGGTGCTCCAATATCTCTGGTTGTGTCTTTAGACCCTATTCTTCAATTCTCATAGACTATGAGAAAAACTGCCTTGCCGTTTCATCTGGCAAGGACTGAACTGGATGTCGGGTCCTTGAAAGACAGGGCCTGTGCCCCTCTAGCTTCTTCCCTAGTGCCTGGTATCAATGGCTAGGATATATAATAAGCACTTGGCAAGTGTTTCTTGAATAAATGAATGGATCTTCCTGGACAGGAACTGTGCAGACATCTGCACAGATGAGTAAACTCATACTCAGGTGAGCTCAGTGGCCCACGGCAAGAGCCTTCCTTCACCGTGGGTCTACAGTGATGCGCTGTCTATATTTCATCAAGGATGAAGTGGTTATGTTGTGGTGTTGACACAAGCCAACACATGGACAGTGACAGTTTTTAATTAGCTTTGTCCTCTCTCTCTTCCTTTATGTAAAATAGTGCATTGTGAAGATTTAACAGGGGAACAACATTAGGATGGATAGCAAGACTTTGCTCTATTTATTTCCTGGGACGTTTTTTAGGTGGACAGTTATAGGGAGGGTGGTTTTAGCGTGACATTGCTTTAGGCACATCTATTTCATGACAAATTAAACGCACCAGGTTCAAACTCACCAGGTGCTCTGAGGAAGGTTGATGAGTCTGGCTGTTCCTGTAAAGATTTACAAATGTCCCAGAAACCCCGTGTTGGTCGCGGAGCAGGCATGCCCTCGATGGCAGTGGGCAGGAATCTGTGTCAAGGAGCCAGGAATCCACTGGGCAGCAGTGGGAATGAGCCCCGGAGTGGCTTTCCAGACAATTGGGGGATGATTCCCGGTCCTGGCCACTCCATGAGGTCAGAGTAGAATTGGGCTCCAGGGGGGTTTCAGGGCTGCTTTCTTGGACATAGATGACCGAGGCTGATGCTTTCTCCAAGGCACCTCTCCAGACCCAAGCCTCCAGTGTTTGATGAGCAGCCAAGCACAGGAACCATTTGTGCCACCCGGGACTGCCAGGAGCTGCCCTGTGGGAGTCACTGAAATGAGTAACGTCCCCATTCTCGCACCTTGCATTGAATGCAGCTTTAAATGGACACCAGAAAGCCAGCCCTTTGGAAAGCCTCTGAGGAAGTTGGTCAGCTTCATGTAGAATTTGAAAGTGTGCGTGAGTGGTCTGGGCCCCAGGCTGTGCTTGCGCCAGACCATGGTTTTCCTTCTCCCTAGGTGTTCCGGCTCTATGCTTCCAGTGCATTTGACTGCGGAGCCTGCATGTTATCCCCACGGCCAACCTCCCGCGGCTCTGAATATGTCATTTTTCTGTTACAGCCTTTGGTTGGGGAATAGCGTGTTTTGTGTTCATTCTGATTTTTATAGGTAGACGGGAAAGTGAGCGTGAATGGAGACGTGCCTCCCGGAGATGAGGAGGAGAAGGAAAGAGAAGGCCCCTCAGGGGTGTTTGTCCCCTCCTTAACCAAATCCCAGATGTTTGAAGGAGTGGCCAGGGTGCACGGGTCCCCCGTGGAGTTGAAGCAAGACAGCAATGGCATTGAGATCAACATAAAGAAGCCGAATTCTGTTCTTCAGGAGCTGACAGTAAGAACCAACCCTCTTCTCCCTCTCTTTGGGATAATGGCACTGTGAGATGGTTTATTTAAATGCCTAGGTCTGAATGATCACTCTATGGGGGGCATAATAAATCCAGTTGTTATGGAGTTGATTCTGACACCTGATGACCCCTGTGTGTCAGTGTAGAGCAGTGGTTCCCAACCTTTCTCATGCTGCGACCCTGTCATACAGCTCCTCATGTTGTCGTGACCCCCCCCCAACCATGAAATTATTTTCATTGCTACTTCATCACTGTCATTTTGCTACTGTTATGAGTCAGGCGACCCCTGAGAAAAGGTTGTTCAAACCCCCCCTCCCCCGTGGGGTCGTGACCCACAGGTTGAGAACCACTGGTGCAGCGCGATGCTCTGTTGGGTTTTCAGTGGCCAGTTTGTCAGGAGATCACCAGGCCTATCTTCGGAGGCATATCTGGGTCGACTTGAAGTCCCACCTTTATGTGAACAGCCATGCCATTCATGTTTACATCGCCCAAGGACTCTGTGGTGAAGAGTAGAAGGAATAATATAATTCATGAGTGAGAAATGACTTGTCCTTGTCTTCACACCATTGATGTCTAGTGCGATGGAAAAATAGATGAGTATTTAAAGCACCTCTTTTTCTTTTCTGTGTGTTCAGGACTCCATTAAAGGAGTTCATAAAATTTGAGAATGGTTAGTACTGTCAGAGCCTGCTGGCACTGTCAAGTAAACATGAGACACTGCCAAGCACATGGTTGGCAGTTCAAACCCACAACCATTCCCTGGGAGAAGGATGAGGCTGGCTGTTCCCTGAAAGATGTACATAGCCTTGGAAACCGTGTATAGAGGTGCTAGGAGTCAGAATCAACCCAGTGGGCATGAGTGTTGGTCAGAACTTAGCTTTTCATTCTTCAGACCAACTGATCGATCAATCAAACAGAAACTTCTTGCCACCGAGTTGCTTCTGACTCATGGCAACCCCATGCGTGACAGAGTAGACTGTGCTCCATAAAACATGCACGGCACTGACTGGTCAGACACAGCACCAGACCTCTCTTCTGAGGTACTTTCGGGGGCCAAGGGGAGTTGAACCACCAGCCTTCGGGTTAGTAGCCCAGTGATAAACCGCCTCCTCTACACAAGGCCTCCCTTCTTCAGAATGCATATTGAAGGGTCACTCTCTCTTTAATTTAAACAAGCCAGACCAAAAACACCCAAATACTTCAATAAAGGAAAATGAACTTTTCTTATCTCGGCCTATGAAATCCCGAGTGGCCAGGTGCTTGGAGAACAGCAGAAAGTCAAACACAACTAGCATCACGCGGCTGCTTAGGAGTCAAACACGTCCCTGTGAAAATGACATGTTTCTTAAATCTCTCACCTTAAAAAGAGAAAGAAAGAAAGAAAAGAAAAAAGGAAGAAAGAAAAGTGCTGGTTTTGCTGGCCAGATGCAAGCTATCAGCTTCCACCACAGAGGCAGCCCAGCTTGGCGAGTTAAAGTTAGACTCTGTCCACCCTCCTTTGTCCAACCCAATTGCTCCTGCTGAGGACGGGAGAAACTGGTGAGGGTTATTTCTCCTGGCACCTTGAGGTATTGGAGTCAGAAGGGGATTGGTATTCAACCCCCAAGCTAGGAGTTCAATGGCATCGCTCACTTCTACCAGCCCTGCAGGCTGGGGGTGATTTTCCTTATCTCTGCGGTTGTCTTTTGAAGAATAAAATTGTTTTCTTGTCGGCTTTGAGAAGGTGTCGTGCTCTCCAGCACTGTTCAGGGGGACCACGAAGAGATTTCGAGTAGAGCAGACCAACCTAAGTTCCTCACCATGGCAACACGTTTCCTCAGTTCCTGGAGCCAATTTTTGTGATCCAGGCAAATAGGGGGTCTCTCTTGACCAGGAATTTAATTTCTCTCTTCATTTACATGCGAGCACTGAAAAAGAGCCCATAGAAATTACTGGGATATGAGTCATTGAGTTATGCTAACACTGTGAAACTGTATTCATGGAATAATAAATATTAATTTTGTTTTTAAATTTCCATTAGACCTCCTCCCTCCCCCAATTAATTAGACTTTTCAGGGGTGGAATTGCTGGGAATTCTGTTTTTATTTACCTTTTGATACCCTTTGTGATACGTGCGTTCTAAACTTCCTTCATGAACGCCTTTGTCTTCCTCACGTTGGCTATTGTGTCTATCCGGTCCCTTGTAGGTACTGGCTCTTTACCCGACATTGAAAGGGGCAATAGTATCAGTTGTCCTACTTTTGCCCCATGGCAGCTGCATGTCACAAATAGGATCAGGGTTTGAGTCAGGCCCAGCAGTTGAATTGTAAGAACAAATCTCCAGAGTTCTACTACCAAACATGTGTCTACACTTGTCAGCATTTCTGCCCTCTGGCCATTTTGGGTTTGGAATTTGGTGGGCGAACCCTGCCCTTGATGAGTAGATTTTAGGTCTGATAAAAGTTAAAGGAATAAGTAGACATCAGATGTTCAAGGAACAGGTGTGAGGCCTAAACTTCTTCAACCAACTATTTAATCTCTCATTTAAGTTTTTAATCCTCTTGTGTCACTCATCCTATTTGAAGTCTGATGCCTTTAAGCCAAAACCCAAACCAACCCAACCTCTCTGAAAGTCCATTCTGACCCCTAGTAACCTTGTGGGGCAGAGGAGAGCTGCCCCTATGTGACTGTACATCTGTATGTGAGCAGGATGCCTCATTCTTCTCCCATGGAGTGGCTGGTGGCCTCGAACTGCTGATCTTGCAGTAAGAAGCCCAGTGTGTAACCCCCTAAACCACCAGGTCCCCTCCTGGCCTTAAGCCCAGAGCTTCTAAAACAGAAGAAGAGTATGTAGTTTTGTTTGATTTTTGATTTCAGAAAGGTAGGTAAAACTTCCCTTTGAAAGATACATTTCTTCTCAATAATCAATAATTACCCGACGTTTACCATGGACAACCCTCAAACACAAGATTGTTCTCTCTTCGTCCCAGCCATTTCCCCATTTCATCATAGTCGTCCGACTGCATTCACAAAAGGGGCCGAGAAGGCTGTGATTTCAAATGGATGGCAGGTCTCCCCCGCCTTTCAGTCCCGTGTTTTGAGAGAGGAACAGTGAGAGGCTCTGGTGTCGTTGTAGGAGGTCTATCTCCTGTCACAAGCAGAATTCCAGACACAGGCTGGCCTTCCAGTCTTTCTTCCCAGACTCCGTCTACATCCTGAGCAGCCTGAGGAACACAGGTTCTAATTGATGGGGGAACCAGGAGAGTTTCTTCCTCTGTGCATTTCTTCCTTGGAAAACCCCCTCGTCTGGAGACGCTCTAGATCAGTAAAGCCTCCTGATTCTGAGTAGGCCCCGTTCCCATGCTGTTGAGTGAGCTCTGGCTCACGATGATCCGTTCCCATGCTGTTGAGTGAGCTCTGGCTCACGATGATCCCGTGTGTGTCAGTGTAGAACTGTGCACCATAGCTTTCAGTGGGTGGGGTTTGTTTGTTTTTAAATAATCATTTTATTAGGGGCTCATACAACTCATCACAATCCGTACATACATCATTTGTGTCCAGCACATTAGTACATATGTTGACTTCATCATTCTCACAACACCCGCTTTCCACCCGAGCACTTGGTGTCAGGCTCATTTTCCCCCC
>NW_022111369.1:55201479-55213745 GCF_000313985.2 Echinops telfairi
TTGTCTTCAGCGATCATGCCAGGCAGGTGAGCATCTCAGACTGCCGAATTGTTAGGACAAAGTGTTCTTGTGTTGGGGGAGCACTTGTGCAGGGGTAGTGGGTGGTTTTTTGCGAAGTAGATTGCCAGGCCTTTCTTCCGAGGCATGAGTGGATTCTAACCTTTCGGTGCGCTGTTGTTATCAGGTGCCACGGAGCCGGTTCTGACCCGTAGCAACCCTGTGCACAATAGAGCGAAACACCGCCTGTCCCTGCTCCATCTTCACAATCTTTCTGACGCCTGAGCCCACTGTTTCAGCCACTGTGTCAATCCTTCTTCTCTTCTTTGCTGTCCCTCCACTTCGCCAACCCTGATGATTCGTAGGCAGGTGCAGGAATGCAGCACATGAACTCCTGCAGCTCCTTCCGAATAACTTGTATCATATATTTATCCTGTCTCAAGCATTTTAGGATCCTGAATTCAATATGGCAGCGGTTTTTGCATTATTTCAGGGTGGGTAGCTGCCTATACATATTTGTTAGCCCGCAAGCAAAGTTCTAAGCTGTACTGCGTAAAATGACACAGTGTTTTGTTTCATTACAAAAGCACTCTTCATACTGGCTTGCAAAGTGTGACACCAAAAGTTTCCTACTCAAAATTCCATGACTTGTGAAAAGAATCCCTTTGCCAGGAAGCACACATCTCATTTTGCCTACTCTTCCCTTGTTCCAAGAAAAGCGTTTACGGTCTATGCTCTCATCCCCTTATCGAGGGAGCTTTGAAACATTCGTGGAAAAGCTCCATTTTCTCTTCTTTCTCATTTTCCATGAACTTTTGGAAGCCCTCTCCTATCACCACTGAACAGGCAGGATGAATTGGTTGTGGCAAAGTATGGGGACAAGCTGCAAACAGGAAACTGGACTTCAGAGCCTCCTCGGGACGGTACCAGCGTAAGCGGGGTCTTCCCATTCTGATTCCTTTGCCCAAGTCTGTGAGGCTATCAAAGGAATAGTGTTCTTGTTAAATGGTGCCTTTCTTCCCCAAAATGCATTCTCAACAGATCCTCTCTACAGAGGAGTAGTCTCACCCACCACTAAAATGTCACAATTCCTTGAGGGCGCGTTGGCACCACTCAAAGGGCATGGCAGTGGGCGGGGATGAGCTGCCCAGAGGGAGGACCAGCCGGAGCACTCTCATCTGGAATCGTGCCAGCTCCTTGACGTCCTTCCCTCTCATTGTTCTCACTTTTAATTTCTGAAATAATTTATTTGTTGTTGAGAAGGTACGCAACCAACCAATCACATGTCTACTCAACAGCTGTTGCATGTACAGCGCCGTGATGCTGATGACAGCCTTCCAGTGACACAGCCATTCACACTCCTTATCTGGCATGAAGCCCACTGCCCTCTACGCTGCTTCCCGTCGAACCTTTCAAGTGGCTGTTGTCAACCTGATCCCATAGAGACCATTCTCACAGTGCTCAAGGCGGACGTTGTTTACTAATCCAGCTGTTCTCTGTGGCTTAGCGGGTTACCCATTGGGCTGCTAACTGCACGGTCAGCCGTTCGAAACCACCAGCTGCTCCTCAGGAGAAAGATGGGGCTTTCTACTCCCATAAAGAGTTTCAGCCGCCGAAACTCACAAGGGTCATTCTACGCAGTCCTGTGGAGTCACTGGGAGTCGGCGTCGATGTGACAGCAGTGAATTTGAGTGCTTCGTCTTCTGACCTAGACCTAGCCCCTAAATTAAGTTAGACTTTTCTTTTTTTAAAATACCACAGCTGTGTCTAGAGTCCTTTGGACATAGTATCAGGGAGAACCCGTCCCTGGGGAAGTCCATCATGCTTGGTAAAATGAAGGGTCAACAAACAGGAAGACCCTCTGTGAGATGCGCTGGCACGGTGGCTGCCATATCTGGGCTCCAACATGGTGACCATTGGTGCCAACCTGGGCAGAACTCCCCTCTGGTGCACACAGGGACCTGGGGGTCAGGCCTGCCTTGATGGCACCTGGCAATGCCTGTACCCGCTTGTCCTGGGGAACTAGGATCCTCCCTCTTCAGTCGCCTCTAGGCTAAGATTGGGAGAGCAGCTTCCTGGCACATGAAGGCTTAGACTGTTGACTGACAGTAGGAATGGAGGCCCTGCCCGGGCCCCGTCTTCGAAATAGCAAAGGAAACCTAGGAGTGTACTGGGATAGCAATTTTCGGTAATGCAACTCGAAAATCATGTAAAGAAATACAGTAGGAAATACCAGAGTGAGGGGTGAGAAGTCTCCCCGGGATGTGTGATTGCTAAGAACACGTTGGATGGGCTCAGTCTGGGACTATTTTGGGGGGGATGTGGACTTTGAAATGAACTGTAGGAGGTACACTGGAATGGAGGGGAAAGGGGGCAGCAGAAGAAGAGGCATGGACAGCGATGATGCTCCCACGAGAAGGAGCTAGGGTCATTGGGAAAGAGGTGGTCAGGGTGACTGGATGTGGACACGCTAGGCAGAGGGATCAGGAACCCCATCAGGCTCCTGCCCACACCTCAGCCTGTTTCTGTTCTTGTTCACTGTCCCTGGCCTACTGTCAGGCTTCTGTTCCCAGCACGGACCAGCATCTCTGTAGAGGGACAGAGGAAGCATAACATAGAGCCTTTGTTTGTATAAGAGGATGACCACATCGTTCCAACACCAACACCTAGAATCCAGAATGGAGACAGAATTGGGAAGAGTAGCTCATCTGAGGACTGATTTAGCTTGTATTTAAAAAACACAAAACCCACTACAGTTGAATCCAGTCCCACTCCTAATGCCCCCCTAGGGTAGAGTGGACCTGCCCCTTTGGACTTCAGAGTTTATCAATCTTCGCAGCAGGTGGGGTCGAACTGTTGACCTCGTGGTTAGCAGTCCATCACATAACCCACTGTGCCACCAAGACCCCCTACCCTGTGGTTAGGGACCTATAAAATTTCTTTTTCCCTCTCAACACCGTCCCAGTGTTTGTCTTCCCTTTGGGGCGGTTTGCTTTAACGCCCTCATCCATGTTATTTGTACTGCATCGTTATTCCTCAGGGGTCCTAAAGGTGCCCTTTCCTCAGTCACGTACTAGTCTTCCGTGTACCATTCCCACGGCCAGCGGGTCAGTCCTGACTCAGGTACGCTACGTAGGATTTCCAGGACTGTGCATCTTTATGGAAGCAGGCAGCTCCGTCCTTCTTCTGAGGTGTGGCTGTTAGATTTGACATGCCAACCTTGCAGTTAGCAGCACCCCTGGGCAAGAACACTTGTCTGCACCTTGGTGTACATTTAAAAGATATATAAGAAGTTTATTTCAGAGAAGTGGCTACATGCTCAATTGTAAGCAGCCTCTCCTTGGGAGAAAGACGTGGCAGGCTCTTTCCAGGAAGATACACAGCCATGGATTCCCGACGGGACAGTTCCCCTCTGTCCTACCGGGTCACTGCGAGCTGGTGGCAGCGGGTTTGTATTTGGGGGTTGATTAATCGCTTATGCATCAGATGACTATTGTGTGAATCATGTATACACAGAGACCACTTAGTGTGAAGGCAATTCATAGGCCGGAAGGTTGTTCCCTGAGACTGTTTGTTGCCAACATTATCATAAAACAACTGGGGGAAAGGAAGTTTATAATACATTTTTCCGAAACCTTCTCCCCCCCCCAAAAAAAAAAACAACCAAAAATATTAGGCATGAGCAGCTTTGTTGTTGTTGTTGTTTTGGTTTTCAGTAAGATCATAACAATTACCACTTGAACGGATGTTGGATTTCATGCAGGTGACGTAAGTTTCTCATCATCGTCCAGTCCAGCTTGTTCATCTCTGCTGTGGCCGTTCGCTAAGGCACCCGCAGGTTTGAGTGGCTTTTTCCCAGAAAAATGGCACGTGGTGACACGCCTCTTCCTGCGGCTCCTTTGGCTTCTTCCGCTGTCCACTCTGTCCCACTTCTGGCTTCTTTGTGCCAGCTCGTCTTCACAGGACTTGCTGTCCCCTCTGTTACTCCATCCCACCTCCCAAAGGATGTGTGACCGCTCCCTCCTTGTGGGCCAGCACCTTCCACCAGGTTTCCTCGATTCTCCGTCACGTGTCAAAGTCCAGATCTAGACATCAGTGTATCTAGGTTACCTCCTCAGCTCCCTTCAGACTAAGGAGCTAGGTGCCTCTATTTGTGTCCCCATCGGTACAGCTGGAAGGGACCTGGTAGTGTCATGATTAAGCATTGGGCCGTAATCCGAAAGGTCAAACAGCTCAAAACCATCAGCCAGACAGCGGTATCGATTATATCGCCCCCCCCCCTTGACGGGAACGCATAGCCCAATTGCATGGTGTAAAATACGGCAAAAATAATAATACTAATAAATAAGGGTTCCTGGGGGGAGGGAGGGGATGAAGGAGAGCTATATCAAAGAGTTCAAGAAGAAAGAAAATGTTTTGATACTGGTGGTGGCGGCAATTGTGCAATGGTGCTTGATCTAATTGAATGATGGATTGTTATACCATCTATAAGAGCTCCCAATAAAATGATTAGTAAAAAATAATTTATAAAAAACAACAAAACACCGGCCACTCTGTGGAAGAAAGCCGGGCTTTCGGTAAATAATGAGTCGCAGAAACTCGCAGGGCAGTTCCCGTGTGCCCTCCCGGGTCCCTGTGAGTCAGCACCGGCACCATGGCAGTGAGCTGATAAGGCTGGAGACGCTCTCTTGAAAATGTGGTCCTGCTGTCGTTGGGCCTGGAGGCAGACAATCACTGCTTTCTTGCAGGGGTGCATGTCGCAGTGAGGATGGGGTGAAGGCATTTGAGTAGGTGCTCGATGCAGACCGACTGCAAATTCCTCTTAGATGTCCAATGTAGACCAACAGTACTTTAGAAGCAGTTTCTCTGCAGTGTTTTTGAACCGATGGGTATTGAGGTCCAAGAGAGCTAACAGGCCGCCAGAAAGCACATTGCTGTTGTTTCTGTTGAGTCGACAGCTGCTCGTGGCGACCTGGAGGGTGACAGAGCGGAAGGGCTCCCGGTGTTTCTTGACTGTGGGCTTCGTGATACCAGAGCAGCAGGCCGGGAATTCTGTGGCATCAGTGGATGGCGCTGAACCACCCACCTTTCAGTGAGCGAGTGCCAACTGTGTCTGCTCCCTCCGGACCTTCAAGGAAGCTCCTCGAAGCCAAACCCAAACCCACTGCCACCGAGTTGGTTCTGAGACTAACTCTTTACGGGAGTCGAAAGCCACCTCTTTTCCCTGTGGAGCAGCTGGTGGTGCCCAACGACTGGCCTTGCAGTCAGCCCAGCCCAGCGTGTAACCTGCTATGCCACCAGGGGGCCTTTTGAGAAAGCTGACAGGCAGGAAACGAATCCCAGCCGCCCTGGCCCCTCTTACTGAGCTGGAGCCTCAAATGGCAGGTTGGAAACATTGCAGCCCTGGGAGCCCAGGCCCTGAACGGAGGGCTCTCCTTGTAGAGACAGCAGGTGTCTGAAGGCAGAACAGTGGAAGGAACAGGAACACCGGGTGTGTGGCATCTGCGGTCTCCAGGCCATGGCCACAGGCTTCTGTTCAGAGGAGGGAATCAGGCCTGGAGCCGGGAGTCTGCCGTCCCAGAAAGAGCTCAGGAAAAGGACGTTGGGCATGACTCCCCAGCTCCCACGGGCCGGACCCCAGGTCTTGGGGTGGGGGGGCCTGTCCACCTCCTTCCTGTTTCCAGAGCCTCTTGCAGGGCTGCCCTCGGGGCCATCCGGCCCACAAGCTCCGGTTCACATTGGCAGCCTGATGCCAGGTAGCTTTGGTGGCTGGACTGCGTTTCTCTCCAGCCAAGAAACTGCCACCTCCTCCTCCTCCTCCCGAGGCCCAGCCTGGCGCCCGGGCCAGTTTGGATCTCATTCCTTGTGGGAGTTGGGGAAGGGGGTGAGTTGGGGTTGCCAACGCCTGGCTTGGTCCCGCGTACCCTTTGTGTGTTTTCATTCATCCGGATCCAGGGCTCTGTTATTAGTCACTTGTTTCCGCTCTTGAGAAGGCGAAGAAGCCCTGTCTCTACTTCAGAGCAACCAGAGGGAAGCCCCAGCCAGACACGCCTGTTCCAGCGAGGCCGACCCTCGGTGTCTTCTCAGGAGCGGTCTGAAAATGGCTAATGCTCACTTTGTCCCCTCTGTCAGCATGATGGGCAGACACAATTAGCAAGCCTTCCAGGTGGAGCAGGCAGACATGCCTTCATTAAATTGACTTGGAGGATTTTTAAATTCTCTGATTGAAACGTATATGCGCTGAAAGCTTTAAAATGGATATGCATGGAAGTCTCTCGAAAACTGTAGAGAAAATATCATCCGCCTCTTATTGCAAGCACTCTGAAATTAATAGTGATGAATTTTTATGCATATCCTTCTCTTTTTTTCCTCTCGGTGCATGTAAGCCATTTTTTAATGGGCTCATGTTATTCATGTTGTGTTGTAACTTGCTTTTTCTCTTCATTGATCCTGAACATTTTTCCCAGTAATGGCCTGGTTTGTATGACTCATATGCATTTTAACTAAGCTTGAGAGTTTGCATCCCATAAATAATGCATACGATGTGTACCTGACACTGGTTGCATGTCAGCTCTGTGCCAGACGCTGTACTGGGGCCCCTGAGGCTTGACATCTCCCCAGAACCCGGGCTGCATCTAAAACCTGTAGATGGATGAATGGCTGTGGGCAGTTTGGCCCTGAGCCACCTTGGGAAATGGAGACTTAGCTAAGCTGCCTCGTGTGCTGAAAGGTCCCAGGGAGTTCCCCTTTGCTGAAGAGGTGGGCGAAAGGCTGAAGAGGGAAAAGAAATGGACTGTTGGAACATCCAGCCTGCAGGAACATTGGTGTGGTCTTGTCAAACAATGACCTCAGGAAGTGGAGGAAACAGACAATCAGGCCAAGGCTGATTCCCATGAAGTGAAGGTGCATAAGCGTCCACCCTCCAACATTTGACTAATTCTGCTAGTCCCTCCCCCTGCAGTCTCTGCTTCTCTGCTAGGTTTGATAATTTGTGACAAGGACAGTGGCCACCCAGAACTCACAGACAATACTCATGACTTGGGAATTTATGAGGGAAGGACCGCGCCACAGCTCTTCAGTCAGAACAACCTCTTTGCAGCTATGTCAAGGGCAGGTCTCCCCCTGGCCTTTGCCCCCTCCATCCTTGGCCACTCTGCACCTCGACTCTCTTGGGCCAGCCAAGCCTCTGCCTTGCTTGAGCAAGCGTTACCAAGTTCTTTCATTCCACTTGTAAGTGCCCGTGGATAGCCCAATTCTCCAGTAAGCCTCGGGCCCCAAAGTGCTCATCTGTCTCACTCCATAGCCAGCCTAGCTCAGCTAAGTCCCCAGAGACACCCTGCTCCACCCGGAAGACTCCTGCCCAAAGACACTCACCTCTTTTGCCCCAAGAGTCGGCTACTTGTTCTGTGTCCCAGGAAGCCCACTGCACTGTTTCGCGCCTGCCTCTTAGTTCTGCTGCCACTGCCTCTTGCTGTCTCCGCTGTTACAGCTGTCCCTGTCTCCTGGGTCTAGGGGGTTCTCAGCACAGGGGCCCTGAGCACGGAAGACGTGTTCTACTCCCGGCTCTTCTTTCCTTGTGTTAATTCTTGGTGTCATTTGCGTAGTGAGCAAGCTGCCCATTCCCTTTAGTGAGTCACAAGCACCTTAGTTTCAATAAAAACCAAAACCAAACTCCCTGCCAGCGGGACCCTCCAAACTCAAAGCTGCCCTATAGAACACAGTAGAACTGCCCCCGGGCGTCCAAGACAGTAGCTCTCACTAGAAGTGCAAAGCCTCCTTTTCTCCCACAGAGCAGCTGATGGTTTCTGGCTGCTGACTTTCCGGTCAACAGCCGGTGTGTAACCCACTATGCCTAACTTACTGCATGGGAGTTACAAGACCCCGCATGACTTAGAAGGGCCACGCTAAACAGTTCACGACACCGCACATCAATAGACTTGATAGTTTCAGGAGTCCTGGTGAAGTAGCAGTGATGTGTGGGGCTGCGAACTGCAAGGTCAGCTGTTCAAAAGCACCAGTAGCCTCTGTGGTAGAAAGACAAGGCTTTCTGTTCCCGTAAAGAATCTCTGAAACCCACAAGGGCAGCTGTCCCCTGTCATATGGTGTCACGAGGAGTCAAGTCAACTGGATGTGAGTGGTTTTTGAGATTCCGGCTTCTTCTCATGGAGAACTTTAGATGTCTGAAGTGGTAGGTGACGATGAAGATGCCGGATGGTGGAGCATTGAGATGCCCAACCCACAGCGGGGCTCCCATCTCCCACTCCCCACCTACTAGAAGAATAGACTTGGGCAAGTCATGTCCTCTCCTCGGTGTCCTCGAGGCAGCCCCGAGGACCGTACTCTGCAGGGTTGGCAGTGGCTCATTTGGGGGAGTAGACCAGCAGGTGGTTCGGCCATGGGAACTTTGGGGCAGACTCCCACCTCTAGCCTTTGGGTTTCTAGCCAAGTACCTTAACTATTGTACCACCTGGAGACCCAGCTCACTTGTATGAAGGGAATAAAATTGTTACACACCTTGGAAACTAGCTTTGGGTTAAGTGAGGTCATCTATAATTTAGTAACGATGTGTGATGGTTTCTGTTTACTACCATTTTACCATATCATTGCCAGCATGTCCCCTTAAAAGCATCATGTTAAAGTAAATGAAATGGGTCATCCTCAGAAGCTCAATATTTGAGCCCTATAGAAATATTTGCAGAATCACGAGAATTCTTGAGCCTGGAAGTGGACTGTCCACTGGTCAGGTGTAGGTAACATTGGAATGGTAAAACACTCCTACATAGGCTATAAGCGTGCTGAAAACGTGTGCCTCCTTTGCTTTACGTATTATGAGTGGGGCTTTTAGGAGCTCGTGGAAGAATTCCTTACCTTTGGATTCCATTTTTCCATGAACTTTTGGAAGCCCCTTCATATTTCCAAAGGCTCGATGGAATCTTTTATTCCCTTGACTTCTAATGGCATACCTTGCACATTGCTCTGTCACGAAATCGGGATGTGTCTTACAACCCATGGTAGGTCGGGCTCAACAGAGGTGTTTTTGTTTCTTAGCAGTAGTTAAAAGAGTACAACCTAAATCAATTACATCTTCTACTTAATAAAAGATGTTCACGTGGGGGCATGAGGGGCTCTTTGACCCTGTTTCTGTAGATATTTTTTTCTCGTCATTGGAAACACCAGTGTTCGCAGGAGCGCCCTCCATCAGTATTTAACTGCAGATTGGTTTTCCAACCTCAGAGTTTTCTATCATCAAATCCATTTGGAGGAATAAAGGCAAAAAAAATCAGTATTCTGCCAGTCTTTCACATCTTAAGGTCAAAAAAAAAAATACTATGATATGTTAGCATTTCTAGATAGGGGAGAAAAAGCACTTTAAATGACCATACCCAACTTTTTTGTAATGCTAAGGTGTTGATCCTTAAATGCTTCTTACAGTGTGTTGAATGTCCTAACGATGTGTGTGTGTGTGTGTGTGCGCGCGCACGCGTGTGTATGAAACCTTAAATAGAATAAAGAGGCTTTGTTTTACTTAGCTATATCGTCTATATTATTGCTTCTCTTAAAGGTATGTGTCTTATTGATATATTAAGAATTTATAAAAACCCATGAAATAAGTGGTATACTTCTTTCTGCCTAGGGCTCTAAAGGCACATTTCAACTTAATACATAATTGTCCATCATTGGGAAATGCCCATCCTGTTATGTGGATTTCAAAACTGTACCATACTCCATAAGATAGGCAAAAAGAAAAAAAACATTTCCACCCCAGGATGCTATTGAGAAATCTTTCAGAAGTGTGAAAGATTTGTGGCATAAAGTTTCTTGCTTTTTAAAATATTTAATGACAGTCTCAACAAATACATTAACTTTAAGAGGTTTTCATTTGGCCATATGAGAGATAAATTTTAATTTATGGGGAAAAAATACACACTTGTGAAAATCAGTAAATCCATAGATTTTATTTTTTTTTTCTTATTTATTTTTTATTTTTTATTTTTTTAACATTTTATTAGGGGCTCATACAACTGTTATCCCAATCCATACACACATCAATTGTGTAAAGCGCATTTGTACATCGTTTCTCAAAACATTTTCTCTCCATTTAAACCCCCGACATTAGGTCCTCATTTTTCCCCTCCCTCCCCGCTCCCCCCTCCCGCATGAGCCCTTGATAGTTTATAAATGGGTATTTTGTCATATCTTGCCCTGTCCGACGTCTCCCTTCATCCACTTTTTGGTTGTCTGTCCCCCAGGGAGGAGGTCACACACAGTTCCATGTAATCGGTTCCCTCTTTCCTACCCATTCTCCCTTTACCCTCCCTGTTTCGCCACTCACACCACTGGTCCTATAGGGCTCATCCGTCCTGGATTCCCTTTATTTTCAGTTCCTATCTGTACCAGTGTACCTCCTCTGGTCTAGCCAGACTTGCAAGATAGAATTCGAGTCATGGTAGTGGGAGCGGGGAGGAAACCCTTAGGAACTAGAGGAAGGTTGTATTTCTCATCATTATTACATCGCACCCTGACTGGCTCATCTCCTCCCCGAGACCCCTCTGCAAGGGGATCTCCAGTGGCCTACTAATGTGCTTTGGATCTCCACTCTGCACTCCCCCCATCATTCACTATGGTAAGATTTTTTGTTCTGATGATGCCTTACACCTGATCCCTTCGACACCTCATGGTTGCATAGGCTGGTGTGCTTCTTCCATGTGGGCTTTGTTGCTTCTGAGCTAGATGGCCGCTTGATTAATTCCATAGATTTTAGAGGACGTGCGTTTTAAGGCACAGTGGTGGTGCTGCTGGGTAAGCACTACAACGCCACGCTCAAGGCCAGCAGGTGGAACTGACCAGCGTGCCCTTTGGGAGCACCTGCCCAGGAAAGATCACAGCCTCAGAAACACTCTCTTGGCCCCTAGGAGTCAGAATCAATCTGTTAGCAGCATTTTAAGCATTCGTCTATATGTGAAATCCAGTAGGTGGGCCTAAATATTTACACCAAAGTATAAAATGTTTACCTTTTTTAGAGTCCTTCTGTAAAGGGTTCTACATTTATTTAAAGGAATTTTAATTCAAGGGAGAAAAACCTCTTTTTTCAGGCTGCGGCTGAAGAAGCTGAACTGAACAGTAAGGAGAACGTGGGTGATGGACCACCAGAGGAAGAGGACACAGCATTTGTCTCATCAGGTTTGTTTCACCAAAGACTATGTTATCTTTTTTTTTTAATCATTTTATTAGGAGCTCATACAACTCTTATCACAATCCATACACACATCAATTGTGTAAAGCGCATTTGTACATTCATTGCCCTCATCGTTCTCAAAACATTTCCTCTCCACTTAAGCCCCCGGCATTAGGTCCTCATTTTCCCCCTCCCTCCCCGCTCCCTCTTCCCTCATGAGCCCTTGATAGTTTATAAATTGTTATTTTGTCATATCTTGCCCTGTCCGACGTCTCCCTTCACCCACTTTTCTGTTGCCCGTCCCCCAGGGAGGAGGTCACGTGTAGATCCTTGTAATCAGTTCCCCCTTTCCAAACCACTCTCTGTCTACACTCCCAGGATCGCCACTCCCACCACTGGTCCTGAAGGGATCATCCGCCCTGGATTCCCTGTGTTTCCAATTCCTATCTGTACCGGTGTACATCCTCTGGTCTAGCCAGACTTGTGGTCAGAAAAGCCTCGGTAGCTGGTGTGGTTGTACTGCCACCTAGAGACTGTACAATGAAATTCTGACGATGTGGAAACTAATCTTGTTCTGTGCCCATGTTACAATCGAGGCTTGCCTTTCTTTTCTTTTTTTGGTTGTTAATTACCTTTTTTAAATTAAACCATTTTACTGGGGGCTCGTACAACGCTTATCACAATCCATCCATCCATCCATTGTGTGGAGCACATTTGTACATTTGCTGCCATCGTCATCCTCAAAACATCGGCTTTCTTTTTTTCCTTCAGTTTTCAGATACATTTTTAATTCTTAAATCTCTTCCTCCCATCTCACATTAAAAAAAATTACCACGTAAAACATTAAAAGTCCACCAGATATACCAAGCCTCTTTAACAGATAAAATAGGTTGAAAACATTATCTTTCAATTCTTTTCAGGGAAGGAATTAGATTCTATTTTCCAATTTTTAAAAATCACTTTATTGGGGGCTCATACAACTCTTATCACAATCCATCCATAGATCTATTGTGTAAAGCGCATTTGTACATTCATTACCCTCATCATTCTCAAAACACCTGCTCTCCACTTAAGCCCCTGGCATCAGCTCCTC
>NW_022111369.1:55214332-55222975 GCF_000313985.2 Echinops telfairi
CTCCCTCATGAACCCTTGATAATTTATAGATTATTATTATTTTGTCATATCTTACATGTCTCCCTTTACCCACTTTTCTGTTGTCCATCACCCAGGGAGGAGGTTATATGTAGATCCTTGTAATCAGTCCCCCCTTTCCACTCCACCTTCCCAGTATCTCCACTCCCAGCACTGGTTCTGAAGGGATCATCCGTCCTGGATTCCAGGTTTCCAGAACCTAGGCTTTCTTGCTCAGTGTTTTCAATGTGGTGGCATAGTGCGTTAGATGTTGAGCTGCTAACAACGAGGTCAGCAGTTTGGACCCACCAGTTGCTCCTGGGGAGAAAGGCGAGGTTTTCTGCTCCTATAAAGATCTACAGCCTCCGAAAACCAGCAAGGCAGCCCTACTCTGTCCGGCAGGATCTCCGTGAGCTAGAATTGGCGATAAGGCAGTGAGTTGTTTGTTTTTGAGTCGAACAAATTCCGTCCCCCTTCATCATTAATTCTCATTCCCTCAAACGCATGCTTTCTTGTTACCCTGTTAAGTGTATCATCATCATCATAAGTAAGATTGCATTTTTCCATATAAATAGCGTTAAAAATGAGGGTGGGAGTCTAACCCATCTGGATGCCTGGAACCTTGCTGCTCCTGTCGGAGGCAAACAAGCCCAGATACGGGGCCGTCCACCCCATAGGGAGGGACTCACAGCCTCGGAAACCTCCACAGGGTCACTACGAGTCAGAACTGACTCAATAACAGCATTCTAACCCATCGTGAGAGCAGTCATGAGCCATCCGTATCGAGCCACTGTAGCTCACGGATACTTTCACAGAGTAAAGTGATACCACCAGCCCGGACAGCGATCACGAACGCTCTGTATCCACTGTTTACATCAGGAGGCCTTCATTGCCATAGAGTTGAATCCAAGCATAACAACCCCGTAGGACTGAGCAACCCTGCACCGTAGGGTTCCCCCTATGGTGGCCTTCTCTGGGCATGCAGTGGTTAAGTACTCCACTGCAGACCATAGGTCAGCCGTTCACACTCCCCAGGTGCTTCCTGGGAGAAAGATGCGGCAGTCTGCCCCCTACAGGTGACCGCCTTAGCAATCCTATGGGTGCTCCACTCTGTTCTAGGAGGTCCCCACGAAAAGGGCCATTGTGAGTCAGAAGCAGCTCCATGGCCATGGACTTGGGGGGAGAATCTTTAGAAAAGTAGCCTGCCTCATCTTTGTCCCCTGGAGTACCAGGTGGTCTTGAAGTGGCAACCTTTCGTTCAGAGGCTAAGGCGCTCAGTCATCAGGGCTCCTCACAGTGGAATGAAGGGTTCCTCTGTGTTTTTAACACATTTCTCCTTTGGGTGAAGGATTCCTGCTGGCGTAGTTGTTACACATTGGGCTACTAACTGCAATGTCAGCAGTTCAAAATCACCGGCCGCCTCTCAGGAGAAAGGCTTGGCTTTCGATTCCCCTAAAGAGTTACAGCCTCAGAAACTCACAGGGGCAGTTCTACTCTGTCCTGTAGGATTACCGTGGGTTGGCATCAACTCAGTGGCAATGAGTTTTCTACTTTTGATAAGCATAAAGATGCCCTACCCCTTGCTAATAGTGAATTCGATTAAATGACATCTTAGGATAATTTAAATATGATTACTAGAAAATGCTTTTAAAACTAGATGGTCCCTCCACTGTTTAGATAAAGGGGGCCCATGGACATGCTCTCGGCAGTGGTGACTTATCTTGTTTGCTTACTCACTGTCATGGAGTCAATGCCGATTCACAGGGACCCTCTAGGAGAAGACAGAACCGCCCTGTGAGTTTCAGACACTGGAACTCGTTAAGGGAGTTGAAAGCCCCGTCTTGCTTCCAAGGGGCAGCTGGTGGTTTCAAACTGCTGACCTTCAAGCTAGCAGCCCAACATGTACCTACTACCCCACCAGCATTCCAGACCTACCCCTAGGTGCTTTACTTTCATGTTTGTCTTGTGTTCATGATCTCGTTCTGTGTGCTGCTCTAAGTGGCATTCTTTCCCTTTCAGAGTTCTCAGGACTGGAGTATAGACACCCAAGTAATCTGTGTTTGTTAACCTTAAACCCTGCAACTTTGCTCAATTCCTCTATCAGCTCTAGCCATTTTCTGAGGGACCCTGGAAGTTTCTATATGTAGGATGAGTGCTACCATCCTCCAATTATGGCACCACTGCTATTCTGATCCGAAGGAGCCCTGGTGGCATAGTGATTACAGTTGGGCTGCTAACCTCGAGGTCCGCGGTTGGAAACCACCAGCCTGTCCTCGTGGTGGGGGAAGATGGTCTTTCCACTCTCATGACGAGTGACCGTCTCGGATGCTCACAGCGGCTCTTCCCCCTTGTCCTGCGGGGTCTGAATGAGTCGGCTTCAGCTCCATGACAGCGAGTTTGGTTTCTGTTTGGTTGATTCCCATCTGAATACTTCTCTTATCAATCTTATCAATACTAACCTTATTGATGGATGACTACTTCTCTTATCAATCTTATCAATACTAACCTTATTGATGGATGAATACTTCTCTTATCAATCTTATCAATACTAACCTTATTGATGGATGAATACTTCTCTGATCAATTTTATCAACACTAACCTTATTGATGGATGAATACTTCTCTGATCAATCTTATCAACACTAACCTTATTGATGGATGAAAGGGCTTTATGTACTCTTCTTTTTTGTCTGTATTTTTTCTGGACGCGATGCCATTTCAGAGCCGCAGCATTTTACAGCAACCATGACGCGGTCCAGCCCGACGGTGGCCTTTGTGGAGCTTCCCTCCAGGCCCCAGCCGAAGAGCGACGTGCCAGGACAAGAAGGGCAGAAGCAGCCGGAAGACGGCATGGGTGGGAAGGTGGAGCTGGTGCTGTCACAGAAGGTGGGGTACCACATTTTCCATGAACATAGTGAAAATTCCAAAGTGGTATCGTTTTACATGGTCGCCGGCTACTGCCGGGATTAGCAATGTTCTCACCTAATTGTTCCTTCGGTCTCCATTTTGATTTCTAGATCCATTGTACTACATGCTCACGTTAAGAAATTTAAACATAGAGAGAGAGGTATATACATCAAGAGGAAGGGCAGTCTCTGAGGAAGCTTCAGAAAAAAACTAAGGAAAAGTTGAATTAAACAATAATGGAATTTTTCAAAGAACTTTTTGAAGCCTCCTGTTATGTATTTAAACATGTAACATAAGTATATCAAGTGCTATCTGTAAATATACAAATATTTCTTTAAAAAACTTAAAATGAGTGTACATAGGGTTATTTAAATGCATATTCACATGCACATGTGCTTATAAAAACCACCGACATTTACCCCTCTTTCATTAACATTTGCTATATAGTCTTTGGGGGCAGTGAGGGGCAGTGAGCGGGGTGTGTTAGCAGCCATCAGCGGCTCCAGGGGGGAAACGTGAGGCTTTCCACTCCCGTGAGGATTTGCAGCCTGGGACTCCCACAGGAGCACCTCTGCTCTGCCCTGCAGGTTGGCCATCGACCTGATGGCAGTGGGTGGATATGAAGTAGGGTTTTCAAACGGTGGAGCACAGCCGAATGAGCAGGGGGCCTTGTGGAAACGCAGACTGCTGTGCCCGGAGTTTAAGGATGATATTTCTGAAGCGTCTCAATTTGAATAACAAGGAGCCGAGAACCTTTTTGTTCTGTATCCTGGGTTTTAAAGTTTTGTTCGTAGTCCATTTCCTCTTGGTTCGCATTAGTTTCCAGGTACAGAGTCTTCAAACTTTTCAGGATGAAAGACTTTGAACCACTTGGTCTTGACGGTGGCTACTCTCTGGAGGCAGGACTCAGACGTCTGCCTTTTTTTTTTTTTAAGTTCCCAAATGATTCTAATCAGCCACCGCGTGGAGAAACACTGACCTACACCTTTAATAATTGACGCTACATTGGGGTTTGACTAAAAGTGAGACAGTTACCACTTCTGATTACGGCTCAGTCATTCGTTGACGTCACCAATGTTGGCTGTGTGGTCACTATGTGCCAGTCACTAGTACGGGGCACTGGCTGGTCAACAATGAGCAAGAGCCCACCCCCGACGGAGCTAGGAGCACCGGGTCCTTATTAAGCCTCAGAAATGACTTGGTTGCTGCCTTGAGGGTAGTTGGGGTCTAGGCTACCCCCCAGTTTCATACACACGGAATTACAGGATGGCCTGGAAGTCTGAAGAGAGGAACTAAACCACAGACCAAGCATCGAAGGCCGCCAGGGCTTCTCACCTTTGCGCATTTTGAGGATAATATTTTGCCTTATCCACATTTCAATTGTAACTGTTATTTATTATTCGTCCAAAGTTATCCTTTTTTTAACTTAAATTTAAACTGAATGTGAAATTTTATATCACGGTTAATTTTTTTTAATGAATGCCATCCGTAAAAACTACCCACCTGCACGTCTCATCCGCATGCTCCGAGCCCCATGGGCGCCCGACTCTGGGAAGAACTGTTTCCAGGAGCCGTCGGCAGGTTTGTGTTTGTTTTCCTGCTGACCCCTCTGGCCATCTGGCGACTATTATTCTCAAAATCTTTTAAAATTAATAAGCTCCCTTGGTAACACATGGTAACCACATTCTCAGACCCCCTGGCAACTCTTCCATGGACCTCGGGTTCAGAATTCCCTGCTAGTAATAAGCAAATGGAATAATGCTCTTTGAACTCAGTCCATGCGTTCACTCAAGACCGAGTGAGGATCTCCCCTTTTTGACCAAAGCGTACATTGGCTTGTGATGAAGTAAGTGTATGGCAGCCTTGTTCCCCCTCAGGTCAATGCCTCAGCAAGAGGGTGGGTGGAAGTTGTACGAGCACCTGTGAGGATATAAATTAATACAGCCACCGCTTCATGCAGGGCACTGGCATGAAGAATCTATTGACTCCGACTTCACATCTTACTCCAGCAAGCTTCAGGAGTCAGTTGATTAAAAGGGACAGATAAGAAGGTTGACGCTCCCATTAGAGGGCATTTAGCTTGAGACGGAACCAAATAAAATAATTACAACAAAGACTTGTTTTGTGAGTCAAACAAGGAATGTACAAGCCTGTGCCTTTGGAGCCCTAAGGATAAGTAGTCTGTGGTTGCCGTTAGGTGCCCTCCTGTCCGTTGTCACCGACCCAGAGTGACTTGTGACAATAGAACAAAACCCTGCCTGCTCCTGCACCATCCTCACAATTAGTCTTTGCCTGAGTCCGGGTGCAGCCACTGGGCCCCGCCCTCGCTTCCAAGGCCGTCCTCTCGCTGCCCGTCTCCTTCACCGAGCAGGATGCCCTCCTCCAGGAACTAGCCTCTCCTGACAGCTGGTCCAAAGCACATGAGACAGAATCGCTCCTTCCTGGCCTCTACGTGGTCTAGCACACCTCGAAATCCCCCGAAAACAGCGGCTCTCAACCTGTGGGTCCTGACCCCTTTGGGGGACGAATGACCCTTTCACAGAGGTCGCCTGATTCATCACAGTAGCAAAATGACAGTGATGACGTAGCAACGAAAATAATGTTATGGTTGGGGGAGGGGGGTCACCACCACATGAGGAAGTGTTAAAGGGTCGCAGCATGAGGAAGGTTGAGAACCAGTGCCCTCGAGGCACCATTGCAAGAGCACAGTTTGAGGGTGGGTAGGGTGGTGTTTAGAGTCACACTTCCATGTCACCAAGCCCAGGCTATTGTCTTCCGTGTACTTTACATAGGTTTGTGTGTGGCTAATGTTTTGAGAATAATGCCTATTGAAAAGTAATATTGCCTTCATCTGTAGCACTTCCAGAGGTAAATATAATTTTTCCCTGACATTACAAATTCCGTGTGATGTAGTTCTGAAAAGAGACTGTGTGATAAGTCTAATAAAAGAGCGAGAGCGAATGATGTGCAACTTCAGAGATGGACTGCTGTCTTCTAATCATCAATTTTACCCTGCAGCTGGAACGCTTGAGAAACAGACTGCTCTGTTAGTGTAGACGAGCATAACGGGAGTTTGGGAAGGCGACAAAAACAATTTCATTTAAAAGTTAAACGTTTGGGTTGTTGACTTCTGTTGTGAGTATAGACCCTGAAATGTCATCTCACCTGTGTATTTTGCTAATGGACGTCTATTGCCTCACCGTCCAGGTCAAAAAGCCCAAATCTCCAGAACCAGAAGCAACTCTAACCTTTCCATTTCTGGACAAAATGCCTGAAACCAACCAACTATATTTGCCAAACCTCAATTCTCAAGGTAAAGAGAAGGAAATGTCTTATTATGCTTCCACATGTTTTGGCTGGGCTCCTCTATAGTAAAACGTTCTTTAACTTAAGGAAAGTAACACTTCTTTATAGTATAAGGGCTTCCTGGTATCTCCCAGAGTCGGTGACAGCTGAGCCAGCAACTTCAGAATGCAGGGACGGGGCCTGTATTCTCTCTTCGGCCAGAAGTTCCTGAGGCCAAGGCCATTGTGCCAGTCAGGCACCATGTTTGAGACCTTACAATATGCCTCCAACTATAAAACTACCGTTATGAAATCAAAATGAGTAACTTTATTAAGGAGTTTGTCATCTTAATATGGTGGCATTACTTGTTCATTTTAGCTTTTGTAAAATTCCCATCTAATTTGAGAAAAAAAAATTTTAAGAAACTAAATCCAAATTTCTTTCTGCAACATAAGTTCTGGGTGTACGTGATGAGCATTCTTAGACTCGAGCGAGGGCCCCTAAACACAACAATGACAATCATAGGTTAAACCTGTCGCTCAGAGCCAAGACTTCTAGTCTTCACAGATGCGAGTGTATGTGGGATGTATTTTACTGTTTCATACGTTCCATGCATTTTGAGTATGTTGGTATATTTTTTAATGTTTGATATTATGGGGGAGGGGAACACTTAAGATATGGACATTTAAGGTCTATG
Source organism: Echinops telfairi (assembly GCF_000313985.2). NCBI lineage: Eukaryota > Metazoa > Chordata > Mammalia > Afrosoricida > Tenrecidae > Echinops > Echinops telfairi. Next base: position 55,221,219 of record NW_022111369.1, read on the forward strand.
AAGGTTTTAAAGTGGCACTTCCCGCACAAGTGCCCCCAAGTGTTTTGGGAACATATGGTAATTGTGAACTCATTTCTGTATTTTTTAAGTGCCCTCTTAAGTCCCTGTAGCTTGGTGGGGGGGAACCCAGGTGCTCACAGTCACCACAAAGGAGCCATAGGATACGGACACTGGGGAGGAATCTTGTGAATTCCATGTTCAATAGAAGCGAGTGTTCAAAACGGATAGGCCACTGGGCTTTACTGGTGGGAATGACCGGTCTTTCTAGATGCAGAAACGCATATGGAACTGGAAGGTGCATTTTTATTTTTTTTGTTTTGACCTTTCCCCTGCATGTTTTGTAGATTTGATTTAGTATTCAGACAAACAGAGGATGGGATAGGTGCACTCATTCACCTCAAACGCAAGGCCACCCAATTGATTCCGACTCATAGCAACCTTGTAGGAGAAGGGAGAGCTCCTCCCAGGGTTTCTGAGGTTGTCCATCTTCAAAGCAGCAGGAAGCCTCATCTTTCTCTCAGCAAGTAGCCAGTGTTTTCAAACTGCTGACCTTGTGGGGAACTCATTAGCCACTCCACCTCCAGGGCTCCTATAGGTGTCCTTGGGAGCCCTGGTGGTGTAGTGGTTCTATGTTGGGCTGTGATCCGAATGGTTAGTAGTTCAAAACGACCAGCAGCTCCACAGGAGAAAGGCTGAGCTTTCTCCTCCCATAAACAGTTACAGTCTCAGAAACCCACAGAGACTCGCCAGTGAGTCAGCATTGACTGGATGGCCCTGAGTTTGGTCATTTGGGTTTTGTACGTAGGTAGATACTCAATTCGGGCCAGTGTTGGAAGAATTTAAGTCGGTTTCCTTAACTGATGGTTGAGCCATAAGCTGTACTCTATTTATGTAACAGGAAGAAAAGAAGAGGAGGGAATTAGCTGGTATTATATACTGCTGCTCACTAGTTTATTAATATGAATTTGTGTCGACCTTGTCTTTGGCAAGTTTGTTTCAGATCGCTCAGTTGGAGTGTTCAGAGGGAACTGACAAAAATAAAGTCAACTGAGGCAGTAGTGACCATTTTTAGGCATATTATTCAATCAATAGACGTTCGTGGTTCCGTGGTAGAATTCATGGCTTCTATGCAGGAGATGTAGGTTCGATTCCCGGCCAACGCACGTCATGTGTAATTACCACTTATCTCTCAGAGGAGGCTTTGTGTGTGGCCAGAACAGTTCTCAGTGGAGCTTCCAGACGAAGAGGGATTGGGAAGAGAACGCCCTGGGGCTCGTCTCTGGAAGCCCTGCCCTTACCAGTCATCCTACTCCCAACCAATGGCGGGGTGAGGCAGGCAGGACCAGGCAGCAGCCCATTCCATCGGGCAGGGGTTGCCATGAGCTGGCGGCCAACTCAACAGCAGTCAGCAGCAACAAAAACAGACTGTTATTCATTCCATGACCCATGACAAGGTGTTTTAGGTTTTGTTGTTTTCCAAATGTGTTGTTGGAACAAGGGCTTTATTTCATGTTTTACCAAAGTTGGATGGGGGGGGTGGGGGGATCACAGTAGTATTAAAACATATCAGAAATTTGTCTTCAAGATAGATAGTTATGTATGCCTGCTCCATGCTCTGGTGGTCTGGTTCACGGGAGCTGTAGCTCTCCTCTTCGTGGAAGCCCACTGCCACCGCTTTCTCCTGGGCAGCAGCTGGCAGGATCCAATGGCTGACCTTCGGGTTAGCGGCAGAGCACCCAACCATTGGGCCACCAGGG
>NW_022111369.1:55223294-55226826 GCF_000313985.2 Echinops telfairi
CAAGGACTTGTTGAAACACACATCGCTGGGCCCCACACCCAGAATTTCTGCCTCAGTAGGTCTGGGAGAGCCCAAGTATTTGCATTTCTAACAAGTTCCCAAAGGACATGTTGCCTTGGGCCAATCAGCTGCAAAGACCTCTTTGAAGTGTTAAGCAACAAGGATGTCACTTTGAAGCCGCATGTGTGCCTGATTATATCACAGTCTATTCAACTGCCTCGTATGCATGCGGAAGCTGAATCATCATCAGGAAGACCAAAGAACGGATGCCTTTGAATCGTGGTGTTCCCAAAGAACATCAAGTCTAAACCCATGCTGGAAGAACTACAGCCGGAATGCTCCTCAAAAGGGAGGGTGGTGAGACTTCAGCTCACGTCCTCTGGCCAAGTGATCAGGAGCAGCAGTCTCTGCAGAAGCACGGCATGCTCGGCAAAGCAGGTCAGTGAACAGAGGCAGGAAAGAGCTCGACTGACAAGGTAGCTGCAACAAGGGGCTCAAGCCTGCAAAGAAGGTGAGGAGGGCGCAGAGCGGACCTTGTTTCGTTCTCCTGTGCACGGAGTCGCTGTGGGTTGGCCTCAAGTCGGCAGCACCCGACAACACCAGCCCGTTTCCAGATGGCGCAGAGGGGGCTGCGGATCAGAGCCCCTCTCTGAGGACTCTGGGCTCTTTGAGCCATGCCCCAGAGACACTGCTGAGCGATAAGAAGGTGCCTTGCCGGGAGTTTGGAAGTGCCTCGCTTTCAAGAGGTATGAAGCCTTGAATAAAGGCCACCTGAGAAGATACCATTTGTTTTTAATGGAAAAAAACACACAAATGAAGTAGAGAGCTCTGCCCAAATGTAAAAAGTCAATGCAGGCTTTCATAACTGTTCTGAGGCCACACCTGAAATCCAGAGAAACTACAGAATGAAGATCAGGAAGCCAGGAACCATGCCGAAGACGCTCTCCCTGAGAAGGCGCTGTCCCCGACTCGAGAAAGCCATGTGTTTAGTGGCTGACCAAATGGGCCTCCTGGTTGACCCTAATGATGTTCTGCCAATTTCCCTTCATCACATACATACACACGCAAATGATATAGATATAGATAGATGATAGAGCTAGAGATAGAGATAGATTAGAGTTGATTCTAATTCACAGGGAACTCTACAAGTCTTTTTTTAATGAAATTTTATTGGCACATAGTTTACATATCTTACAATTCAATAGTTCAGTCGTTCAATCATATCAAGGGGAATTGTGCAAGCATTACTGCATCAGTTTTAGAGCACACCCCCACCCCCATGGTTGACACAAATAAAATATTTAAATACTTTGAAAATAGTCATAAAATACTGCAAAAGATGACAGATGTCCTTTTTCAGAATTGGTGTTTCAGTAAAACCTGAACAGGCTATGTAACTGGTAACTGGTATCTTATATGCACCAGTGGAGGCCCGGTGGCACAGTGGTTACACGCTGGGCTGTGATCCACAAGGTTGGCAGTTTGAAACCACCAGCAGCTACATGGGAGAAAGGTGGGGCTTCGACTCCCATTAGCAGTTCAGAGTCTCAGAAACTCACGTGAGGCAGTACTATACTGTCCTATAGGGTCAGTATTAACTCGATGGCAGTGAGTTTGGTTAGGGATATTTACATCACTGGTAGGAGAAACTCACGGTACCCTATAGTTTCAGGATGTAAATGTTTGCCATGGACTGTGATGATGGATGCCACCTTCTTATAAATGGGCATGTACTCGTCTTTTCCTTCCTTCTCCTCTTCCTCTTCCTCCTCCTCCTCCTTCTTCATAACCTCTGCCATGAACTTCCCTACCTGCCCTTTATAAACTGTGATGTGTATAAATGAACCACCCATCTCTGCTATCTTTGACCCTGTTCTGGTGTTTTCAGGAGAGGGGAGAGTGAGTGACGTCTTAGCCTGCTAACTGCAAGGTCAACAGATCAAAACCACCCACAGAAAGATGAGTCTTTCTACTCCTGTATGGATTTACAGTTTCGGAAACCCACAGGGCAGTTCTACTTTACCCTATAAGGGCCCCATGAGTCAAAATCAATTCAGTGGCACTGGGTTTGGGGTTTTGTTTTCTGAGGGGGGGTTTGAGTGGTGTTTTCCAAACACAATGCAAAACCATGTGAAAAGCTCTTATGTGGCTTGCCAGTCCATCATTTTGAGATTTAACATTTTAAACCATCTCACCCATAACGCTGAGCCTATACAATCTCACTTTGCACCAAAGAAGACACACAGGATCCCACTGCCCTGGTCCATTAGTGTTTGCCAGCATCGCGGATGTTTCACTGAGACATTGGGCTCTGGGTTGTCTCACGCTTCAGTTCCGACGTGAGCTGCAGCGGGAGCGTAGTTGGACTTCACCTTCACCCTCGTTTTCACGGTTTTCTGCTTGTTCTGTTCTGCTGTCTCATCTAGAGCCGGCTGGCGCTGCCAGTGTGCCTCTTAGAGTTCAGAACTCTTGGCGCCGGTCCCAGTTTTTCTCCCAGTCAGGTAAACGGCAAACGAGGTAGCTGCCTTTCTTTTGTGCATTAAAAATTCATGTTGGGGCAACCAATGATGTCTGGTGTTTGTGTCCGTTTCTGCTTTCCGAGAAAAGCATTTGTTTCTGACACACAGTTGGCAAAGAGCTAGTGCTTCTGTAGCTCAGAGGTGCCGATTATGCTCAAATGGGAGGTGGGGAGAAATGCAGATCATTTTATTTGAAGATGCCAAAGGAACTAGTATTTATCTCTTTGTGTATCTATTTTCTTTTTATTTGTTTTTGTAAAGCAATCATCAAAAGTGTTTACCAGGAGCTCTTGGGTTGCCAAGGAGCCCTGGTGGAGCGGTGGCTTAAGTGCTTGACTGCGCTCCAAAAGGCCAGTGGTTCTGCTGACCAGCACTTCCTTGGGAGAGAGATGTGGCCATCGCTTCCATAGAGATGCACAGCCTTGGAAGCCCCAGGGGCAGTATTATTATGTCGGACGGGACTGCTAAGAGTTGGGTTCCAACTTAATGGCAATGGAGTGGGGGGTTGTTGGTTGGTTTTGAAGGACTGTTCTGAGTCAGCAGCACGGCAGAGGCGGTGTGTGGGTGCGGGCTCAGGTAATGGTTCTCTTGTTAACTGTGTCACTGTCTCTACCCTCCAAAGCAGATGGTGGAGGACCTGGTCAGCCCAGCCAGGCGGCCAGGCGCATTACAAACAGCACTCGTTGGAATCGTTTTTGCTTCCTAGTGTATAGAACCTGGTGCTCATTGAGATGCTCGACCCCATGACACCAGTCATAACTCCTTCAGGTGGTGGGTACAGCCTGCTTCAGGGGCCTGCTTTCTGATGATTTTCTAATGCTCTTAGCGCGTGTCAAATAAAATTTTAAAAATCATTAGAAAATAATGTCGGAACTGTAAGAGAATCATAGATAAAGACATCCTCGGACGTGCTCATGGTGTTTATTTCTCTCTCTTGCTTTCTCCTCTGCAGTGGATTCTCCAAGCAGTGAAAAATCCCCCGTGACTACGCCTGTAAGTAATCTTATGAAATC
>NW_022111369.1:55230396-55235532 GCF_000313985.2 Echinops telfairi
CACCCACTGACTGCTATTTTGGATTACCCTGAGACAGCCCTGACAAATGGTTCTTCTTCTCCTTGGGCGGAGTGGAGAAGAAAGGTGGCCCCAAGGGAGATAGATCCCATCTCTGGTTTCTAGAGAAGAGAGCACGAAGAGGCACAGTCCTGACCTACGTTTGTGAATTCTCTGAAAACATCCAGCCAAAATGGATGGCCTTTCCATGATAAACGTTCCTTCGCAGAAGAGAAAAGTAAAAGACACTTGGAAATCATAGAAACTTTGAAGAGGAAAGAAGCCTTTGGTTATGGTTACCCGAATAGACATGTGCTGTCGGACTTGTGCTAGCCCAGGACTCTGGGGACCAGTAAGTGCATGGAGATGGCTCACCCCAGCTTGAGTTGCTCCATCCATCGATTGACAAATGGTCCTCGAGGGCCAAGACATGTATGAGAGAGAGCTGGGGGTAGGAAGAGTGATAAGAGCCCCTCACGGCCCTCAAGAAACCCTCAAGCTAGAGAAAGATACAACCTTAAAAACAGATAACTTGTAAAACCAAGGGAGCTAAGTATGTACCATATACTCGTGTATAAGCCGAGTTTTCCAGCACATTTTTAATGCAGTTTTTGTGGTAAAATTAGGTGCTTCGGCTGATATTTGTGTTGGCTTATACTCGGGTATATATGGTACTTTCCGTTCTGACTTTCGTGAGCTCGTTTGATCATTTATTATCGTTGTTGTTAAGGAAATATACAGCAGAGCACACACAATAATGTAGAGAAATTATTGGGTCACCATAGAATCACGTTCATCATAGTTATCACATGAACTGTTACCGATAATTAATTTGTATAGATCGTCCTTTCCACTCAGTGTTTAAGCTGCACTATCATTGTGTGTGACGCTGGGGAGAGATGAGGCTTTCTGCCCCCCCAGAAAGATGCACACTCTCAGAAACCCACAGGGGCAGGGCTGCTTCAACCCAGGGGGTTGCTGTGCGGGCGAATCAATTCCATTGCAGTGGGTGGGGTGGGGTTGGCTTCTTGACGGCTGGGGTAGGTGCCATTGAACAGCTCAGAACAGCTGTACCACAAGAGAGTGAAACACTGCCCGGCCCTGGGTCACCCTCATCATCAGGGTGCTGCTTGAGCTTCTCATTGCAGCCACAGTTCATCTCCTCGAAGGGCTGTCTCCACCTGACACAGAACGACCCCTTTCCCCAGGGTCCTGTCCCTTCAGTTAACAGGTCCAAAGTATGGGAGACAAAGTCTCACCGCCCTTGCTTCTGAGGAGCATCCTTGTAAGACACATCTGTTTCTTCTGGTAGCAGTCCATTCAGTAATCTTCACCAACACAATTCCATTCGTCTTTGTTCTTCCTTATTTCTCGGCCCGCTTTAAACATGTCTCGGAAGCCATTGGTAACACCATGGCTTGAGTCAGGCACATCAGAAGTACCATCTTTTTTAACTCTTGAGAGAGATCTTTTACAGAAGGTTGACCCCAGACAGCACATCATGTGATGTCTTGACCACTGCTTCCATGGGCATTGATTGTGGACCCAAGTCAAATGAAACGCTTGCCAACTTGGGCCTCTTTCCCCACGGTGCTGGGTATTGCTCCACGAAGCTAGGTCTACCACTTGCCCAACTGATAGCTCCTTGTGGTGCAGTCGGTGCTCAGCGAAGATCCCCCAGAGAAGGAAGTGAGGTCATGATGCCTTTATTCTCTCTTGTCTGCTACACTGGTATTTTTCATTGTCGGCAAGTGTGCCTGGATCTTGCTCACTTTTTAGCAGATATTCTATAGTCTTTTCTGTGTTCTGCTCCTTCATCCCACACCACCTGCTCTTAGCTGCCCACTCTCTGGATGTGACTGGTGTTTAAAATTGCTGTTGCTTAACCATTTGCACCACCTGGGGACCAGGCAGTCCTAAAAGCCTCCCAGAACCACCCCCAACAGAGTAGAGGGAGAGGAGGGAGAACATTCATTAGGGAAGATGGTCCATGGTCTGCCAAGGCACCGACTGTGGCCGACTGGTGCTGCCCATTTCAAACACTACAGCTTCTGTCATTTGCTGGTTTTCTGGGAAGAGACTGTGATTTCTCCTCCCTTCTGAATCCACTCAGCCCTGTAATTCTGTGTCCTGAACACCTGCTTGCGTTCATAATCCTTGTCCCATCACTCATTTAGTTACCAAACTAAGAAAAGAATCTTTACATACAAGGTGGGGGGGGGCGGGGGATTGTCTTTAGGTCTGACTGTGTATGCTTATGTGGGACCCAGGGCAGAGGCCTCCTTGCCTGAGTTTTAGGCAGTACTGGTGGGCATGGGTGCTTAACAGCCTGCATTCGGGCAAGCTGGCATCGTAAAGCAATGTGAATATCCAAGATCAGCTTTATCGCACTCCTAGCACCTTGGTGGCACCGTGACTCAAGGTTCAAGTGCAAACCAGAAGATCAGCAATTAGAACCCACCAGCCACTCCTGGTGGGGAGGATTTTTGCCTTCTGCTGTTGAAAAGATCACTGCCTGGGACACCCTGCGGGGCAGATCTGCTCGGTCCCATAGCACCAGCAGTGGGTTTTAATAATGCACACACCACTTCCTACACATTCGGTGGGTCCATACCGTTCTGCAAAAATCATCAGACCCCTTTGTTTGGCATCTGGGACCCAGGATCAATATGCAGGATGAGCACCCCGGGCTTCAGAGCTTTAATGCATTTCAGAAATCACATCTAAGGAGAAATGAAGCAATGACCATCTCGTGCCAATGGCTAATTACTCCATATTACCATTACTCCAAACGGCCAATCTTAGTTGCATCTTGGAGAGGACTCAAAGGGGACGTAAGACGTCACCGTGGCGTCTGCCCACTCCAGAGGGTCTTCAGACTGGGGAAAGCGGTGTGTCTCCCCGGGAGTTGGCTGGAGGCTGATTGTGTTCAGATGTCCGTGCCTGGTTGTGGAGCACGTGGCTCAACGCTGACCCTGATTCTGTTTTTCTTCGCAGTTCAAACTCTGGGCCTGGGACCCAGAAGAGGAGCGTAAGCGACAGGAAAAGTGGCAACAGGAGCAGGAACGGTTGCTCCAGGTAGGAGGTCGTCTGCTGTGCCCCCGCCTTGCATGCTTGTTAAAGGTTCTGTTGCACTCGGGAGACTGATAGCACGGGCGGTGGATAGAGCGAGACTGGTCTCGGAAGTTGATGAGTGTGTGTCCCTGCAGCCAAGTGCCCTGGGTCTGTCTGACTCCTCTGGCCAGAGTCACACCAAGGAACTTAAGAACCCTCCACCTTGACCCCTTCAAAAACTTCCCAGGATTGGTCCCCTCAGCCCTCAATCCTCAATCCCCAAATTCCAAACCAATGGGCGGTGGGAGTGAACCCCAAAAAGGCTGTGTGACAGCACTTGTCTGAAAGAAAGGCTGCTGTCGGATCCCTAAGTAGAAATGTTGGCTCCACTCTTGAGTCAAAACTGCTATTTTTTTTTTTAATGAAATTCTAGAAAACTTGTAGACATACTTGAGGCCTACTGGTGGGCATGGGGGATTAAACCGCCTGCATTTGGGCATGCTGGCTTAGTAAAGCAATGTGACCATCAAAGATCAGCTGTATCGCACTCCAAGCACATTGGTGGCACCGTGATTCACGGCTCAACTGCAAACCGGATGCCTCTGTTAGCCTCATACTGGTTTCCTGCCAATTTCACGGTCAATGGGGCTGCCGACAGTACCCCAGGTACCCTTAGAAAGCCACCTCTGCCAAGTGCTGGGGACAGGCCGGCACCGTGGCCGGTGCGTGGCTTGGCACCATTCACCTCATTGCATCTTCTCACAGGCCTTCAGGATCAGGGCTGATAGCCACCATGTGCCATTGGAGAGACAGAGGCTCCCAGAAGTTCAGTCATTTCCCCGACAGGAAGCAAGTGCTGAGCCCACGTTCCAACTCACTTCCAGAACCTGATACAGCCCATGCTGTTTCCATTAAACAGTACTGATCTTTACCCCAAAATAACAGCCAGGGAGAGAAAGCTAAGCCTCATCCAGTAGATGCCCTTCTGGTGCCGGGTAGCAAGCTATGACGGATGCTCGTCTGTTTCATTGTCTCTCTTTCTGCTCTTCAGCTGTTGTTCTAATTGATTTCCAGGGGACAGGAAGGGGCTGTTTAGATTGTCAGTCGATCCTGGGGGTGCGGCCTTAGCTCTGGGGATGACAACCTGGTTACGTGCTGGGCTGGAAACTAAAAGGTTCGTGATTCAAACCCAACCATCGACTCCGCGTGTGGCAGTTGAGGCCGTCTGCTTGTGCACGGACCACAGCCCTGGAAACCCGGTAGGGCAGTTCTACTCCATCGCTATGGGTCAGAATCCACTTATTGGCCAGGAGTTTGGGTTTGAGTCCTGCTCGTGGAGTGTGGTGCTTTGTTTGAAAATGCAGAGGCTCAGGCTGTTCATAGGAGTCCTGGTGGCACAAAGGTTAAGCACTCAGCTGCTCATCGAAAGGTCAGCTATTTGAACCCGCCCAGCAACTTGTCGGAAGAAAGATTTGGAAACCTGTTCTCTCTCTCTCTCTCTCTCTCTCTCTCTCTCTCTCTCTCTCTCTCTCTCTCTGTGTGTGTGTGTGTGTGTGTGTGTGTGTGTGTGTGTGTGATTTATAGAGTTTTTATTGGATGATTTTTAGAAGCAATTTTTAAAAAATTATTATATTGGGGTCTTGTACAACTCTTATCACAATCCATACATACATCCATTGTCTCAAGCACCTTTGTACACATGTTGCCATCATCATTTTCAAAGCATTTTCTTTCTACTTGAGCCCTTGTTATCAGCTCCTCATTTTTCCCCTACCTCCCTCATGAACCCTTGATAATTTACAAATTATTATTATTTTTTCGTGTCTTGCACTGTCCGCCCCCTTGTCTGTTGTCCATCCCTCTGGGAGGGGGTTATAGGTAGGTCATTGTGATCAGTTCCCCCTTTCTCCCCCTGCCTTACCTTTACCCTCCTGGGATGGCCACTCTCAATATTGGTCCCGAGGAGTTTATCTGTCCTTGGAAACCTGTCCATAGAAAGAGTATTGCCTCCGGCACCCTCCTGGGGCAGCTCTGTTCCATGCTACAGGATTGCCCTGAGTCAGAGTGGACTCAGGGGTATACCAC
>NW_022111369.1:55235922-55241454 GCF_000313985.2 Echinops telfairi
GTGTGTGTGTGTGTGTGTGTGCAATAAATGGCAATCTGGTTTTCCAATTGTCAAGAGGCAGGCATCAGACCTGCCTCCACACAGCATCTTTCTTTACCTCCTCTGAACCAACCCACTTCTGTGCTGGGTTCAGTAAGGGACTGCAGTGACCCCACACAGAACCCACAGACAAGACTCACAATGATGGGTTTATCAGCAATGTGAACAGGTGACCACGGTCCGGATCAGGAAGCAGTCAGAATGCAGTCCTTGGACCACCCGCCTCCTCAGGCCAGCAACCAAGTCTCTCTCTAGTCCTCAGCCTCTCAGCCGCGTGGGCCCCTGGCTTCTCTGTCTCTGTGGGCCAAGAAGCCCCCCTGTCGCTCGGCCTCAGTCCCAGAGTCTCAGCACTGCTCCTCGTGCTCCGTCTCGCAGTCCCTGTGCCGCAGTCTCTGAGGCTCTGCTCTGGCTCAGCCTCCTCACTTCAGACAGAGAGCGCGCATGTACCCTTCAGTGGTTCTGAGCTTTCTCTCTCCCTCCTGCTTCAGAAATGGCTCATCCTTAGAGCCAGGGGTGTGATCATGAAAACTGACCAATCTCCTCTATTAATGTAAAACATGCCCTATTTGCATAGTCCCACCCAATCGTTTGGTGGGGATTATGGACTTGGTTAGAAGACCCATGTGTTAGTCTGGGTAGACTAGAGAAACAAATCCATGGACACACATGTGCATATAAGGGAGAGGTTTATATACAAGAGGAACTGAACATTGAGAAAACATTCCAACCCAGTCCAGGCCAAGGCCATAAGTCTGATATTAGCCCATATGTCCGATACCAGTCTATAAAGTCCTCTTCACACTCACGAAACACATGCAATGAAGCCAAATGCAGGACGATCACAAGCCAGTGGGTAGACAGTCTTTGGAGCCACTGGCATGGTAAGCATCTCAGTGCTGGCAGGGCTCTCCACATGGCTTCTCCAGCTTCAGAGATCTGGTTGCATCCATGTGGCTTGCCTTCTGAAAAGTCTCCCAGGAAGTGGCAGAGAGAGAGAGGTGTCTTCCACCTCCAAGGAGGAAGTACCAGATTTCCCAGAATTCTCAGGAGAAGGCCATGCCCACACAGAAGTCGCATTGGCTAGCTGCAGATTGACAGCCTAGACTCCACCCCTACACTCTTACTCCTTAAGTTGACACCAGCTTAGGTGATTACCACAAACCATATTTTGGAAATTTCACTCCACCACAGTGTGTGTGTGTGTGTGTGTGTATGTGTGTGTGTGTGTGTGTGAGAGAGAGAGACATATGGACGATTTCTTTCAATCCTTCAGGAGCCTGAGTTAACATGTTGGGCTGCTAACTACAAAGTCCGCTTTTCTAAACCATCAACCACTCCTTGGGAGAAAGACAGGTTTTCTAGTCCTGTCTCAGAAACCCACCAAGTTACAGTCTCAGAAACCCACCAAGCCGTTCTACCCAATCAGACAGGGTCACCAGGAGTCAGTATTGACTTGATGGCAGTGAATTTGGTTTTAGTTTATTATTAGTTGACACAAACCATTAAGCTGCTCACAAAAAGGTGGATAGTTCAAACCCACCCAACAACTCTTCAGGAGAAAGACCTGATGGTCGGCTAATGTGAAGATCCAGCCCAAACCTCCTTTGGGCCGGCCCTCTTCTGCTGCCCCATCAAGTCACCCTGAGTCGGATCTGACTCCCTTCTCAGGAGGAGGTACAGGGCATGAGGTCCTTCCAGCAATAAAGCTTCAGAAGCTTCGCTTGTGGTCGTCCTAGCTCTGGGACAGTTGCAGGCTCAGTTTCCTGCATTCTGAAAAGCCCTTCTTGTTCTCCTCGACAGTACCTGGTATTGTAACAATACTGAAGAGCCGGCCAGGGATTGCTGGCCACAGGCATCTGGCCAAGTAATCATAACGCCTAGCCCTGGAGAAATCCGGTGAAATCCATTTGCTTTGAGGATACTGCTCTCCGAGGTGATACCTCGAGGCAATCTCTGTGCCTTGAAGGCTCAGGCAGAAGTCCAGGGTTGGGTTTCTCTCTCCTCAGAGAGGGGATGGACAACAACCAGCCCGCCATATTTGACTGGGAGAGACAGGTGCCAGTGGGGCGCGTCCCTCTGTCATGTTAGGCATGCCTTTCCCAAGTCCTCCCGGGCTCTCAGTTCTTCTTTTAAGTATTAATTTTACTCTCCACTGATTTGTTTCTTCTAGGCAGTTGGTAGGGACTCCAGTCACATTTTTGTTTTTAAACCACCCTTGTTTAGATGCCTTTATTCCCACCCTCCCCCCAGAAGTGGTGACCAGTGTCCCATTATTTCTACAAGCAAGAATGGCCGTTCTGACATGGAAGCATGCTAATGGGCTGTCTCAGAGCTTCTCTTAGTTTAGAAGTCACCTAACGCGAGGAGCTGCTGTGTTGGTGGCCTAACTAGAAGCAGAGATTAATTCGGTGCCTCGGCTGCTTATCGTCTTGTCCATTTTGGGGTTTTCCTCACTGCCTGTCTTGTAAGCCTATAAGTGGTTCGTCGTTTATCAAACTTTCCTGGCAGCAATCTAGTTTATGCACAGAACAGCACACTCATCCCTGAGGGGTCTGTGAAAGCGATTGATTGGGCGAGCTTACTTTTCCAACAAAACCCAAGTTAAGGGAGTTTTTAGACTTTTTCCTTTCTCTCGTTCCCTTCCCAGAAGTTATCTCAGCAGATGTCTGCTCAACTAGACGGTGAACCGCTGTACAAAACACATGGCAGATAACACTCTTTCCCCTTGGACTTTTGTCTCCCTAAAGCGTTTGCGTCTCACAAAATAGCATCCCTGGTTCGCTGCCCGCATCCGCTAGTTTCAGAAGGTTGCCGAAAGAAGTTCATCTTGCCCCACAAAGGACTTAGTGGTTTGTTGTTGATTCTGACTCATAGTGACCTCATAAGACAGAGTACAAGTGCCCCTTAGGGGATCTTAGGCTGTGATCTGTATGGGAGTGGATCACCAGGTCTTTCCTCCCAGAGAGCCACGGGTGGGTTTGAACTGCTGACCTTCTGGTTATGAGCTGGGTCCTAAACCAGGGCGCCTCATTAAAGGGTTTCTCGTGAAAGGGGGGATGTTTTCGATGATGCGGCAGTGGGCAACGCTGAGCCTTTCGTGGACATTCCCCGACAGGAAAGGTACCAGAAGGAGCAGGACAAGCTGAAGGAAGAATGGGAAAAGGCCCAAAAGGAGGTCGAAGAGGAAGAACGCAGATATTATGAGGAGGTACGACGTGCCTGAGGTGAAATGTGACGGTGCAGCCCCCACCCCTCCACGTCCTCCAACACTCTGTGTCTATGGCTCGGGTGGGCATGCGGCTGTGCCTGCTTCTCTTTGTTCTGAGCAGAGCCACCAGCCTGCTGGTCTGGGGCGGACCCTGTGGCATTGAAGTCCTGGGTTACCTTGTGGAGACCACATGAGAGAATTGGATTTGTTGTTGTCGTGTATTTATTTGTTTCCTTGTGGGGAGCATGGTTAGGGATGAAGATGATTTGGTTGCTGAGTTTCAATCAAGGTATCCTTACCATGATTTCAGACGGTGCTAAAGAGAGGAGTGGGGCAAGAATCGGGTTGTTTAGCTTTAAACAAGCCAGGCCACACTGAAGAATCAGAAAGGGGTTACACTTCCATGTATATTCTCAACAAATTGTTGAGAATTTCACTTTCAAAAATAAGGTTTGTGTCCAAATCAGATCCCCTCTTAGCATTCTCAAATCACGCGAGCTAGTTCATTGGCAAAGACTATGGTGTTTAAATGAAATGTTAATCTCTATATCTTTGCCCTTAGAGAATGTTCTATATGATTTGCAGGCTTTAGGAAAATGAGAATTTTTTTATGATTATCATTGCTCTACTTGTCTGCTCCCATTCTGAAGTTGTTCCCAAAGTCCCCTCGCAACATGGTTCTCTCGGCAAATGTGTTTTTTCCGTTTCTTAGGAACGCAAGATCATAGAAGACACGGTGGTCTCATTTACCATTTCTTCAAGTTCTGCCGACCAGCTGTCAGCAGCCTCCTCCCTAACGGAAGGCAGCAGGACAGTGGTGAGGCCACCCATGGAAACCCAGCTCCTTGTGAAATGACTAACCATGAAGAGAAGGACTAACCCGCAGGCTGACTTATCCCACGGACTCCATAGTTAAATCCCGGACTGGCGGATGAATGCCCTCCAAGGAGGCCAATGACCATGTGGCTATTGCATCCCACGGGACTGCCACTGCCCTGCCTAAACCCTCACGTTATTTCCTGAGGAGCAGTTACGTTGTTACCCAGGCAGGAATGGCCAACAGGCTGACCCCTCAGTCTCTCCACACCTGACCGACAAGAGTCCACCTAACAAAGCCACCTGCTAGAAACGCCCTTGTGACTGCTAGGGTTCCGGCTCCTGTGTGCATGCGGCACACGCTTGTCCCTCTCTGCCCCGCCTCCCTGCGCCCCAGCCAGTAGCAGCAGGCACGCCAGCAGTGTACTCTACGCCAAGGGAATGTCTTCTAGCCCCCCTCCCGATCGTCTAAATCAGTGGTTCTCAGCCTTCCTGCTGCCTCGATCCTTGAATACAGTTCTCATGTTGTGGTGACAACCCCCCCCCCAATTATAAAATTATTTTTGTTGCTACTTCATAACTGTAATTTGGCTTCTGTTATGAATCGGGGCAACCCTTGTGAAAGGGTCGCTCGACCCCCCCCCCAATTATAAAATTATTTTCGTTGCTACGTCATAACTGTAATTTGGCTTCTGTTATGAATCGGGGCAACCCTTGTGAAAGGGTCGCTCGACCCCCCAAAGGGGTCGGGACCCACAGTTGAGAACCGCTGAGTTAGAGTGTGAAGGTCAGATGGGGATACCTCCTCTCATTGTTCTTGATAACATTTCAAAGACCAGTCCCTGATAAGGGGCCTCTGGGCTGGGAAGGAGTTGAAATGGGGAAGGAATTATAAACTGTTGTCCAGGGGAAGGATATTGTGCATTTCCTGTAGGCAGCCTGGTTCAGGATGTCCACACAGCAGGCAGGCAGTGGTCTCCATGGAAACATGAACAGCTGCCTTGGAGTCAACTGTGACTCCTGGCAACCACATGAGTATTAGAGTAGAACTGTACTGCATAGGGTTTCAATGGCTGTGTGTTTTCCAGAAATAGGTACCAGACTGAGGTGCCTCTGGGTGGACTCACACCACCAGTTAAACCTTTTCACCCCTCTGGTACTGCACTAAGGGACAAGACAGTCCGCCTCCTAGAAAGAGTCTGGAAACTCATAGAAGCCGTTCTCTTACTCAATGCCATCGAGTCAATGCTGACTCATATGGACCCTCTCTGGGTTTCCGAGACTACAACTGTTTACAGGAGTAGAAAGCCCAGTCTTTCTGGTGGTTCTGAACTGCCGGCCATGCAGATCACAGGCCAACATGTAACCACTAGACCACCAGGTCTCCCTAGAAGCAGATCTACTCTGTCCAGTAGGGTCACAATGAGTCAGATTCGACTTGATGGCAGTGAGTCTTGGAGTAAGTACTT
>NW_022111369.1:55241554-55264979 GCF_000313985.2 Echinops telfairi
TGCAACCCACAGGTTGAGAATGACTAGACTAAATGAACTTTAAGTCTTTCTTAATCACAAGCCAAATTTACTGCAAACCAAGTTGATTCCATCTCACGGTGACCCTAGAGGACAGGGTAGACCTGCTTCTGTGGGTATCCCAGGCTGTCGAGCTTTAGAGGAGTAGAAAACCTCATCTTTGCTCTGCAGAGAAGCTGGTGGTTTTGAACTTCTGATCTTGCGGTTAGCAGCCTAATGTGTCACCCATCACACTCCAGAGATCCTTAAGTCTGTCTTAGGGTGCTGGAAAGGAAGCCTGGCCTGCATCTATGTCCTGTAATTGGGGTCATAGAAATACTAGACAGACAGTATACTGAGATCCGGATGAGCCATCAACCATTGCCATCAAATTAATTCCAATACATACCCACCCACCCCGATTGCTACAGAGTAGAACTGCTTGAAAGGGCTTTCATGGCTGTAGTCTTTATGGAACTAAATCAATCATCACACCCTCCCTACCCGAGGGGGCGGGGTTTACACTGTCAGCCTTTAGGTTAATCTTGTATTGCTGTTAGGTGCCGATAAGCCCATGCTGACTCACAGCCACCCTGGGTTCAGCAGTGTGAGCCACCGCCCAGTCCTCACCAGTGCTCTCAGGTTTGAGCCCATGGCTGCAGCCACGGTGTCAGTCCATCTCCGTGAGGGCCTTCCTCTTTTTCGCTGCCCCTGTCCTTTATCAACACGATGTCCTTCTCCAAGGACTGGTCTCTCCTGACAACACGTCCAGAGTAGACAAGGCAACGTCTCACTATCTTTGCTTCTGAGGAGCTTCTAAGGCTTTACTACTTCCAAGGCAGATTTGTTTGTTCTTTTGGACATTCATGGCCCCTTCAGTAGTCTTTCCCTCCCAGGAAGAGTCAAAATCGCAGAAAACCACAGGGGACGTTCTACCCTGTCCTGTTGGGTCACCCTGAGCTGGAAGCAGATGGCAGGGAGTTCTTCTTATGGGCTAATGGCAGAGAGTCAAGCGTTTTCCCCACCAGGGACTTGGATTCTAGCACCCAGGGATATTGAAAGCCATGTCCTGAAGTAGGTAGTCTTGTGACTTCCCTCGTTTTTTAAAGAGAAGATTTTCAATAGATGCACATCTGTCATTCATTATGAGAAAGATGCCGCGGAGACATTTATTCTCTCTCCTTGGAATCAGCTGTTATTCGGTTAATTTGAACAACTAAGGATGATTTCACCCTGGCTCTTGTTGCTTCACCGTAGGCCACATCATTGACAAGGTATCTTATGGGTCTTCTATTCAGGATGATCTTTGTTCTTCCCTCAGACTAAGATGGACTTGGAGCGCTGTCTGGAGGACGAGCACGAGGGAAGACAGGAGAAGCCGTTCCCGGAGGAGGACAAGGACTTGCTGCCGAAGGACAGGGAAAGCGATCCCCTTGAGGAACAGAGGAGGTAGGAGCCAGGACCCGCCTTCCCACCAGGCTCTGCCCGGTCACTCCCAGGAAGGGAAGCCATTGTGAATGCAAATCATATTCCGCTTTGAAATCATCATTCCAGTAATACAGTGCATATTTCTCAGACACAACCTAATAGCTCTGAAGTAAGTGTCCTTGAGAGAGGGAATATAAATAGGTTTATTTTTAAATAGAAGAAGCCCTTTCTTTTTTTAATAAGGAGAGATGGAGTTTTTGCTAAGGAGCCTTGGGGTTTATGTTAATGGAGGTAGACTAGTTTGGAAATGAGGGTGAATCATTGGTTCCAAGCATGCACCATGGGACCAGTGCCGTTAGATTTCAAATGTAGAAGCTGTGCTGGCAAATGTGTGGGCATGTCTGTTTTCATATTAATAAAAATAAATTAAGCGAGATTGTATACATGAGCAAAGGCGCGTGTTATTCATTCACATCTGAAACCTAGATCTCAGGGATCTGCAAGGTTAAAGGGAGGGGGAGGAAGAGGGATGAAAATGAGACCCTGGGATCCCACCCCAGTTTTGTGTCACCCCAAACTTTGCCAGTAGCAGCAGCTGAATGAGCGGTGAGAGTCACGTTGATTGTAGATGACAGCAGAAAGGATAGACGCCAAACCATGGGTGATGGTGGGTCATTCTGATATGTTCCCTGGGAGAGCTGAACAGGGTGTTCAGAAATGGCTGGACCATCCAGAGCGCTAGAGTCCACCAATTTTTTTTTTCTAATAAGACAGTATTTTGCCTCTGGATCTTTCTTCACACCTGGCTCTGAGATAATCTGGTAGATGTTGACATTTGTGTGCATCCTGCACCTGCAGGCATGAGTACACACACACACACAGAGCATCCTCATAGCGACTCAAAGCCACAAAAGGCTACGTAAGTGTCATTTTCAAAGACCGGCCTAGCTGCAAGATTGACGGGGAGCTGAGCTCTTCTGCTGGGACTGTGCTCTGAGAAATCTCCCGTGAACACCACCTAGACGACGGGGTTATTGGAGCTTGGAATCCATCCAGGTCTAGACACTGCAGAACACTGCATGTGGACTGAACACAGTTTAAAGGGGCCGTCGGTTTCATGAAATCAAAGCTGCAGGCCGTGAAGATTGGAAAGGTGCCGAGACATGTTTAGCATGGATGTCGGCCAGTTCTGCAGAGGACCCGTGTGAGCACCAGCTCTCCTTTCAGCCCCTCCATCCCTCCTTCCTCTGCAATCAGGATCTGCTAAGAGGCCAGTGAAGTAGCCTGGGCAGCCAGGGTCCCAGGTGGCCCCGTGGCTTGTACAGTAAAGTGCCAAATCTCATGTGAAAATCAAGGAGATGTCAAGTCGCTCCGGCATCTCTTCCAGTGATTGGAATGAAGAGTTTCCTGGATGGGAGATGAAGAGACCAACAGAAATGATGCTTTCCTGAGCTGGTTAAGTTGACGAATAGGGGCAAGGGGTGCCATTTAACCATAGTTCAAGTCCCTTTCCAATCCAGTTTAACCCTAAAAGACTAAAGGAAAAGAGGGTCGTTGATTTAAATGTCATAATGAGCCCTGCCTTAAGCAGTGGCGCTAATGAGTTGAGCTCCACTGCCTTGATTCTGAAGTATATTCGTTTCAACAGCCCAACTCAAGAGGTCCCGGCCCATTCTGAGAACCCAGTACCCAAAGGAGCCCATCCGGAGCAGCAGCTGGAGACTGAAGCTGGAACTCCACTCGGGGAAATGAGCCCACGGCCATCTCAGGGTAAGAATGGAGAGACCAGCCCCGGGGTGAAATGTGTAGTTACAACAGCATGGTCCACGGGTCAGAGAACACAACTGCTCCCCTCTGTGCATTAGGAACTGCCCCCCACCTCGCCCCCTGAATCTGCGTTCTGGACAATGGAATAGAACGTCCATCTTTTTTAGGGTGTTGCTGCTACTATGACACCAGAGGTCAGTTCTTAGGACTGACCCACAGTGCAGTGACTAAGCTGGGTGCTCCTGTCCTCCTGTGCCCAGGGGGACATGAAATCTGAGTGAGACCCCGGCCAGCATTAGCACTTAGAAGGAAGGGGACGTACTGAGCAGTACTCCCAGCGACGAGGTGCCTGGACTGCACCCTAAGTCTGCGCTCTTTGCTTGGCTCCAGATCCACCCCGGGACCAGCAAGTAGTAAACGCACCTGCACCCATGTCGAGAGACGTGAAGCCAAGATCCCTCCCACTGGACAAAAGCATGAACCCCCAGATGGGGTCTCCACGCGGAAGGCGGAAGTGAGTAACCAAATAAGGAGGAGGCAGTGTGCTTTGTCCGATGTGCGGACTGAGGAGGGACAGACACATACGGGTGAGATGGCCGCTGTCCGCAGCACCTCTGGGCCCTCTCTTCCTTTACTCTTATTGTCCAGGTAAAAAGGTAGTTAGAGGAGGCGGGACAGCACTGCTGGCAATTAAATGTTCACCCCGAATAGCTTTTAACCCACAAGAGGAATCTGAAGACTTGTATTTCTGTAAGTTATCTGAGTTTATTGGAGCTCAATCTGGTTATTAGGAATTAAGTTGTCCCAGAGCCTACTGACAAATGTTGTTTCCGGGAAAAGTATGGCTTTTTCCCATTATCAAGCTTTCCTGTTAAGGGAGCTACAGTAGGCGGTGCTCTAATTTTGTAAGAGTGATACGTTTTACCACACTTGATCTTAGGCAAAAAGGCCGAGAAGGGATGAGAATGGCAAGTTTAAAAAATAACAATACTCATCATATTTAAGCATTTCAGTATCACCAACAGGAAAGCGTGTGCCTGCGTTCCTCTCTCCCCGTGCTGACTCACTGGGCTGACCCTCCTGGGAGCTTTTTGAGGTCACGGCTCCCATTTTCAGTGAGGAAACAGAGGTTCAAGGAAGTTACAGAACTTACCCCAAAGGGGAAAGGAAATGAACCCACAGTTCCCCAATGAGATCGTATTGGAGCCGAAGGTTCAAAAATATCTTTATATTTTAAAAGTCATTGTAATGAGCCAATTATCTGGGGTCATGTTTTGCCTCTGCCACCTGTCCGCGTAGTGACTGAGCAATGCATGCCTCAGTTTCCTCAGCTGTCAAATGGGAAGAGGCCTGGCAATTAGTAAATGCTGTACAGGAGGGTTGTGCGGAAAGTTCAGGGAAACGTTCCATTATCTTTCAATTCCATTTTTTTCCACGAACTTTTTAGAGCCTCCTCATAGAAGGAATGATGATAGGATAATGGTGATGCCAATGATGAGAGTAACTTATTTGTAAGAGAAAAATACGCAATTCTGTCTTGGCTTCTCATTACATTGTGATGTTTCTGAAAACAGTGTTGGAATCCTTTGCCCAGTATTGCTTATGTCCATTCAGGTTCTCTGTGTCTCTGGGATGCCCGGGATGCACAGAAGCTAAAATAGCATCGAAGTCATTGTCAGTGATCCTAACAGCTACTTCTGACCTTGTTTTAAAAGCAGGGCTACCTGTCATTTAGTGTCTGACATGGAAATGCAAAAGAAGAAGGGGGCGGCGGTTTGGAAGGGCAGGGGTTCAGGGAGGGATGATGAAAACAGTTAGAAGACAGATGGACTCAGTCTCTGTGTGTGCCTAGGGTGCTGTGTCTCTCTCCTCTTCTTCTCTTCTACCCCTTTCTGTATCAGCGAACGAAGGCTTGGGAGCAAGAGCCTAGAACTGATGGCTTAATCACAGGCAGAGCGTGGGCAGCGGAGAGCACTGGACAACCATTCTAGGAGCCTTGGTTGGAGGCCATTCTGAGCCTAGGGTTGCCCATGACGTAGGGGTTGTAAATATTGTTGACATCCCTCTCATCACGTGTAATCCGTAGTGGATTGCTGATGGAGAAGGAAGCGGTGTCCGTAGAAAACACTTCCTTGAAGCTCTGCCACTTATTTCCAGGCAAGGAGCTTGTCTGTGAGTCCCTGCTTATCTTTCCCCCAGTCCGCCATTTGTCTACCTGCCTTCCCATACAAACAAGCAAAAAGAAACACATCCCAGCAATTTTAACTCCAAGGAACTATCGGCAAAGTAAAGATTTAAATCATAATTTACCGTTTCCGTGCAACTACGCCAACCTGGGTTTGCTCTTAGGTCACCAACACGTGTAATACTGGCTAGGTTATGATTCCTTGTGTCCTTAATTGGCTTTTCTTACTGAAACTGTCTGTGGATAGGGCATCTCTAACCTCATCATAATTGTTGACTTCTTCAACCCACCATAGGATAAGTCCTCAAGAGAACTTCCAGGCTGGACACTTGTCTCCCTGCTCTCCCACTCCTCCTGGGCAGTCCCCAAACAGGTATGTCCTAAGGCTCCGTGGCTGTATCAAACTACAGTCTGGCAAGCTTAATTACAACTGAGTCCGGACAGATGGGCCAAACAATCGTGAGCCAGATACCCATCCATCCACAGCTCTGCTGGCTCTCACTCTCTCCCCCTTCCCCATCCCCCTCTCCCCTCCCCTCTCTTCTCCTCCTTTCCTCTCCCCACTCCTCTCCCCCTTCCTCTCCCCTCCCCTCTCCTCCTCTCCTCTCTCCTCTCCTCTACTCCTCTCCTCTCTCCTCTCCCCACTCCTCTCCCCCTTCCTCTCCCCTCCCCTTTCCCCCTTCCTCTCCCCTCCCCTTTCCTCCTCTCCTCTCTCCTCTCCCCTCTCCTCTCCCCCTTCCTCTCCCCTCCCCTCTACTCCTCTCCTCTCTCCTCTCCCCTCTCCTCTCCCCCTTCCTCTCCCCTCCCCTTTCCCCCTTCCTCTACCCTCCCCTCTCCTTCTCTTTCTCTACATGCACACACACACCAAAATTACCAAACTCACTGCCATCCAGTCGATTCCAACTCATAGCAACCCTATAGGACAGGATGGAGCTGGCCCATTGGATTCCTGACGCTGTAACTCTTAGCAGGAGTAGAAAGTCTCATCTTTCTCCTTCCAAGAAGCTGATGGTTTCAAATGGCTGACCTTTTGGTTAGTAGCCTGATCCATAACCACTGTGCCACCTAGGCTTCTACACACACACAGATATAAAGATGTTCCCGTCTGCCTGCTGATTTCAGGCCACAAAAGGAAAAGGGGAGAGTGTGACGTGGCACGGCTGTGGCCACAGGGCTTTAATGATATTGTGTGGAACCTGCAATCCAGTCATCAAATCTCCCAGACACTGGTTTGGCTCCTCGCGCAGTACCCTTCCCTCCAAGCCAGCCCAGGGTTTCTGGGAAGGACCCACCAAAGGAACCAGGCAGAGGCTAAGAAAAGAAATTTCAAACTTCTCTTTTAACCCACGCCAGCTCTCTAACGATTGCTTCTGGACATGAATTCTTAAAAACTGCCTGGATTTCCATTCTCCCAGGAAACAAACCATGGGATGCTTGGGAGTCTCTTTGATGCAGACATGTCGTGTGACTACAGGATATGAGGAACTTCTAAAACATAGAGCTTGCTTGGGGGATTCTCCAGTTCCCTTTTTTCTTGTCTTCCTGGCTGGACTCCTGCCTCTCTGTGCCACACTGATGTTCAAGTGGCAATGCTCAGCCTAAGGGTTTCCTTTTAAGATAATTCCAAAAGCTTTGCAGCCCCTGGGCGGCCTGTGCCGCTGCTTGAACAGGACAGCCTTCTCGTTCCGGGTGGATTGGTGACCCTGCCGTTGTACCTGGGGCTGCTGGATAGAGGGTTCGGTTCTCAGCCACTGGCCGGGCCTGTGGGGATTCAGAGCTTAGACAGAGTTAGCCCAAGCCCTCCAGGAACTGAAAACCAGGAGTGGCAAGCGCCCAAATCACAGACTTCTCGTGTGTTTACACTGGAGGAGGTCAGAGAGAACATGAAGTCCAGACGCCTCATTTCAAAGGCAAACGGGAAACCCGAGATGACGTCTTTCTGTCACATGATGGAATTTGATGAGGGAGCAAGGATTTATCCCTGGGACTTAGGGATCGGGTCCCCTCTCTGCCTGGTAACTGTGCTCTATTTTATAACAATTCTCTTTAGAAAACAAACAAACATTCTTCTTAACAAGTAAAAAGACATGCCCTGGTACACCAAGGAGCTATTGATGACTAATTTTAAAGGAACTTTGAAAGCTCAGTGAAGCTAAACTTACTGATCTCTTAGGGGTTATGAAAACATAATACATGCTCGGCATCATCTCGAGACTGCAACTCAAACTGCCTGGAACAAATCACTTACACACCCACCCATGAGGACCTTCAAAAAGTTCACAAGAAAATCCCACTACCTTTTTATTCCACAGAGCTTTCTGGATCCCCCACTTATATACTCACTCACACACACACACTCACCAAATGCAAACCCCACACGGGAGCCTTATTGGATTTAGTCTGCCACCTCTATCGAATAATTCATTTACTGTCATTTATCAGCTCCATACTTTTCTTTTCATCTGTGATGTAAGTGTGTGACCTGTGGAAATAAGAACTGCTAGCAGTACGCCTTTCAGAACAAGGAGCCCTGGTGGTGTCGTGGTTCCTCCTCGGGCTGGGATCAGCATGGTCAGCGATTTGAAACCACCAGTCAGCTCCACGGGAGAAACACGAGGCTTCCTCCTCCCATCCACAGTCCCAGTCTCTGAGACCCAAAGGGTCAGCATGGACGCAGTGAGTTTGGAGTATGACAGAAGGAAGCATGCCCTGCAGCTTCTAGCAGCAAGCCTTTCAGAATTCCCTATTTCTTGTTGTTTGCGTGAGGTTATACAGATGTGTATTTGACCAACTGCTGTAAACTGACACTTGAATTTTAATCTAGGTCTATCAGTGGGAAGAAGCTGTGCTCTTCCTGTGGCCTTGCTTTGGGGAGAGGAGCCGCGATGATCATTGAGACCCTTAATCTCTATTTCCACATCCAGTGCTTTAGGGTATGTGCTCATCACTCTTCCCACGGAGTGCAACTACTGGTCTCGCTCGGTACCCTTGTGCTGCAGAATACCTCCCAGAAACCCTGGAGCTCTTTGCCTGGGTTGTGCAGAAGTGGGTGGGGTCTAACCTTTAGAAGACTCTCTCCTACCATACCTTGCGCTGGGATGTTGGTTGGGAAGCGGCTAGACACACTGGTGTAATGGATGTCACTCACGACAGTACGCTGTGGCAGAGAGCTGGGACTGCTACCCTGGCGAGTCTTTCAGGGCCCTGTGGATCGATTGGAAGTACACTACCTTTGCTGCTTCTTGAATCCTATGACTTAACATTGAGAGCATTTAGTTTTTGATTCCATGCAAGATTTGCCTGCCAACTATGTGGTTATAACCAGCTACCAAATGTTAGGTCTCAGATCGAATGTCTCATTCCCAGAACCTGCCTTGCTCACTCAAACTAAGTGACACATTGTGACACAGCCCTAAAAGTTCCATGGCCCTTCTCACTGCCGACTAAATTCTTTAAGGATCAGCTGTCTCTTCCCATCAGCTCCCCTCTCCATGAAGCGAGGGCCCTGTCTGCCTTGCTCGCCACCCTTGCTGCTGTACCTAACAAAACACCATGCTACAGTCTGGGGAAGAAATCCATGAATAGACTGCGAGTGAGGAGGCCTAAGAAGGAGGTCAGCTAACCAGTTAGTTATGCTCAGTTCGTGATTAAATGTATGCATTCGATCCTATCAGTCTCTCCTGCCTTTTCTCGATTCAGTAACCCATTTCAAGTCAATGAGGGATTTTTGACGCCAAACCCTGCAGCACTGAAGAAGAGCCACCTCTTGCTGTGTGTGACGTGGGCATGTGTCCTTTGGGGAACGCCCACCTTCTTGGCTGTTTCAATGTCCTAATTGTAGCTCCTGAGGCTAGAAAGTAAGACATGTGAGGGTTAAAAGATGACTCCCGCTTTGCCTGCGTGCTGGATGAAAGCGGGCACAATTGTCTCCAAATCACAGAATTTAATAATATCAGCAACCTGGGAAAAGTAAAATATATCCACAGTGTGAATACTTACTGAGTCCACATACCCAGCCTGTTAGAAGGAGACCATACTTTTCCATTTCCTAAATTCCACTTCGTTTTCATGGAATCACCAATGTGGTGATCTTTTAAGATCACCAGTGTGGTCACTGGTGGCCACACTATGAAATGAACCAGGCCGATGTGTATCCTGCATTGTCTGGGAGGGGTTTGGGGGCTCCAGGAAAAGTGTGTGGTACAGCCCAGATGCTGCGTTCCAACACCACACTCTCTTCTCAGAGGTTTCACCAAAGTTAGAAATCACGGACGTGCTGAAGGGTCTTTGCTGAGTCTCCAGGGATAGGACACTGGCATTGTTAGTGGTCAAGACCTTTATTCTCAGATGCTTTAAGGTGACTCCCTAGATTGATTGCCCACCTGTGCCACATAGTGACAGCTTATAGCATCCCATGAATGAAATTGTTCCTGGTCCTACATGGCTTTTGAGCTGGCTCCTGATCCCTCAACAAGAGCCTGGCAACTTGGCCAACTGCCACTGCCTCCCTCTCAGGTATCGCCTGATGATGGATCCTTCCGCCTCTCTTACTCTGGGTACCACTGCTTTCTGTGTGGAAAGGACAAGTGGAATAGTTACTGCCTAATGATTCTGCTCTGGTGCACGACTGCAGAGCATCTGCAAGATTCTTCCCAGACAAGTTTTTTGATGGGGAATTCACTGGCCTTGGGTTTACTGAAAACCACCAGGGTCTGCTCGGTTTGAAATGGCACTCCCACCTCGATAGAGAGAGTTTGATGGCAGTGGTTATTGCAGTCAAGTAAACTCAACCCCACTTACTAACTTTATAGCCTAACCGCCCTCTGAACCAAAATCCCCCTCTGTAAAAGCAAAGGAGTTGGGATAAAGTCCAGAGTGTATTGTTGTGACTCAGCTGGTGGTAGAGCCCCGTGTGAGTCTAGGTAGACTAGAGCAACAAATCCATAGAAGCTCATATGTGTGTAAGAGAGTTTTATATAAAGGGTAATTGTACATTAAGAAAGCATCCCAACCCAGTCCCGTCCAAGCCCAGAAGTCCGACATTAACCCATATGTCCAATACCAATCTATAAAGTCCTCTTCAGACTCATGAAACACATGCAATGATGCTGAGTGCAGGACGACCACAGGCCAGTAGGTAGGAAGTCTTTGGTCGCAGTGCCATTGTAAGCATCTCAGTGCTGGCAGGGGTCTCCATGTGGCGCCTCCAGTTCCCAGGGCAAGGGGTCTATCAGCATAGTGCCTTGTGTCTTGTCAGTAGAGAGTCTCCAAGGGAGTGAGCAGAGAGACAGACGTGTCTCCGCCTCTAAGGAAGAAAATACAGGCATTCCCAGCATTCTCAGGAGAAGGCCATGTCCACAAAGAGGCCTCATTGGCTATGATCCGATTGACAGACTAGACTCCACCCCTTCACTCTTAATCCTCTCAAGTCCCAAATTGACACCAGATGATGTAACTACCACACCCCCAGCCTGTAGCACATGCTCAGCAAACCAGCAGCCCGCAGACGTGATGGTTACTGCCATCACGTGAACAGTAACCAGGCAACGTAAAGGAGTCATTGCTCAACAACCACCACAACTCGAAGTGCTTTTTAAAGGAAGAAACCATCCCAGGCGGATCTCAGGAATGCTGTTCTTTGTCTCTTCCAGTGTGGCGTTTGTAAGGGACAGCTTGGAGATGCAGTCAGCGGGACGGACGTCAGGATTCGAAACGGTCTTCTCAACTGTAACAGCTGCTACGTGCGCTCCAGAAGTGAGTGCTGGGAGGAGGGGCGGGGTTTGAGGTGGATGATGCCATCATGTGCCTTTGTCCTAGGACCCAATGGGGAATTGGGTATTTCCCTCCATTGATGTATTCAGCTGACGAAAACCTGCAGCTGCTGCTACTGCTGATGTTGTTGTTGTTGTTGTTGGCTCTGACTCTTAGTGACTTGGTGTGTAATGGCAGAACCTTGCCCAGTACTCTCATGTCATCACAATGGTTGCGGTTCCGCCACTGTGTTAGTTTCTCCAGCGCGCTGAGTCTCTCCCTCGCCTTCTCCAACCCTGCGTTTCACTAACTGCCATGTCCTGCGCTCCTAACTGATCTTGCCCCGGTGGCGTGCTCAAAGTCACGGGGCCCAAGTCTCCCCGCCTCTCTTCTAAGGAGCATCCTGGTGGTGATCTTCCTAATGTTGCGTTCCCTATGGTTGTCATTAGCTAATGTCCTCAAGTGGATGGCAGACCCTTCTTTCTAGTCTGTCTACATCCAGAAGATTGCTGGAGCCCAGCCGGCCTCGGGGACTGCTGGGGTGTGTGGGACCGACATGCAGGGTGCATCACCCAAGCCACCACCGTCTGGCAAGGGCGACACTGTGGGAGATCGAGGTCAAAGAAAATGTCAGACACTTACATTCTACAGGAAGTGCAGGCCAACTAGTAGAGGTTCTGATGAGCTAGAAGGAGGCTTTGCAGCTCCAGGAGGCCTATTCCTTTGTGAGGCTCAGCTTTCGAAGACCGCACCATGTGGGGCTGGTTTCCTGTGAAGACTGGTTCCCCACTGCTCATCAAACGAAGCACCACCTCCTCGGGACCCATGTGCTCTGTGTTTAGGCATTTCCATTGACAACAGCATGTGGTTTTGCTAAATGGAAAGTCCCTTGAGAGACAAACCATCGGCTTCTGACCCTTTGCGAGCTGATGCGTCCCTAGAGCTCCCCTGAACTGTGGACCCTCCTGGAGAAGAGGCGTGTTGACTTGGGAGCCACCAGGGGGTGCTGTTTCC
The DNA here is from genome assembly GCF_000313985.2 of Echinops telfairi. NCBI lineage: Eukaryota > Metazoa > Chordata > Mammalia > Afrosoricida > Tenrecidae > Echinops > Echinops telfairi. The sequence goes on from NW_022111369.1 coordinate 55,253,697, forward strand.
CAGCGGCTGTTTTGAAAACCAGAGCGCGGGTCCTGGGAAACCTTGGGGAGTCCCACCCTTATAGCCTTTCTGGTGGATACCCTGAGGAGCCTTGGTGGTATGGTGGTTATGCATTGAGCTGCTGGCTGCAAGGTCAGTAGTACAAACCCACCTCAGGAGACAGCTGAGGCTTGAATACATTGGAAATTCTTACAATCTTGGAAAAAATCACAGGGGCAGTTCTGCCCTGACCTACAAGGTCACAATGAGACAGACTTGAGTCACTGGCAGTGAGGTTTGTGTTTGGTGGATAACCTAGATAACAGGAGACCTTTCCATTGCAAATCCATCTGAAGAAGGGAGTTTGGCATTCAAGAATGTTTTATTTTTCTAAGGAACCAAAGTCACATTTTTATAGCGTTCATTTTTTACACAGGTCTCTAAAGCCCCTGCTGGCCCAGTGCATCAGGCACCAGGCTGCTCACCACAGGTCATTGATTCAAACCCCCCAGCTGCTCTGTGGATGACAGATGAGGCCGTCTGTTCCCCTGAGCTTCAGACACCCTCTGTAGGGTCTCTGTGACTCCACTCCGCAGCAGGCAGTGCATTTATTCTTGCTTGATTGTTTGTTCCCCTAAATATTCAAGACGGGAGGCATGAGGAGGAAACTATAGAATTTAGCATCTTAGAGCTACACTTCTAGTCAATTAGAGACATAGGTGCCTGACTTAATAGAATGATTGGAATTTTAAAATCAATCAAGCCCAGGTGGTTTTGATTTAGGACAAACGTGAGATCAACACAGTTCCAGCTTGGAGCTCTGTCACCAACCTGGACTCCTTGCCATCCGTGGACTTTCTGGCTTGGGTTTTGTTGTTTCGGTTTTTTTTCATGTCCTAGAAAGGAAAACTTAAAACTTTGCCTCCCAGGTTTCAAAATTCTTTTCCCCTGTCATTTTCTACTAGGGAAGCCTCTTTTCATCCCGGGTGAACCCTCCTGGAACCAGAAGAGGGCACTGTTAGGTCGTAGGACAGAACTTCCATGCTGATTGAATTACATCCCTAGTTCAAAGTGCTGGAGGACCAAGGGACCCACCTCCAGGTGACAGCAACCTCTCTGGATCTGGGTTGTTGGTTTTTCATTGAGAAGCTTTGTGATTTCTTTTGGAAATCAGCTGTTCACATCAGAGCCAGGGGTGCCTCTCTTAGACGCACAAATAGGAAGCCCCGCTCCCTCCGCTTGTTCACCCTAAGTCTAAGAGAAGAGTCCGAGGGTACCTGCCCCATTCTCCCAGGATGAAAGCTGAGAACATGATTTTGACACAGTCCACAGTGTCATTTCTTTTTTCTTTGGTTGCACTATTGTTTTACTAGGAATTGTTAGAACCCTGAGAAATACAGACGCTGCCCCGGGGGTGGGGGTGGGTGGGGTGCTGTGGGTTAGGCGTGGAGATGCACCAGCCACCAGGAAGGAGAGAGATGAGATTGTCTGCTCCCATAAAGATTTCCTGTCGCGGAAACCCGATCTTGGGTCGCTGTGAATCCGTATCGACTCGAGGGCAATTGATTTTTCGCATCTAAGAATTGCAAGGACGGAGACGAAATGGCCCACCAGTTCTCGGACTAGACAACCTCTCCAGAATTCAAAATAGTAATACAAGGCATATACGTGGTATCTCGTGTGGCTGATGTAAGTGGTTTGCAATTGGCTGCTAACTGAAAGACTGGGGGGTGGAATCTAGCCCGAAACTCCATGGAAGCAAGGCCTGGCGAACTGCTCCCCTAAAGAGTAGCCCCAAGAAAGCACGTTAGGGCAGTTCTACTCTGTAACACATGGGGGGGTGGCGATTTGGGGCCAACCCGACTAACAGCAACCACAACAGTAAAGTACAGTGTGTGATCGTTTCAATATTCCCCCAATACCATCCTCCCAGGGCGCCCCATTCTGCGGTCTTCCTGATCCCTGGGTCAGCTCTCACCTGCACGTCCGGGGATTGGCTCCGGTCCCGTTCAGGGCACCTAAGCCCGCAGCCCTCAGGTTGGCTTCCTTCACGCTTTCAAGAGGGCGTTTGCAGCAGCTTTGCCCAGTGTTTTGCACTGTTTGATTTCTTGACGACTGCTTGCACGGGCAGTGATGGTGGGGCCAAATAAAACGGCATCTTTGGCAACGTTGATTTCTTGGCAACTTCGACTTTTTTCTCCAGTTATCACGCTGTTTCTTCTCGGCCCAGTCGTGAGGATTTTCACGTTCTTTATGTAGCTCACTTAGCAGTTGGTGTGGTTTTCTGCGTAAACATTAGTACCGTGGTGGGCTAAATTTTCATGCAGTCAGCACAAGACAGGGAGAATGATCAGCCTATCTAGAAAGCTGCTCGTTCCCCTTGTGCTGTTATTGGGGGCAGGACGCGGAGGGGGGAAGGGTGTGAAATCATCCTGGGGAGGTACACACCCCTGAGAATAATCAACCACTGCGATGCAGAGGGTAGCGTTTACCCTAAGACAGCACCTAGAAGGGCAGGCGAGGCGTGGGCGCCTGAACCACAGGGAGGGAAGTGGGGATCGGTGAGGCTGCGCTGAGGGAACTGCAAGGAAGGGGCCCAAGCAAAATGTGTCTGAATGACTGGCCGTAAAATGCATGAGCTGCCCTGTCCACTTTCACCCGGTTCACACTGAAACATCTTAGAGAAATCAAGCGGTGCATTGCATCTAGGCAATCCTGCTGCAGAAGCCCCCTGGACAGCTTACTTTCAGGTGAGCCTAACCCAAGCCAGGGTATTAAAACAGAGAGGGTGGGTGGGGAGAAAGGCATTTAAAAAAAGAAACTTTGGAAGCCCCTCCATATAGCTGAGGAGAGAATAGGTGGAGAAAAATTATAATTGCATTTGAATTGGTTCGGCGTCAGAGTGGGAAGAACCAGCTAACCATCGTCCTTTCTCATGTTATGTTTCATCTGAGTGGAGAAGATGGGAGATGGATGGATGTGAGGGGTGCTTTACATCACAGGCATTCGAAGTGAAGCAAAATCATGTTGTTCTGTGGAATAACACCTGAATCTGTAATCCTATTTTCTCCAAGGGACTAGTCACATTTGAATGAAATGTTTCTCTGGGAAGGGGAGGAGCGCAGCAGCATATTGAAGTGCCAGCCCTAAAAGCAACGTAAACCGTTTTTAAGTTCGTGTGTAAATGGGGATGGAAGCGCAAAACAAATTACCTGTCACAAATCAAGCTGTCGCTTTTTAACTTGTGTCGTTAGTACTCGGGTGTTGGGAGCCCGTGTCTTTGCACATGCGATTCTGTCCCATCCTTCACGCTTGTGAAATGCATTTAATGGAAACTCCCCGGGGTCTTTTCCAATGTTTGCAACCGCCGCATCACGATGCTCATACCTAAAGCGAAGAAGAAACCTTATAAAGGTTTCAGCAAGAAGGATGGAGCCCAGCCCAGCCTTTCGAGTGAGGGTTGCCAGAGACAGTGCAAGCTAATTGTCTCCCAGTGAAATTTGACTTTCAGATCGATAAGTGAATCTCATGTTTAGTATGCATCTGTTGCAAATAGTCCGTCTCTTGACTTCGGTCTGTTTCAGGTATTATGGAACAATGCTTGGTGGTTGAGGGGAAATTCAAACTCTGCCGGGTGCTCTGTGCTTGGGTTCGCGACATCTAGCATTTCTATCCCGTGGTGATGTGGCATCGTTCCTCAGTTACACTGTATTTGTTTTTAGAGATGCAAAACTTGAAGGACTTGAAAGAAAATACTATTTCCTTATTCATTTAACCCAGAAAACAAGGGGGGAAACTCAATGCACATGCATGTGGTTTAGAAAGAAGTCTAGAGAATTTCTACATCAAGCACTGGTGCGCATGACTCATCTGGGAATCTTGTTCAGCGGGGCCAGAATTGAGGCCAAGATTCTGCATTTCTGACGCGCTCTTTCAGTGAGGCCAAGATTGTTTGTGGTTGGGCCACAATTTGAGTTGCCGGGTGACACAGTTTTCCCAAACTGCTCATACGGGAAGTTTGAAAATGTATGAAGTAAGAAGTGTTGCCTCCTTTCACCAAATGTTGCTGTTTGCTTTATCACAGGTGCTGGCCACCCTACGACCCTGTGATGTGGTTTTCCAGCTTCCAGATCATTCGCCATTTGGTTTATGAGGGTGTCGTTGGCAATTGTCTAACAAAATCTCAAGTTTGGGGCGTCCCAGAATTCATCTAATTTCTGAAAGGCTATGCTAAAACATGAGACCTGTTCTTTTATAGCACAATGTTTTGTTTTGCTTTCTTTTCTTTTTTTTTTGCACATCTATAAAAAAGAATAATGAATTGTAATAATCTGGAATAGCTTTAAAAAAAAGGTATTTGCATGACCAATCAGGCTTATGGTTTTAAAATGTGTTATTCTCTTCTTTGGGACTAAATGAGGTCAACGATGCAAGAAACCTATTTGGTGTTCATAGTTCTAGGAATTAAAGATTTTCCGTTTACAGAATTGAGCTGCACCAAGTGCAAGACATGCCAACTCGAGACTTGTGGTCGCCTGAGCTAGGAGCCGAAGATGAATGCGCTTCACAAACGAAACCTCACAGCACGCAAGCTCCCGGAGCTACGGGGGTGTGTGTTGTTGCTGTTGTTTTTAGCAAAGACCCTAGTCTGAGCATAGAGACTGTAATCCCGAAACATTTGTGGGTAGAAGTTATACCAATAAATTATTGCACCATTAGTATTAGATTTTGTGTACCTTGGACGTTATGTCCTTACTATAGCTGTGCTAGCATATAAAGAGCAACTTCGTAGTATCTGCTGGACCGACACTCCGGGACATTGCCCAAGGGTAGGAACCAGCAGAGGGAAACGCTCCAGTCACCATTTCCAAAGTGAGTACCAAACTGGGGAGGGGGTTCCCCTTCAAAGGAGTGGCGAGCATCGCCACGAGGTCTGTGTGACGTGCTTCTCTTCAGGCACTGAATCAGGGGTCCTCCGTAAGAGACCATGGAAAGTCTCAGTCGTACGGAGTCACAGCAGGGTGGTCACTCCTGACCTGGCCTGCGAGTTCTCCTGGGTGCTCTGACGCTCCAGGGTCTACCTGAAAGCAGTAAGTCCATCCCAATGGAGTCCAAATGACTTAGCGATATGAAAAGCCATTGGTGTGTGAGCAACAAGGACCTGCCACTCCGAGTGTGCGCCTCCCCCTCCCCAATTCTAATGGGCACATGCTCTGCTCATTCTCCTTGTCACCACCTTTCTTCGTCCTCAAGGACCGCCGCCGCGGGCGGAGCGGCTTGGACAGGGACTCTTATCAAGAGCTGGCTGCGTCTCTGGCCCTGCGTGATGCGCCCCAGCGAGCAAGAAAGGGGTCAGGTCACTAAAAACCATTCACACTCTAGATCTCCAGGCGGTGTCCTTTAAGACCGCAGAAAGAGGAAATTCTTTATTCTGCCTTAAAAACAATGGCAATAGGCAAAGGTGACACGAGGTGGACATGGACTATGGGACAGTCCTGATCGTTCTACCTAGTCCCGCAAGAAGATCCAGTGGCTGTTTTCTTCTGCGATGTAAGCAATAATTTCCTTAGGCTAGCTAGCAGTTATTTATTTCCATGCTAGATGGCTCTTGGCATGTGGGCTCCGTAGAAGTGGGTTCCTGAGCCGCTGGAGATCTCTCGACCCTGTTGTCACTTGGGCGAGCTGTTGTTAGTGTGACATTTCTACAGCACTTCATTACAAATTGTGCCTTAGACCATGCAGAGCCGTTGCACATGGTCGCGGATGAATTATGGATACGGGACACTGGAGAGAGATGAAGTCACTTCCAAACTCCCAAGACTTCTCACGGGGGCCTTGGCAGTTTCGCGGAAAGAAAGAAAAATGACATAGCGAGGGAAAACAGGACACAGGTTTTGAACAAAAATGTACAGATTCAATCTGCTATTTTGATTAACCACCTGCATGTTTTATTAAACGTTTTGATACTGTGGATGTTTACACTTTGCATGATGCACTATAGCAAGCCCCTTACCACGAACACTGCGCAAAACCTGTACAATGTGCTCATTCATAACCGATTTTTATAGAAGACTTTTTACATGTGGAGCCCCATGTATTATGTAAGGAACTACATGAATATTGCACATTCTCTTCTGGTTTCACAAACCCATTTATACATATTTCTTAGAGTCATTGTACATGTATTGAAGCTAGACTCGAGTCAAGAGGAATAAAGCCCCATTCTCCCACTGCAAAATGTACTCTTCCATAGTGAACACTAGTCACCAGCACAGAATAATCTCCAACATTTTCTAAATTCTAATTGCCAACTGTTTCTATTTCTATTTGATTTGTATTTCATTTGGAGTCTGTTACATGGCAGCTTCGGCAGACTAGATATTGTTTTGCCCGATGCAGCATAATGAGTATGATCTATTTCTTTTCAAATCATCTCTGAGAACCCAGCGGGGAGGAGGGCATGCGCGCCTGCTTTCTGTTGGGCTGTCGTGTAAATGTGTTTGTTTTCCAAAAAGAAGAGCCAAAGGAGGAAGCAAGGGAGTGGTTTTGCTGTTCCTGTGGAAATGTATCTGTTCCCCTCGTCCTCCAAATCCTACTCCCTTCTCTTTCTTAAGGAAACTTGGGGAATGCTTTCTGTTGTTGTTCATTTTCAAGCGTTGATGATGCTTCCTGATTCTATGTAGTGTTACTAATGCAGCATCTACTACAGTTTCTAGACACCATGTCAGATTGAACAGAAGGAAAGGATCCACCTCCTGTGGGAGTCCGTCCCAAAGATGTTACTGGAATGGGTGGCCAATGTTCTCTATCAGTTAAACTAACCTTCATCTACAATATTTATTCCAAAATGCCTCTGAGAACTAGTAAATAAAACAAATGGAAAAACGTTGTCTAAAATGCAACAGCTTTTATAGTAAATGTACATTTATAAATAAAATACTCAAATCCATTCTGTAGTCCATTGATTTGCAGGGGGTGGGAGGGGGGTCCAGCTGTCAGTGCTCTTGCAAGGGAGAATGGATCTCTTCCTTGTAGCATTTGGCCCCGAGTTGTGTAGTCAGATAATACCAATGGCCAATTCTTTAAGGAAAACCAAACTTACCAGCTGGCTGTAGGGGTGTGTGAGGAATTTTCTTCTGCTGAAGGGTTCACCTGGCACATACATGTCAGCATTCAGCTACAAACAAAAGTTGGCCACTTGAGTCCACCCAGAAGTGCCTCAGACCTGGTAGGGATTCAGCAAGGGCAATGTAACTGAGAGGAATGACAAACCCAAATGAGGGCTGAGCATGATAGTGGGACAAGAGGAAAGTAAAAGTAAATAGAAGAAAGAACTAGGACACAAGGCATTTATAGAGGTCAGGCATGTACATATTTAAATATATTTATATAGGATGGTGGGGAAATAGATCTATGTGCATATATTTATAGGTTTAGTATTAAGGCAGCAGATGGACATTGGACCTCCACTCAAGTACTTGCTCAATGCAAGAATACTTTGTTCTATTAAATTGGCATTCCATGATGCACAACTTCCCAACACAATCATTGAAGACAAATGTGTGCATAGCAAATGTGGTGAAGAAAGCTGATAGTGCCCGGCTATCAAAAGATATAGAATCTGGGGTCTTAAAAGCTTGCAGGTAAACAAGCAGCCATCTAGCTCAGAAGAAACAAAGCCCACATGGAAGAAGCACACCAGCCTGTGTGATCATGAGGTGTAGAAGGGACCAGGTATCAAGCATCAAAGAACAAAAAATATCAGTGGTTGCCCACCTTCCCAATATAAGCACTGAAGATAAATGTGTACATAAGCAAATGTGGTGAAGAAAGCTGATGGTGCCTGGCTATCAAAAGATACAGTGCCTAGGGTCTTAAAGGCTTGAAGATAAACAAGCAGTCATCTACCTCAGAAGTAACAAAGCCCACATAGAAGAAAGCACACCAGCCTGTGTGGCTTCAGGTGTCGAAGGAATCAGGTATCAGACATCAAAGAACAAAAAAAACATATCATTGTAAATGAGGGTGCCTGCAGAGTGGAGACTCAAAACCCATCGGCAGGCAACTGGACACCCCCTTACAGAAGGGTCGCAGGGAGGAGACAAGTCAGTCAGGGTGCAGGGTCGCAACAATGAAAATATAACTTTCCTCTAGTTCTTAAATGCTTCCCCCCCCTCCCCCGACTATCATGATCCCAATTTTACCTTACAAATTTGGCTAGACCAGAAGATGTACACTGGCACAGATAGGAACTGGAAACAGGGAATCCAGGACAGATGATCCCTTCAGGACCAGTGGTGAGAGTGGCGATACTGGGAGGGTGAAGGGAGGGTGGGGTTGGAAGGGGGAACTGATTATAGGGATTTACATATAACCTCCTCCTTGGGGGATGGACAACAGAAAAGTGGGTGAAGGGAGACATTGGAGAGTGTAAGAGATTACAAAATAGTAATAATTTATAAATTATCAAGGGTTCATGGAGTGGGAAGCAGGGGGGGGGAATGAGCTGATAAAGGCTCACGTAGAAAGCAAGTGTTTTGAGAATGATGATGGCAACAAGTGTGCTTGACACAATAGATCTATGTATGGATTGTGATAAGAGTTGTACGAGCCCCCAATAAAATGATTTTTTTTTAAGTACCTCAGAATGAAGGCCTCACAATCGACTTCTGAAAGATCACACCATGAACTGAAATCCACTCCACAGCCAACTGGCTTGGGTTTTGGTTTCTGAAACATTTAAAATCATTGAGTTGATACCCAACAATAACCAAGGAAGACCATGCAAATATCACTGGGCATTGCCTGAAACCCCCAAATGATGGACAACTTCCAATAAATAGTTGCTAGAAAATAACGTAGCCTGACATTTTTCTACACTATTCCCCGCCCCCCCCCCCCCACTATGGACATAGTCTGTTACCTGTTTCCTCTGTTTGCTGAACTAGGACTGCCCCATGCAAACATAGCATCATATGATACTACTAACTCAACTACACACCATTTGACTTTGCACCCTGGCCTATATTTGGAAGTGATGGTAAGAGCAGGCAAAGTCCGTAAATTGTTCAGTAGTTTTGTAATTACTGCTACACTTAATGTTGTGCTGTTCCATCAGGTTCCATAGACAGGCTGTAGTTACTATTGTTTCTCGTCGCAGGGTTAGACACTAGCAAACCAATAGCATAAAGCCACTGTTATTTAAATGAGGCTCCAACTAGAACACATTTCAAAATAAAATAAGTGTTCTAACATGAGGTCTATAAAGAATATTTTTACTAAAAGATAGTGTTTTACCTCAAATACATTGAACTAACCTTCCTATTGCTGACTTTCTTGGAGCCCTAAGGACTTCTTAAGGTAAAAATCTAGACCATGCAAGAGGAAATCAAGTCCTCCCCCATGCTTAGGCAACATCTGACTCAGGAGTCACAAATTCAAATGAGCGGAAGACATGGCCCTGGTCAATGAGAAGAGATAAGCAGAAGTTCCCAAACTTATTTGGCCTACCTCCCTCATCTTAGGAGGAAAAATATTACTCAGTAACCCTTGGCAATTAAACATGTCTGTGCTATATAGCTCGTGTTCAGAATAAGGTGTAGGTATCTGTTTTGGCAGCCCCACCAGATGTTTCCAGCATTCCCGCAGGGGACGGTTTGGGGAAATACCAAACTAGAATGTGCTGTAGACTATGGCAAACAGGAAAAAGAACAACTTCTGTCTAAAAAGGAGGTACCTACGTGGCTCCAGACGGTGGTTCTCATTTAGAGTGTACAGTTGTTTTTCCCTTTTTTTTTTCTTCTTTCAACATTGGCATCAATTCAAACCATTTTCCAATGTAGTGCAGAACAAAAATGTGAGACAACACAATGCTATCTGCAAGTCTAACTGTTCTCCAGCCACAAATTTGAAACCTGTCGCTAAGTTTTCTTTTTGTTTTCCTATCAGCGGCTACTAGCTTCGCTGTGAGTCATTTCATCTGACAGATAGCTCAGAAAGTGGCCAGGTGAAATACTTGCTTCCAAGAATGCCCCTGGTCCTGCAGAAAGACTGAACAGAGTTGTTGATCCGCAGGTAGTATGGCTGCCATTCATAGCCCCTCTGTGTAATGCAATTTGTGAGATGGCATCCGAGACTTTAAAAAAAAAATCACTTTATTGAGAGCTCTTACGATGCTTATTACAATCCAAACATCAATTGTATCAGGCATATTTGTACATATGTTGCTATTATTCTTTTCTAGACAGTTACTTTCTATTGAACCCTTGGTATCAGCTCCTCTTCCCCACCCCCCACCGTCCTCCCCCACAGTCATGACCCCTTGATAGATTATACCTTTTTTCCATGCCTCACACGGACCACTGTCTTCCTCCCCCCATGGCTTCTGTTGTTCTTTCCCTTGGAAACGGATGGACACACAGCCACAGAGACTGTTTTACATAAACCCACGTTCACTGCTGTGCCTGACTCTGGGCAGTGCCTTTAACAGTTCCGTAACGTCAGCGACTCTGACCGCCCCTTAATAGTTTCATTGTTGCCTTTAAAAGTAAAGGGCACAGCAAGGAATGCAAAGATGCAAAGTGGGATTTTTTCCTTAACTTTGTTCAGCATCATTTTATCACATTCATTTAGAAAGGCTTTTTGTCATTGGTCAAAGTCTAAAACCCACTGCCATTCAACTGATACTGACTCATAGCAACCCTCCAAGACAGGGTAGACCAGTCTCTAGGGGTTTCAAGACTGTAACTCTTTAGAGAAGTGGAAACCCTCATCTTTCTCCTGTGGGTTCAAACTGCTAACCTCACAGTTAGCTGTCCTGTTTTAACAGTTCCTCTTTGTGCAGTTCAGTGGCATTGGTCACACTTCAAACTGTGCTACCATTCTTGCTCTCCCTTCCCATGTTATTCCATTACCATTGTCTTAAACTCCTGGCCACGTAACCATCCCATCCAACCATCCCAGTCACCACTGTCGGTTTGGTGTCTGTGAGGATTAAGGATCTGTATCAACTTGGCAAGGCTATGATTCTAGATGGTTTGACAGATACCATGTAATCATCTTCCGTTTGGTGAGTAGCTAATTAGTTGGGAAAGGAGTTTGTTCTAGGGTGTATCCTGCATCCCATCAATATGAATGTTCTGGCAAAACTCACCCTCTTTCAATCCTGCATCTGACTCATCTGATCTGGCAATTTGGAAATTTGCTGGCTTCTTCATGATGCCCTGGGTTGCATGTTGGGCTACTAGCAGCAGGGTCAGTAGTTTGAAACCGCCAGCCACTCTATAGAAGAAAGATGAGACTTTC
>NW_022111369.1:55265673-55294602 GCF_000313985.2 Echinops telfairi
AAATGAGGAGCTGATGCCAGGGGCGTAAGTGGAGAGCAAATGTTTTGAGAGTGATGAGGGCAATGAATGTACAAATGTGCTTTACACAATTGATGCATGTATGGATTGTGATAAGATGTGTATATGGATTGTGATTGTAGTAAAACGATTTAAAAAACATTTTAAAGATAGGTGGTTTAAACAACCCAGAGGAGAACTGATGGGACCGACAGTTCTAGGGGGGACATAGGAGAGGGGGAGGGGGAGAAAAGGAAGTGGAGTGCCAACAGGGGAAGAACAAGTGATCTCAAGTGGAAAGCAAATGTTTTGAGAATGATGATGGCAACAAATGTACAAATGTGCTTTACACAATTGATGCATGTATGGATTGTGATAAGATGTGTATATGGATTGTGATTGTAGTAAAATGATTTAAAAAACATTTTAAAGATAGGTGGTTTAAACAACCCAGAGGAGAAACGATGGGACCGACAGTTCTAGGGGGGACATAGGAGAGGGGGAGGGGGAGAAAAGGAAGTGGAGTGCCAACAGGGGAAGAACAAGTGATCTAAAATCGATGGCAAGGAGGGCATAGGATGCCTAGTAGGGCTTGATCAAGGACAATGTAACCAAGAGGAATTATTGAAACCGGAATGAAGGCTGAACATGCTAGTGGGACAAGAGGAAAATAAAAGGAAATAGAGGAAAGAACTAGGAGGCAAAGGACATTTATAGAGGTCTAAATACAGGCGTGTGTATATGTAAATACATTTATATATAGTGATAGGGGAATATAGCTATGTACATATATTTATAAAGTATTAAGGCTGTGGATGGACACTGGCCCTACACTCAAGTACTCTCTCAAAGCAAGAACACTTTGTTCTACTAAGCCGGCACTCTGTGATGCTCACCTTCCCTGACACAATCACTGAAGACAAAATGGGTACATAAGCAAACGTGAAGAAGGCTGATGGTGCCCAGCTATCACAAGATATAGCTACTGAGGTCTTAAAGGCTTGAAGATAAACAAGCGGCCATCTAGCTGGGAAGCAAAAAATCCCACATGGAAGAAGCACCCAGCCATGTGATCATGAGGTGTTGATGGGATCAGATATCAGGATCAAATACACAAAATAAAACAAAAAAAGCATACCAATGTGAATGAAGGGGAGGGCAGAGTGGAGACCCACAGCCCATTAATAGTTAATTGGACATCCCCTGTCAGAAGGGCCACAAGGAGGAGACTAGCCAGTCAGGGTGCAGTATGGCACCGATGAAACACACAACTTTCCTCTAGTTCTTTAATGCTTCCTTCCCTTTCTTACCCCCCAATTCCCCCTATCCTCCCACTGTCATGACCTAATGCTACCTTACAAATCTGGCTAGACCAGAACATGTGCACTGGTACAGATAAGAGCTCACAACACAGGGAATCCAGGACAAATAAAACCCTTAGGACCAATAATGAGAGTAGTGATATTAGGAGGGTAAGGGAAGTTGGAGGGGGTGCAGGGGGGAATAAAGGGGAACTGATCACAATGATTGACATATACCCACTCCCAGGGGGACTGACAACAGATAAGTGGGTGAAGGGAGACAGTGGTCGATGTAAGACATAAAAAATAATAATATTTTATAAATTATCAAGGGTTCATGAGGGAGGGATGGGGGAGGGAAAAAATGAGGAGCTGATACCAAGGGCTCAAGTAGAAAGAAAATGTTTTGAAAATGATGGTGGCAACAAATGTACAGATGTGCTCAACACAATGGACATATGTATGGATTGTGATAAGAACTCTAAGAGCCCCCAATAAACTGACTTATTAAAATATATATGTATGTCAAGCTTCATTTATCTAAATTAATTAACTTGTTTTTTTTATATGTGTTTGTTTATATAAGGGATGTGTGTGTTTTTTTTTTAGCAGCATGCTGCTCGGAGGTGTTGTTTTTTACTTATTATGGTGTTTTTTGTTGTCCTTCGTAGACGAGGAGGTTGTTTTTTTTTTTTGTTGTTGTGTTGTGATTATTTCCTGGGGGCAGTTTTTTTGGGTGCTCCTGCCTCCTTGCTTCCTACATGTTTTCTTGCTCTTGTTGACTTCTTATTTTTTTGCTCCTCTTATCTGCTGTTTTGTAAGCAGTTCTTCTTTTTTTAAATAAAATCACAAGTACTGCTTAGATGAGAAGTTGAGATACAAGAGGGGTAAGTGACTTACTTGTTCTTTCACCAAGTAACTGACCACACAATTGACCGGGACAAACTCCTACTTAACTGTCTGGCTACAGTGCAGTCTCTCCCGGGTCCGATTGGGAAGATCCCCTGGGAGGATTTGACCAGCACTCCAGTATGGACTTGAATACTTCTTTCATAGTAAAGTTACAGCTATACTTGAAATATTTAAATTAACAGAGTATTGTTTTTTCACCTGAGGTTTGCTTTTCTTACTTTGAGAACAAGGAATAGAGCTCCCCATGGTGCCATGGACTTGGCTGTTTTCTGGAATAGAAGTTGAGATGTCTTCCTATACTGGTTTCAATCCTGTCCGTTGGGTTATTCCATGGATCCTCTGAATTCTCCCACCAAATAAATCACCTCCCCAAATCCCTATTAGCTTAAGATTATCTTCCCACTCTGAACCAGAACAATCCCCTGAAGTCTTCCTTGAAGGAAAAACAAGCTCGTTTCAATTAATAAAATATATCTGCTTTGATCACTGTTCTTTTACTTAAAAAATTCTTGGCATATAATTCATATATCCTCCAATTCAAAAGTTGAATCAATTAAGAATTGAACAATCATCACCACAAGCAATTTTACAGTATTTTCTTGTAGTCATTGTTACTGGCTCCCCATTTCCCCCAACCTCCTTGTCGTATCATTGTGTTCTTTTAAAGACTGTGTGATCAAACGGACAGCACCTCTCCCCGAGGCTACTTTCTCCATTTGGGACTGGACTCGGTCCTGTCTCCGAGATGGACATTTCCTTTTGCCGTCAAGTGCCATGGAGTCCACTTCGATCCCCGTGAGCTCATGTCACAGTAGAACTGCCCAGAAGGTGTTCATTATGTAATCATTATGGGACCAGCGCACCAGATCTTTTTCCCATGGACCATGGAGTGGGTATGAACCATCAACTTTTTGCCCAGTACTTAAATATCACAGCACCTGGAATCCTTAATAATGCATTTTCATCCCTGCTAAATTGTGTTTCACAGATGGGTGTCAGCTTTTTCAAACTCAAAGCAAAGACTTGAACAAAATAAAGGCCTCTGTGTAACCACCCCGTTGGAGAGAGAAACTATCCCACGTTAGTTCATCCGCTACATGACTTTTGTGTCACCACAAATTCACTAATGCAATCATCAAGGTGTTTAACGTTTTCAGCAGGAAAATTCCATATTCTCTAGAGCATAAGAAACTCGTTTCAGAAGGCCTATGAAGAGTGTTTGAAAATCTCTGTAAGTGATGGAGATATGACCGTAGGAAGCCCTTATCAAATGTTATATGAAGCATCACATTCTCATAGCTCTAGGCAATATAAATTAGAACCATAAAACGCCAATCTTGAGACATGCAACAGGAATCCAGGGGGAGTTATGGTTATACTGCCTAATTCCTAATACTTTGAAAAGTCAGAAACTGTGTCTTGTTTATGTGGTGATACTCAAGAATATCAGTCCATTTGGAGCTGACCAATAAGGAGCGTCCATGCCGAGATTATTCAGGAGAGTCTAAAAAGGAATTTGCATTTACAGTAACATTTACTACAGAAATAACAATGGTTGCAAGAACGAAGAAAATGTTCCAAAATTGTTTGTAGTTATCACTGTCCCACCCTTGTGGATGTAGTCAAACCATGGAATTGTATGCTACATGAATTCTATGTCAATCAAATGGTTAGAAAATAAAGTACATGAGCACACCAGTGGATCCGCTGACTGCAGTCAACACCACACAGTTTGGGGCTCAAAGACAGAACCAGGTAAGGATGAAAAGTTCCCCCCTGGGATAACGATAGTATTGCAAACCAGCAGGAAAAGGAGGGACTGTTAATTCAAGTCAGTTCTTCACAATACAGTTCATTCTGGATGGATTCAAGTGTCCGGCATAAGAAAAACAAGAGGACCCAGAGGCTTAAATAGATTTCAATACATATTAAATAAAATTGTGAGCAAAATGAGGAAACTAGAGAAGCCTTTAAAACAAATGTGGCAAAGATCGCATGGTAACACCTGTAAGCCTTTGCAAATGGGAAGAAGGTGCACACACGTTCTCAGAAGAAGGATGAGCAGCTAATAGACATGGGGAGTGGTCAGCCTCAGGAGTGATGCAAGGAAGGCACATTAAGACAAACTTCTGCTAACCCCCCTCCAAAAAGAAAAATCAAAATGAGAATGGTTGGTAAATTTAATTATTTTAGAATTAAGAACGTATACATGGTAAAAAGACAAACGATTGAGAGCTGGTATTCGCCACACATATACAGAAGGGGCTCCCAACAGTTCATGGAAACCTGAAATTGGAAGATAGCAGAGTTTTGTTCCACAAAGCTTTTTCAAATAATCAGCAAAAGATGAGTGTCCAGAATATATTAAACATAACGATATTCATAGGAACAATATAACTCAATAGAAAAATGGGCAAAAGACATAAACAGACATTTCACAGAAGAGAAAACATGATTAGCTATGAACCACATAATATATACAACTTGATTAAGAGGAAAATGAAAACCATTAATAAGGTAACATTTTACCCTCAGCAGACTGGTAGGACAGTCAGGCTCTGATAGGCACCAATGTTTGTGAGGATGC
The DNA here is from genome assembly GCF_000313985.2 of Echinops telfairi. NCBI lineage: Eukaryota > Metazoa > Chordata > Mammalia > Afrosoricida > Tenrecidae > Echinops > Echinops telfairi. The sequence continues at coordinate 55,270,471 of NW_022111369.1, forward strand.
AGGGAGCAACAGGACCTCCAACAATAGAGAAGGTCAAGAGATGGTCACACAGGTGCTACAAGAGACAAGTCCAAGAATACCCTCCACGAAGCACTGCTTGTATGGAAATTGTGTCCACACAGGTTTAAGAGCCCTGGGGGCAGAGTGGGTTATGTGTAGAATTGCTAACCTCAAGATCAGCAGTTCAAATCCACTAGCTATTCTGAGGGAGAAAGATGAGGCTTCTGCTCCCATAAAGATTTATAGTTCGGGTGGTAAAGAAAGAAAAAAAATTAGTCTTGGAATCCTACAGGGGTAGTTCTACTCTGTCCTATAGTGTCACTAGAAGACAGAATCAACTTTATGGCAGTGAGTTTGGTTTATTATTTTAATATCATTTTAGTAATGAAAACGAGTGAACTGCAATATACACATATACATTTGGATCAATCAAGTTTATGATAAGACACAGAAGATTATATACACTATAATAGCACTTACATACAAGTCAAAGACAATTGAAAACTGAACTTTATACTCTTTGGGGGATCCTAGCTGTGTGGCAAAGCAATAAAGCAAAGTAAAGGAGTAAGAAACACAATTGAGGGTAATTGCTACATCTGGGCAGGAAGGGGAATTCTATCAGGGTAAGCAAATAAGTTATTGCTTTTCACTATTTAACATTGATTTGTAAGTTCTGGTTTGTTATGAGTACATTCAATGTTACTGGATATTGGCAAATTGCTTTATAAAGTGGTTATACAAAGTGCTCCAGCAACAATGCGTGGTAGCTCTTATGTTCCCCAGATGGTATCCAGAATCAGTATGCTGGACTTCATTTCTGCTTCTCTGGAGCCCGCTGACGTAGTGATTATGAGTTGGACTGCTAACCACAAGGTCAGCAGTTCAAATCTACCATCCACTCCATGTGAGAAAGATGAGGCTTTCTTCCCTAAAGAGTTACAATCTCAGAAACTCACTGGGGCAGTTCTGCCCTGTCCTGAAGGGTCACTATGAGTCAGCATCGAGTCCACAGCAGTGAGTTAGGGGTGGGAGTTTGGGCGGAAGGGAATTGAATCTATTTCATTGTTCTTGTTTGCATTCCCTTAACGACTGATGATATTGGGCTGGGTGTATTTTCATACCTTTTTATTCAAAGCCCAGTTTCCACTTCTGAGAATTGCCCTCATTTCTTTTGTTAATTTTTCTATTGAATTGCTTGGTGGACACTTTGCAACTCTCCTAGATCCTAACCCTTTACCAGCTGCATGCATTGCAAATGTCTTTGCAAAAGAGTATTCTTGGCAGTGGACTTACTGAGGGCATCTCACCGGGCAGTCTTCTGTGGTATCTCTGGATGGCTTGTTTTTTAAACTTCACCATGTCCTTCATCATTCAGTTGATTAAAAATTTAACAATAAATATATAAATATGTTTTGTGTTTCTTGTGTCTCATTTATGAAATTCTTCGCTACTCCAGTGCCATAAAGGTAATCTGCTATATCTTTGAAAGTCTTGAATTTTACAAATCAAGTGAAGAAGGGATCTACTTGGATAGAACTTTCTCAGAACCACTTTATTGAATAACTTCTTTCCCCTACTAATTTGTACTGTCACTTCTGAGAGACCAACGAACATCTATATGAGAGTCTGTTTCCGGACATTTAATCCATTGCACTGTTCGATTTGTCTATCTCTAACCCAATATCACATAGTTTTAATTACTATATGTTTATAGTAAGCCTGTGGTGATCTGGAAGGATGATTTTTTTTTCCTTTTACAAAATTGTTTTGATTATCCTTGGTCCTTTACTCTCCCACCTGACTTTAGGATGTTATTCTGTTCAATCACTGGAGTCACCTTCCAACTCATTGTGACTAATGTGTTACAGAGTAGAGCGGCCCCCGAGCAGTAGTCTTGATCGAAGCAGATCATCAAGTTTTCTCTGTGGTGCCTCTGGGTGGGTCCAGACCATCAAGGTCTTGGCTAATAAGCAAATATAAACCACCTGCTCCACCAGGCACCTGTCAAGTTTCTCTAAAATGCCTCTTGAGATCTTCTTCAAAATTGAGTTGAATGTAGAGGCTACAATTCTCTTAACTGGTTGTTCTCTGTGCATTATGCTTGCATCCAGCAACTTTCTGGGACTCTCTCATTCGTGCTAACACATGTTTTATTCTTTCTCTTGAGTTTTTGTGGTTGTGATTTTGTTAGATGCCATCAAGTCAAATGGCCTCTATGTGTAACAGACACTCCACCACCACCCCTGCAGTCCTGCACCAGGCTCCCCTCAAACAGTTGTTCTGTTTGGGCCCACTGTCACTGCCACCGTGTCATTGCATCGCCTGGGAGATCTTCCTCCCCTTCTTTCTTGGCCCTCAGGCTTGCTCATCACTCTGGTTGGGATGCCCTTTGGTATGAGGTGACTTTAGCATAATTTTGTATGACAGCAACTGAATGGTCCTCTCTCCCCCCCCCCCAATTCATTTTCATTGACCCACTATATGAAGCATGATGTCCTTTGCCAGGAAATAGTCTCTCCTCGTAACATGTCCAAAGGATTCTGACTATCCATCTTCCAAAACAGGTTTGTTTGTTCCTCTGGGAATCCCTGGTCCTTTCAATATTTGTCACTGACACCGGAAGTCAAATGAATCCATTTCCTTCTGTAGTCTTCTTTGTCATTGTCCAACGTTCACATGTTTATGAGGCGGCTGAAAATAGCTAATCTTTATCAAAAAGAAGAAGAAGGAAGGAAGAAAGAAAGGAAAAAAGTTCTTTGGTCTTTTTCCCCCAATTATGTTCTATTCTTTTCATGTCTTCCTGTATTACTTAAGGCATCCAGTAAACAGTGATAATGGGTGTTTTTGTCTCATACTGCTATTTACAAAGGCCCCAAAAATTGGAAAAATGCTCAATATCCGATAACATAGACGTCATTGTAGAATATAGTGTGTCCTCACAATGACGTGTGGTCACTTAACAACTGCATTTTTGGAAGAAAAAAAAACCCCAAGCAACTTTAAATTACTAAAATACTCTGAATATATAAAAGGCACTGACATCTCAAGTCATCCTGTAAGGAGTTGGGGAATATTGGTCCCCAAGATGCTCTGCAGAGGAATGAGCAAACCCCAGACATCGAAATGCTTAGGAAGTCATTGACACAAGGATTGATGGTAAATAGTAAATATGCAATTACTTCTCAAGCTAAGACTAAGTAAAGGTTAGATGAGATTAAGAGTGTCCTTGGGGGCAATTGCCTTATAACCCACTAAATTCTACCTTCATTTTTGTTTTCACTATATATGTTTTATGCAGTTTACATGCATTATCTACAGTAAAATACTAAAAGAAAGATCATATCTGTATATACCTTGTGGTCCAAATTTTATCGGTAAAACATTGTATATATGAAGAAATCCTATAATATCAGCCCTTGTGGTATAGTAGTTACGGGTTGGGCTGCTACCTGCAGTCTTCGTAGCTGTCATTTTGCTACTGTTATGAATCGGGTGACCCCTGTGAAAGGGTGTTCGACCCCCAAAGGGGTCATGACTCGCAGGTTGAGAGCCGCTGACCTGGCGGGTCACTAAAAGTCAGGATGTGCTCGATGGCAGTGCATTTGGTTTCTGGTTTTGGATAAGTTTTCAAGACTTAAGAATGTGCTTCCCCATAACATCCCAACGCAAACCCATGCTTCCATCTCGCAGGACCTAGGAGTACCGTACTCTTTCCAATGATCTCTGATGAACTTCTGAGTTCATCATTTCCTGGATTTGGTTCACACATTTCCTGCTGGACTGCTGTCCTGGGCTTGTTTGGTCTCCTACTTCCTCGGACCGTCTGTAGGCTGCCTCATCTCTCTCCAGTCCACTCAAGCCACAACATGGAGACCAGCACCGCGAACTTCATTGTTGTTTCCATTTATCAAGCTGACCATTGTCCACTGTCACCCATAGCATTTTAAAATAGAATTTCTTTGGCACGTTCTTCACATATCATACAATTTAATTGTCCAGTTATATTAAGAAGATTTGGGCAATCATCACCACAATCAATTTCACAACATTTTTTTTCTCATACTCATTGTTGTTAGCTCCTCATTCCTCCACCCCACATCCTCCTCTGCCTTGCCCTATCCCGTGACTGTCTCTATAGATCTACCTAGCCTGGATTTTGTATACAGAAAATCATACAAAACACACACAGGAAGCAAACAAACAAACAAAAAGTCCAACAACAATGACTAGACAGATCATAGAAAGACCTCAATCAAAAAAAGAAAGCTGAAAATATTAAACACTGAAACGACTTTAAAGTGGCTCAAAAGGAAGATCAAATGGTAAAGTATTACACTTTAACCCAGAGACATCTCCCACAATCGGACTTTTACAATGCTTTCTGTCTGAGAGCAAGGCTACTCGCAGCCTGGACTAGGATCCCAGGGAATTCACAGAAGATTCCATCCATGGGCATCCTGCAGTTTGGTTTAGGGGTCCCTCTGCCACCATAGCCTCCTGCAAAATTTAAGCTCTGATACCGTTCCCTCCTTCTATTGGGGGCTTTATTATTTACAATCCCCGGATCCCACCGACTGGGATGTAAACTTCATTGACATTTCCCTGAGACGGCTGCTTGCTTGAAGACAAGCCTTTAAGATCCCAGACACTCTTCTTTCTGGTCGCCAGGGACCATCTAGTTTCTTCACCATTCTTTGTTCTAGTACCGCATCTCCAAGGATCTCTTTATGAGGGCACGTATCAAACAGAGCCATCACATGAGCATTAAGTGTTCTTAGATTGGGGCTAGAACTAAGTGCAAGGCCAAAATCCATTCACATATCAATGGTTTTTATATGTCTCTGGTTCATTTTACAGAATAATTATTTTATGATAGAGAACATTATAAAACATACCCCCTGGAACATAAGGTAATTCTATTGATAGTGCCATTAATTTAGCCAATGGTATAGAATTTAAGTCACTGTTGAGAAAAGGAAATTATACAAGTATAAGCTGGTTCAGATCACTGTATGTGAATTATTGACTTGTACAAATTAGATTCTTAAGTGACTGACATTATTTACACAAAACTGTGGGTTGGTGATAGGGCAAACTTTTAATAACACTCATTCACAAGGGCAGAACCATGTCTATCAGACTAATACATGTCATAAGAAAGAAATGAGGACATTAAAGTGGTAAATCTATGGTAGTCCTGGGCTGCCATTCTTTGGGCCCCTTCAAAGCAAGGGATCCAAGCCAAAGTCCAGTGACCACCGGTTCCATATCTTCTAGATAGCAGTCATCTGCTTCTTCTCACATCAGGGTCTTTCAGTCTTAAGTTCAGCCATAAGTCTGAGATTCCTTCAATCTGATACAGGTGAGTTTGAGGTAAAGCCCAGTTCATTTAGTGGGGTTTCTACATTGAATCCTTCTGATGTGGCCTATGAAGGATGCTGTGCACCTTGAAAATCAGAGTCTAAAGTCCAAGTAGTCTACAGCACACGACCAGGGTCGCCAAAGGCTGGATAGAAACTAGATCAAAAGGGTCTAGGTGGGATGGAGTTTCAGGCCTAGTCTCCCTCTGGATTTTACGTAAGTAAAGTTAAGCATTTCTTCCGGGTGGGAGTTCCTCCTCCTGATTAGTCCACCAACAGTAATACACCACCTTCTCTGAGACGTATCCTCCATAGCAATTTTATTTGCTACATTTTTAGAAGTAGGTCCCACCAGAACTTTCTTCCTGGCCCATTTTAATCTGGAAGCTGCCCTAAAACATTTTCAGCATCATCACAACAGACACTTCCACGGCACGATAGACAGTGGCTATGGATGGAGGGAGTTGGCCAGGCCTTCCTCAAGTCCCCCATGGAAGACAGGAAATCTACCCCTCAAGCACTCATGTTTTAGGCTTTGCTGATTAGAGACCTGCACAAAGCGGTTTCTTGTGTTTTGAGAAGCGGAACTGCATACAGTGTCTGCAGACTCGGGACCATGGTCTTGAGGAACGCTAAGATCACTAAGGTCAAACTTCCTACCGGGTCCCAAAGACAATGTTCTACATCCTCTTTGGTGAGTAGCGGATGAGGTCTCAAAAGCCGTGAAACCCCATTTGTGGTGCACATTCATGTCTCCCCATCCCGAGAAAAGAAGAGGGACTAAGACCAAAGACTCACGAAGACAATTAGTCCAACGGCCTAGTGGGCCATGTGAACAGCAGTCTCCACAATCTTGAAAGCAAAATTAGATGGCCCCCCCCACCACTATCAACTGCTTTTAAAGGTGTCGAGTGAGAAGGTCCAGGATAGAGTGGGAGGAAAATGTAGGTCAACATTCAAAACCGTATTAAAGCTCAAGCTTGCTGACTCAAAAGAGACTGGTGGGACCCCTGAGACGAGAGTCCCTGATCAACCTTCAAGTCTGGGATTGAGCTCAGCCTCATGGCTCCATGATCAGCCAAACAGAGAGCACATGTCTATGGGAAAGATAATTATACCAAGAGGTACGCACATCCTATAATATTACACCATGAAATCAAAAGGACAGCATTTCTCCAAGGACGAAAGTCAAAGAGTCAGGAAAGAAGGAGGATTTGAAGCAGGAAGCATAGGAGGAAATGGGATGAGTCATTTTACATGACAGGGGTTGCAACCAATTTCATCTCATTTAATATCCAACTTTCACAGGCATGTGAGGCAATCAAAAATGTGTGTCTTGGGTCAGGTGCAAAGTAATTTCCCTGCTTTCCAACACTCTAAAGAGGTCTTCTGCAGCAGATTTACCCAATGCAATGAATCTTTTTCATCTCTTAACTGCTTCTATGAGCATTGATTGTGGATCCAAGAAAGACTAACTCCTTGACAAGTTCAATGTTTGCTCCACTTATCTTGATGTTTCCTACTGGTCCAATTGTGAATATTTGATCTTCTTTACATTGAGGTGTAATCAATACTGAAGGCTACAATCCTTGATCCTCATCATCACCTCAAAGAGTCACCATGAGTTGTAATCAGCTCAACGGCAACTGCTTTGATGGGGTGTGTGGGGGGGAGGTGCTGTTTTACATAAACAATGACGTGAGTCTGCTCCAGACGACAATGGAGGGAGGAGATATGCATGCGACTCAACTATTTTCTTTAAAAACTAAACAACACATGTTCTCTTGAGCTCAAATCTAAGTCCATGCCCATGATAAATCTAACCTTGTATTTCTTTGGTTATTTGAAAACCAGGTCTCTTCCTTTGTGGAACTTTCCTGGAGATGAAGGACCCAGTTTAATTGATGTGGGGGAAATATTATAATATTTACTTGTTAAAGAATAAACATTGAGGTGGATGGGTGGGAGGGAGGGGTGCTCTATAAACAGGCTGTCCATGAACCCTTTGGAAAGCACACAGTACTTTTCCTTCAAGTCATAACACCAGCCTCCACTTCACAATAGTTTGGCCAAAGCACCAGACATAATGAGTCAGTGGACCTAAGAGACCTGTGTTCAGTTTGACCCAAGGAGTCTTTGATGGTCTTTCAGGTATGTCACAAGGAAATAAGCTTCACAAAGGAAGATGGGGACAAAAACAAGAATTTACTACTCAAGGTTCCAGAGATGGGGAGGACAGCATGCCTCGATAAGAGCTACATGGGCAATTATACCCAAGAAGCAGGAGAGAGTGTGTCTGTGCAAGGAGTGGGGGATTGGCTAGAAGAATTGGAATTCCAGGGGACTGGACATGCTGAAGAATTCTGAAGACTCAGGAGCTACTCCTGATTATTGGGTACCAGGCCTTGGGGTGATTAGGATGGGAGCACAGTGGTCCAGGAGTGTGGGAACCTGATAAGGGGAGTGGACAGCAAGCGGAGGGACTTCATCAACTGCTCAAGAAGGGGATTGGATCGGCCTCCAGCCAGAGCCTCAAAACTGGGTCAAGACAGCATTGAAAGGAAATGGTATTACAAGGACACTTAAGTATTTAACCCAGAGCAATTCATACCACTTATTTCAGACCCAAGGTGCCTTCCTTCAGCAACCTGTCCCGCAGTTGGTAGGCTAAAGAGTTAGTGAGAGGTTAAGAGAGTTATTTCTACTTGGTGACTAACCCCATTTGATGGTCTTAAGCGTGTCTGGCTGTTAGAGTATGCTTTTATTTCAGATGGTTATGAATGTTCCGAGGGAACTCCATGCAGCCACCTGGCTTCAGGACTGTAAGGCACTTCGAAAATCAAATTTCAGGGGAGAAGATTGGTTTGAGAACAATGAACAAGGAGAAAGCCTCTCTTTGTGGAGCTGCTGTGTGTCAAAGTTTATCCCCCTTATATTATGGTAGGAAGAAAAGAACAAATTAAGACATTTAACGGCTTAAACTTTGAAACCCAATTGCATTTAGCACCGTAAATCTTGTTATAGGAACCTGGGGGCTTACCTTTTTCCCTGGGTGAAGTCTGGTTTATGTAAGCAAATAACGGGGTTTCTTAAAGTCATCAAATGGATCGGACCTAAGAGGATAATCGCTGCTACACATTTTCTGCCGCCATATCAGAGAAGATTCCGTAGGCTCCAAAGAGTTTTCCAACTTGATCAAAAGTCCTCCTAAAGACAAAGACTTCGAAACAGCCTTCTTAACTGCCCTTGGTTGCCAGAGCCAGCATGCTTTAAATTAATAGCAATGATATGACTGCATAAGTTCTAAATTTTAATATAAAGGGTCAGGCTAAAACTCAAACGATCCATCCAAATTGGCTCCTATCATGAAAGAACCATTAAGAACCTAGTGATGTTCCAAGAACTGTTCTTCCAAAAAAACGAAAGAGGGAAAAAAATTGGCTCCTTTTCTTTGGCCAGTAACCCAAGTTTTAATTGAATTTTGATGAGATGATGGATGTCGCACTGTACTCCAAGTCTCTACGCTAAATTAACAAGGCTGTCTGCTTGGTTTCCTCTTGTGAAGGCCCGGTGAGCTGGGTCTCTGCTCATTTAGCGCATGATGGAGCTGTCTCAAGTTCTTCCCGGGACTTGGAATGGCCGTTTTCTTCAAGCTGCCACGATCCTCCGATCCTCCGGGAGAAACGATCTAGCTTCAGGACAAACTTCTGGCTGAATCATGTTCCATCAGCCAGGAAGACTAAATCTTACTGTTTTAAAGGCATGCACTAGAGCCTTCCTTTTAAACTACCTCACAACATTATTTAAAGACTTACCTGCACACTTCTTCTCAGGAAGAACACGTTCCCCCTTTTGAGTATAGGTAGCTCATATTTGACCACAAAATAAGAGCGATGAATTGAGTAATAAAGAAAACTAATCTTAGCAAATGCTGGAACACAAGTTTTAATTCACTCTCCAAGCTTTGGGCTTTTAGAAAATTTGCCTTTCAAACTCTCACCCTGCTTCTGCTTTAGCCCGAGTGGCTTCAAAGTCACGGTCCTGCAGAGAAAGCTGATGCACCGGGTTTGCCTGATTGGAACTCTTTGCGGATGAACTCTGGCAGCACAATAGATAAGCTGTCAGCTTAGCCTACCAAATTTGAGCCCACCAAACTGCTCTGTGGGAAGAAAGAGCAGACAAAATGCTCCCAGAAAGATCACTCCCTGGGAGTGCCTTCCAACCAGAGAGTCCCACCTTCCATATTATATTATACAATATTTTTCAGGTTAGAGGTTGAGAACAAGCTGTTCCCATGAGATTCCTAAGTGACCACAGCCAAGGACTAGATTTGCTCCGGGAGAAATTGATCCCCATGCATTCAAAGAGCCAGGTCCCAAACTCAGACAAACGTAATCTGTCTTTAACCATACTTTCTCCCTCAAAAAAAGGCTAGCTACCATAGTTTTTGCCCTCCAGTTACACCATGCTGTCCTCTTTTCTGTGAGACTAATCCAGCCGCTTTTATGCAGATGTTTCCATTAGTCATGAGCATTCCAAGTTCATTGACACATGCCAGACATGTTTATCTCCAATAAGTCATGCTTGAAGTAGGGAGAAGGTATAAAACAATATGTCCAGGTAGCCAAAGTTCTCTTCCCTTTCCTCAAGGAGAGAAGGTATCGTTGACGTGTAATTAAAAATAGTGACAAAAACCTAAATTGTGGCTGATGTCAATATATCCCTTCAGGGATCAATCATATCACATATTTTCTTATTTTCCTCAAGTTAGTGGTGATAAACCAAGACAAAATCGATGGCGAGGAGGGTGTAGGAGGCCTAGTAGGGTTTGATCAAAGGCAATGTAACCCGAGAGGAATTACTGAAACCCAAATGAAGGTTGAGCATGATAGTGGGACACAAGAGGGAAGTAAAAGGAAATAGAGGAAAGAACTAGAAGGCAAAGGACAATTATAGAGGCCTAAATACAAGCATGTACATATGTAAATATATGCATATATTTATAGGTTTAGTAGTAGGGTAGCAGATGGACATTGGGCCTCTACTCAAGTACTCCCTCAATGCCAAAAGCACTTTGTTCTATTAAACTGGAATTCTATGATGCTCACCTTCCTGACACATCACTGAAGACAATGTGGGTGCATAAGCAAATGTAGTGAAGAAAGCTGATGGTGCCCACCTATCCAAAGATATGCATCTGGTGTCTTAAAGGCTTGAAGATAAATAAGCGGCCATCTAACTGAGAGGCAACAAAGCCCACATGAAAGAAACACTCCAGCCCATGCGATCACGAGGTGTTGATGGGATCAGGTAGCTGGCATCAAAGAACAAAAATATCATATCATTGTGAATGAGGGGGAGTGCAGAGTGAGGACCTAAAGCCCATCTGTAGGCAACTGGCCCTTATATAAGGGCCGCAGGGAGAAGACGAGCCAGTCAAGGTGCAGTATAGCAACGATGGAACATACAACTGTCCTCTAGTTCTTTAATGCTTCCTCCCCGCCACTATCAGGATCCCAATTCTACCTTAGAAATCTGGCTAGACCAGAGGATGTACACTGGTGCAGATGAGAACTGGAAACACAGGGAATCCAGGGCAGGTAAGCCCCTCAGGACCAATAATAAGAGTACCAATACCAGGAGGGGAAGGGGAGGGTGGGGCAGAAAGGGGGAACCAATTACAAGGATCTACATATAATCCCCTCCCTCGGGAACAGACAACAGAAAACTGGGTGAAGGGAGAGGTTGGACAGGTACGACATGACAAAATAATAATAACTTATAAATTATCAAGGGTTCATGAGGGAGGGGGGAGTGGATAGGGAAGGGAAAAAAATAAGGAGCTGATTCCAAGGGCTCAAGTAGAAAGCAAATGTTTTGAGAATGATGTTGACAACAAATGTACAAATATGCTTGGCACAATGGATGGATGGATTGTAATAAGAGTTGAAGGAGCCCCCAATAAAATGATTTAAAAAAATAAGTAAAGCCCCTCATATATGGGCGTTCATAAATTATTTATTAGTTATTTCTTCCAATAGCATTATAGTCTCAGAGGAACTTGTCTTTCCAGAAACCACACACACAAGGATAAGAATGAGAGTTCATACATAACCCAGAATTTAAGGGGGGGAATTCTCTAAATGTTTTGGAATAAAGCCTGCATCTCAGTCTGATAAACAACCATTATAGTGAATGCTTATTTGCATACAACCTACTTCCAAAGAGGACCTGAGGTGGTTTCCCACAAATGCCTACTATTCAAAGGGACTTATTCAATCTGTCTACTGATCTAATGACCCCAGGACCTTGACTGTGTGAAGCACTGGTCCGCTTCCGTATTGGAAGAAGCCTCATTAACAATCTGTGATATGCAGACGACCCAGCCTTGCTGCCTGAAAGTGCGGAGGACTTAAAGAGCTTATTGATGAAGATCAAAAACTACAGCCTTTACTAGGGACTACACCTTGACATAAAAATTGTTACAATTAGACCAATAAACAATAGCATGATAAATGAAGAATAGATTGAAGTTGTCACTGATTTCATTTTACTTAAAGCCACAATCAATGCCCCTTCAAGGAATAGTTAAGAAAACCTAACAACATACTACATTGGGCAAATCTACTGCAACTTCTTTAAAGCATTAAAACGTGAAGATGTCATTTGAGAACAAAGTTCACTGGACCCCAGGCAAGATGGTTTCCAGCGTCTCTCATGAATATGAGCCCTGGAGAATTCATGTGCAGAAGAACCACTGCATTTGAATGAAGGTGTTGGTGAAGAAAACCGGAAGAACAAACAAAGCTGTCTTGGAAGAAGTACAGCCAACACGCTCCTTGGAAGCCATGATTGGGGGACCTCCTTGTAAGTGCCATGGGCGTGTTATCAGGAGGGACCCGTCTGTAGAGAAGGACATCATGCTTAGTAAGGTAGAAGGCCAGGGGAAAGGAACACCTGCGATGACGAGGGCGGACAAGGTGGCTGCAACAAGGCTTACACATAGCAACCATTATGGGGATGGCATGCGCCTGGGCAGTTTTCTTTCTGTTGTAGGTCACTACATTGGAACCAGCATGATGGCATTTTACAACAAGACCTCATAATGCATACAGAGACCTCACTGACCAAGTCAGTAACACTAACATGAATGGCTGTAGACAATTGGCAATATGGAGTTTCACCGTGGCAGGGGTTGTGCCCAATTATTGTTTGCTTCTCATTTCTTTGATAGTTACTCCAGGTTCTTGCAGAAATTTTTCAGAAAGGTGAAAGAACCAGAGACAACGATCTAAATCTCTTGATAGTTGCCCAGTTGTGACCATTATCACTACTGCCCGGCATCCTGGAAACTATTCATCTTTGAGCCAGATTTGGTCTTCCTGAAAATAAGAGTTTCTTTGGAAAAAATAGGTTCAAGCTGTTTTCAGAATCCACAAATATAAACAGTGCTCTATGTGAACCAGATCATATAGTAAGTTTGTCTTTGGGGTTCTTTCCTATGCTTGCAGTGGCCCAATATCATGCTGCTAGCTTAAGACTGAATGGCGTCGACTCCACCTCTCCAATCTGAAAATAATAGCGATCGCAGGACTGTCAATTGGACTTGAATTTTCATCATAATTTGTCACTGTAAATTGTAGTCGGTATCCAATAAACCATGAGCTCTTTTAATCTCGCCAAATCTTTACTAAAATATTAAGTGATACGTTTATCAGAAATGAATACTTGTTGAATAATAGTTTTCTTCCTTTGGTTACACTATCCACCGAGACTAAATTTAGTTTCATTCACTCATTACATCTCTCTTAAGCATCTATCATGTACCATTGGTAGTGCTAAATACCAGGGATGGAATGGAGTGAGATGTGCACGGCACTTTCCTTTGCAGGGCCTACAGAATACGGGCAGAGCTAGGGAAGCAGGTAAGTACAGTGCAGTATGATGCTTCCACTACAGGGGAAGAATGACCCAGCATATGAATGATAAAAGAGCACCTGGCGGGGTCGCCTAATTCAGACTTGGAGGATAAGAAAGGGGTTGTATGAGTCAGTAATACTAAGAACGAGACTTAAAGGATGAGTAGGATTTAGTGAAGGGAGGAAAAGCAGGAGTGACCACAAGGAAAAGCATCTTTGGTCAAAGAACAAGTTCAAAGTCAAGGAGATGAGAGACAGCCTGACACCTCCGAGAAATTGAAATAAATCAGACGGCTAACGTGTAGAAGACCATGAGATAAGGCTGAAAAGTACACAGAGGTCAGTTCTTGCACAGATTTATAAGCAATGTTAAGTATTTGAACTTTATTTTTTTAATAAAAATGAGGTGCATGAGGGCTTCGGGCAGACAATGATCATACTCATGGTTGTCTTTTAGATGATCCCTTTTGTATGTGTTCAATGAATGGGATTGATCCAATACTGCAGGTAGTCTGGATAGGGCAGTGACATAAGCAAAAAAATGAGTACATTGATCCAAGAAGTATTTAGAAGATGTAATCACAGGGCCTGGGAATTAGATGCAGATGATGATGCAAGAAATAAAAAAGATGAACTCCGGGTTTCTGGAAATAAGGTGTTTTCGTTGTCTATGTTTGCATACCAACCACTCAGCATTTAGTGATTAAATGTTGTTATTGCTGTTGTTCCCATTAAGTTGGTGCTGACCCACAGCGACTTCATGCACAACAGAACAATACCATGCTTGGTCCTGCGCCAGCCTCACTATTGTTCTCTATGTAAGCCCATTGTTGCAGCCACTGTGTCAATCCATCTCACGGACGGCCTTCCTCTCCTTCGCCGCCTCTCTACTTCACCACATCCCTGGAGAAGATACTGTGTTTGGGAAAGATAATATCTTCTCCAGGAATGGGATTCTCCTGACAGCATGTCCAAAATAGGTAAGATGAAGTCTTGCCTGCTGTGCCTCTAAGGAGCACTCTGGCTGTACTTCTTCCAAGACAGATTGGTTTGTCCATATAGCCGTCCATGGTACTTTCAATATTTTCCAGTGATTAATCAATTCAATCTTCTCCAGTGATTCAATATGCAACTCTTTTATTGTTTCTCATCGTTCTGTCAGTTGACAGTGCTCAGCTGGGCAGTTCTTTTGATGGCCTTCCTTGAATTCTCTCTTATGGCTGAAGTTAGATGGTGGAAGGAGTCAAATCATCCATTCACAAGTCAGGGGCCTTGGTGCAAAGGGCTGTGACATTCGTCTCAGCGTGGGTGTTATGAGCACAGGGCCTTTCTTGACTCTCTTCACAGACTTCATATGCCACCATCTCCTTAGGGGGCTTTTCCAGCAAAGTAGTTAAACACCTAAGACTACTCCCCAAAGTGTAACTGTGGAAGCCGGGGCTTCATATGTCACACTCAGCATGTTCTATTGGTTTAAAAGGGCAACAAAGTCAGGCATTCAATGTGGAAGGGGATGAAACAAAGTATGACTATGTAAGATATGTTTTATGTTTTTTTCACTGGGATGTGAAAGTTGGGAACAAGAAGAATCAGAAATTGGAAAAACAGCGTTGGTAATAGAAATGATGCTGGAGTTCCTATGATAGAATTTTATAAGACCAATAACTTATTTATTGTAAATGCCCTTCTTTTCCTTTTAACAATAAATGGTGACTAGACACTGGGGCCTCACCAGACAAAATTCACAGGAAGCAAATTGACTACATCTGGAAAAAAGAGATGATGGAGAAGCTCAATACAATCAATCAAAACAAGATCAGGGGCCAACTGTGGACACATGAAAATCGATTGCTCATAGGCCAGTTGAGTTTGAAGCTGAAACATGAACACACGAACACATACCCACCAGAAAGCACAACCTTGCCTGTTTCCTACCTGAAGTTAGAGACCATCCCAAGAACAGGTTTGATGCACTGACCACTGATGACCCAAGGCCAGATGAGTCGGGAGATGACATCAAGAACATGTACGTGCGGGAAGGAAAAAGCCATTAACAGACAAGAAAGAAAGAAGATCTACATGGATGTCGGAAGAGACTCAGAAACTTGCTCTTGAATGGAGAGTAGTAAAATAAATGGAAGAAATGATAAGGTAACAGAACGGAACAGGAAGCGTCAAAGGCAGCTAAAGAAGACAAAGTCAACTAGCACGATGAAATGTGCACAAGTCTGGAGCTAAAGCATCAAAAGGAAAGAACACGCTCACCATATTTCAAACTGAAGGGAAAAAAAGCCAAGCCTCGAATTAACCTACTGAAAGATTCTATGGGCAAAATGTTGAATGATGCAGAACGTATCAAAAGAAGATGGAAAGGAAAAAAAAATAAAATAAAAAAAAAAAGAAGATGGAAAGAATGTAGAGTCGTGATAACAAAAAGAATTGGTAGCGATTCAACTATTTCAACGTGTAGCATGTGATCAGGAACCAATGGTGTAGAAGGAAGAAGTTCAAACCACTGAAGGCATTAGTGAGCAGCAAGGCTCCCCGTAACTGACAGGACACCGTTTGAAATGCTTCAATGAAGTGGGGTAGCTCTGGAAGCACTCGCTCGTCCGTGCCGAGGAAACTGACCCAGTGCGTGGAGGAGATCCAAAAGTGTACCTGTTCCGAAGAAAAGGGACGCAACCAGACACACATTTTTCCCAACGATATCACTACTATCCCCTGCAAGTAAAAATTTGGTGAAGATTATTCAACAACAGTTGCGGCAGGACCTAACTGGGAGCTGCCAGAAACTGAAGCCATATTCAAAAGAGGATATGGAAGGAGGGGTGTCATTGCTGTTAGCAAATGGATTGGGGCTGAAAGCAAAGAATATCAAAACGACACTTACTGGGTTTTTATTGGCTATGCCAAGGTTTTTGGTTCTTTGGATCATGACAAGCTCAGGGTGGCTTTAAGAAGAATGGGAATCTTAGAGCCCTGGATAGTGCTCGTGTAGACCAAGTAGCAGTCATACAGTTCCAGGGAGCTGGAAATGCAAACCCAAGCCACCAACTCGAGTGGAAATATCCCTCTGTCTGCTGGGGAATCCGGTCTCAGCTTCTCTAGCATGCTTCTCGGTGCTCCTTGGAGATCCACGTCACATCCATCCTGCTTCCACTTGTGCTTGCTTCTTCGTGCCTACTGTGCTCTTGGGTTTTTTTTTTTCTTTAAAGCATGCCCTCCACTGATAATAGCTTTATGGACTATAACACAGAAACCCCTATTCCCACATGAGATAACATCCATAGGTATAGGTGTTAGGATTTCAACATATATGCTGAGGGGACATAATTCAATTTAGTCATTGGCAAAACCAGATGCCTCCAAAGAGATTTGAAGAGTCGGAATAAGCTAGGTGAGGCTGCAATAACAAAATAGCCCTCAAAATCATAGTGGCTGTATACATAGAATCTATGTCCCCCAACAGCAAGTCCACTCGGGTCCAGCAGGGCTTCTCAGAACAGCGTTCCATTCTGTGTCTGTACCATCTTTAGGAACCAGCTTCAACACGCACCATGTCAGGGTAAGGGAGAATCCGGAGTTTCTAGGATTAGCACTGAAGGGCCACCCATCATGTTCTCATTTGGTCTTTGGCAGAAGTAGACTTCAAAGTAACCAAGGGTGAGGTCGTCCTTCAACACACCCAAGAAGAGCAAAATAAAACAGAATGTGGGGGACATATACTGTTGTCTTTGCCACAGAGATTATGGAAGCTGAAGATTAAAAAGGGTCTTCCGGATGTAGCAACAAATTCACTGTGGTATCCCAAGCGGCACAGTTGGTATAAATGACCCTCAAAAAAGATGTTGTTGAAGAAAGCAGATGGTGCCCAACTGTCAATCAGAATAGTGCCTGGTGTCTTTATGTTGCTTGAACTTGAGGCTGGTGGATCCTGTCACCTTGCATTGCTTGAGTTTGATATTCCATCCGGGCCTTCTTTATTAAGCTCCCAAGCTACTGACTATTGCTGACCCACACTGCTGTTTGCTGCCTATAGGCAGACTCTGCCTGCCTTGCCTGAGGGAGGACTCCGCTTTCTGCTTCCTTAGCCTTAGACCCGTCAGCTCATGTGAGTTGAAGGACTTCTAGTATATTAACTGTTCTATGGAAGTGAGTTGAACTGAGCCCTCTGTACTGCTGTGTGGACTAATTAGCTGTTATATTCCTTCTCACTGTATAAACCTATCTGTATATATATATATATAATTTTAAGTGTCCTGTTTTTTTTTTTCTCTAGAGAACCCTGCCCAACACAACCTCCCTCTAACCCAACCTGAATTTGTTCTAGATGCAAGAATCTCTTGCTTGTTCCATAACAAAAATTTCTTCCCTGGCTTTTTAAATATTGATGGTGGTCCTGTTTTCTTACTCATTGTTTGCATTTTTATTTTTCTATTACTATTGTTTTAGCCTTACCACTTCATTTTGGTTTTGTTCTTTATTGTTTCTGTTGGGTTTACTGGTTTGTGAAGCACAGAAGAAGTAGATGCATAGAAATAATAATTGATGCAAGGATTTGTAGGGAATTTGAGGGGGGAGGGGTGGAAGGGTGAGGAGTTTGGGGAGTAAACAATGAAGGTGTGAGGGGAGAGAGGACTAGAATTAAAGGTGATTACACAAGTCATTTTAAGGGCAATTTAATCATGGAGGAGAGAAGAAAATTTTTTGAAATTGATTGTGGTAATGATTGTGCAATTATTCTTGATATGATTGAACTATTGAATTGTGTGATATGTGGATTAAGTGACAATAAAACTGTTTTAAAAAAAAGAAAGAAGAGAATGTTCTAAATTTGATTGTGGTGATGATTGTACAACTCTGAAAAATATGATTGAAGTATTGAATTGTATGATATGTGAATTGTCTGCCAATAAAACTGTTAAAAATAAAATTAAAATAAAAACATTTAAAAATGTGGAAGACGTCTCTCCTAAATGCTTAACAATGAGCCCAAACAGGATGCTGAGATAATCCCTAATAACATTTCCAACCGCAAGAATCTTGATGTTTAATAATCAGCTCTCCACGTCTATTTAGTAATGTCCCCCAGAAGCATGAAACACCTCGAAGTCCTTCCATCATGGTAAAAGCCAATTTGGATGAATGTATGGTCAATCTGGCTGACTCTGCCTTTTCAGACAGTCAAATATACGAATCAATGGAGACAGTGGCTGTGTGGAGGCTCTAGTCTAAGCCAGAAGCTTTAATTGCATTGTCTTCTCTTATGACAAGTAATTAGAAATGACTGTTTCCTACCAGTCTGAATTACAAGATGATTATTTCCCTTTAACATTCCCTGGCGGCTTGGTATTGCATGACTGGGGCTTTATTTTAAAAAAAATACTCTGGTTCTTGGAGAAAGTGACCAATGAGGACTAATTTTCTAGCTGTGTGGGGCAGGGGCAGTTCCTTGGTAACCAAGAATGGGATGAATAAGCAGGAGAGAGCCAAGGCTCTTTGAGGACCCCACTCCTCGGTTTGTCGAGGGATGATTCTGGAAACACTGGAGTCTCTGCCTGTAAAAGCCCTTTCAAACCACGCCCTTCCTCGAGAACATAAGAACAAAAACCAGTAACAAAGCAGTGATGGCCAAGAGGCATGCTCTGTTTCCAATGAACAGAAATGATCGGTCAGTACCAATTAGAGGTGAGACCACTCCAGCCACGAGGGAGGAAGAATTTCCAGGTTCGCTAAGCGAAGAGGAAAGAGGCCAGGGCAAAGTCAGGCCGAGGAAGTCTTTTCAGGCCCGGGGGCAAAACAGCCTGTGGTTCCATAGGCCCCATCTCCCCGAATGCCAGGAAAGAATCGATGGTTCTGAAAACATTAGTGTGCGGAGGAAAAGAGGCCTGCAAACGACCGCCCTGCTCTCTCTGGCAAAAATCTATCTAAATTAGCAAAACAAGGATGTGCACGTCATGGGAGCACCCAGTGCGGAGAACCTTCTCCCAGGACAAAGGCTGCATGCTTGGCACTGAGACTGTTGGCCACTGAAAAGGCAACGTTTTCTCCTTCCTCCGTGACATAGTTCAAAGGAAGGGAATTGAATTCAAAGCGACCTTGAGTCTTCTATAAGCGCCATTGTTTATCTAACACCAGGAGCTGTCGAACCGATTCTGGCTCGCAGTGACCTCGTATGTGGAGAACTGTGCCCCGTGGCGTTTCGGGGACTGGTTTGGGTGAACTCGATTGCCAAGCCTTTCTTCTGTGGCACTTCTGGGCTGGAATGCCAACCTTTGGGTGAGCAGCCAAGTATGTTAACTGTGTGCACCATTCAGTGACTCTCCGTTGCTTACAGGTCTCACAAATGATATAGCATTTAATGTGAAGAGGTAAGTGTGTGGGCTGGTAAAGTGTGAAAATATACTCAGTGCACATGAAATATGCATTGGCTACTTATATTATCATTATAGTTAGCTGAGTCCCGTACCCACTCAGAGGAGCCTTAGTAGCATAGTGGTTAAATCCGGTCAGCTGCAAACCAACAGGTCAGTGGTTCAATCCCATCAGCTGCTCTGCAGGAGACAGATGTGACCGTGTGCTCCATTAGTGCTTCGACAGGGCTGATCAGAGTCAGGATCAATTTGATTGCAATGACTAGTAGTTGTAGTGTCCATTAAGAAAAGAAAGGGGGTATTGGAGTGGGAGAGGGTGGGAGGGGGACTTAACAATGAGCACAAGAATGAAGGAAATGTTCTCAAACCGATTGTGGTCATGATTGTACAGCTCTTCTTCATGTGTTTGAACTACTGAATTGTGTGATATGTGAATTATATACCAATAAAGCTGTTGAGAAATAGAAAGTACTTTAAATTTTATTTATTTATTTATTATTCCTTTAAAATTTACCAAAGCCTGTCTTTTAACTTCCTGATATGCACTGAACCTCAATGAAAAGCTATCTCTACCCATCTAAGATACAACTATAGACCTCCTCCTGACGGCAGCAAAGAAGAGGGAGGTTCAAAGACTCAGGGACTCTAACAGTCCAAAGACGAAACCTAGCCTTCAGTAGCCAGAGACCGGAAGACACAGAGGGTGCCTCACGATGCAACCACTCTGATCAGGGTCACAGTAGATGGTGGGAGGAAGCCATAGAACAAAATTCCAAATCACTCACTTCAAAAGTGATTGTCTGATAGAGGCTGTCTGATAGAGGCTTGTCTGATAGAGACTAGCAGAACCTCGGAGACCATGACCCTTAGTCACCCTTCCCACTTGGAACTGCTCCCACCAGGAGATCACCTTTCAGTCAAACAGGAACAAGCCCATACAGTGAACAAGAACACCCGGGAGGAATATACTCCTCAGGACAAGCAACCTGTGGGACCAGAAGAGCAGCCTTTGTCCAGAGTTAGTTTAGGAAACCCACAAGAGGCAGTTCCACTCGGTCCTCTAGGGCTGCTCTCAGTTGGCATTGACTCAGTGGCAGTGAGAGCTTTGGGTTAACACCTGTGAGGAATGTATTTCTCAGAACAATCAACATATGAGACCAAAGGGGCAGCATTTGCCAAAAATCAAAGTTCAGAGGCCAGAAAGAGGCAGGACATTTGGGTGAACAGAAATAGAACCCGGGGAGGAAGTGAGAGAAGGGTGCAGTTACGTGGAGGGATTGCAACTAATGCCATGAAACAAGATGTGCACACGTTGCTGAAAGATGAGCGTGGCCTGCCACCGTCCACCCTCGCCGCAGGAGTATGTGCAGAGGAAGGAAAGAAGAGTACTCTCTTCTCTGTCTCTCTTTTGCACTGAGCACGTGCACTCTTGCCTGAGTAGGTCCGCACACTTCCCCTCCACTTTCACACTGTCTTGTCTCAGATGAACCAGCTTCATGTGTGTCTCATGTTTATTTATATATTTAAAACCAGAAATAATGATTTTGGTAATGGGCAAGAAATGTTAAGCTTCTTACATCGCGTGTATAAATCACGCAGTGCCCATCTTTCTCTCGCGCTGCGTGGAGTCGGTTCTGACTCACAGCGACCCCACAGGACAGAGTAGATTTGCCTCTGTGAGTTCCCCACACTGTAAATCTTTTTTTTTTAATAAATAATTTTATTGGGGGCTCTTACAGCTCTTATAATGATCCATACATCAGTTGTATCAAGCACATTTGTACATATGTTGTCATCATCCTTTTCAAAACATTTTCTTTGTACTTTTGTGAACCCTTAATAAATTATTATTATTTTCATATTTTACAATGTCCGCTGTCTTCCTTCAACCACGTTTCTGTTGTTCGTCCCCTGTGTGGGTGTGGGGGAGGGTAGTAGTTTCATAATCTGTTGCCAACTTGAAACCATTAAGAGTGAAGGGGTGGAGTTTAGCCTGCCAATCAGGTCGTAGCTTGATCACCTCATTTAGAGGTGCTAAGGAGATAAATAGCTCATTGGAGGCAGGATACACACTCACTCCCTGTGAGACATTCCTGTTGACAAGCCACATGGAGCTATGCTGATGGCAGCCAGAGCCTTGGAGCTGGAGGAGCCACGTGGAGAGCATGCCAGCATTGACATGCTTCCACCACCACTGGATCCACAATACTTTCCACCCACTGGCCTGCGATCTCTTCCTGCATTCTAAGTCATTGCATGTATTGCGTGAGTCTGAAGAGGAATTTACAGAGTGGTACTGGACATATGGGCCAATATCGGACTTATGGACTTGATCTGGGCTAATGTTTACTTAATGTAAAATTACTCTTTATATAAAATTCTTTCCTATACACATATGAGTATCTATGAACTTGTTTCTCTATTTTACT
This sequence comes from Echinops telfairi, assembly GCF_000313985.2. Taxonomy (NCBI): domain Eukaryota; kingdom Metazoa; phylum Chordata; class Mammalia; order Afrosoricida; family Tenrecidae; genus Echinops; species Echinops telfairi. The sequence goes on from NW_022111369.1 coordinate 55,292,559, forward strand.
GAGACTAACACAGTTGGTTGCACATTGATCGTTGTGATCCACAACACTGTGAATCTTTAAGAGAGTAGAAAGTCTCTCCTTTCTCCTGCCAAGTGACTGGTGACTTTGGACTGTTGGCCTTGCAGTTAGAAGCCTAACGTATACCACCAGGGATGCTCCAGAGACCTCATAATGACTACAGATGTAGCCCCGGTGCGCTGTACCTACCAAAGATATGTTTTCTCCTTTCTAAAAGAAAGAGAGAAATATGCTTCGAATACTGCATAGAAAATAGTCTTTAAAAGGGATGTGTGTTTTATTCTTGCCTATTTCTGAAACCAGATAGATGGTGAGGATCAGGGATAGGATTTTTAATTTTAATCTACCCACTTATTACAGTATTATGTTACTGTTTCCGTAAGAATAATTCAAGCCCCCCCACCCCGTGCACACACACACACACACACACACACACACACCCCACCCCAGCAGCAGTCCAGTCCATCCAACTCACCGAACCCCGCCTGGGGTTTCCAAGGGCCTCAATCCTTTTGCCACAGATAAGCGTCATCTTCTTCCCATGGAGCCGCTGGTGGGTTTGCGCCACCAGCCTTGAGGTTATCGATTCCACCGCTGAGCCAACAGCCCCACCAGGGCTTCTTGCACCATTAAGAAAATGAATAATTACTACTTGGTAATTGTTTGAACCTTTTGTTGGTTTTGAAAAAAATAATTAAGGTTCTTTATGGTCTGGCACAGCACCCGGCAGTGTGTTTTGTTGTGGTGGTGGTTATTGTTGTTGTACAGGTGGCTGTACAACAACCACCTTGGTGCTGTTCCTGGTGGCGTCGTGGTTATGTGTTGGGTTGCAATCCACACGATCGATGGTTCCAGACAGACTGAGCTCCCTACTCCCAAAACAGTTACAGTCGCCGAAATCACGGGAGTCCCTATGAGTCAGCAGGGACTCGTGACAGTGAGAGAGAGAGAGAGAGAGAGAGAGAAAGAGAGAGAGAGATCTAAAGAACAAATTCGTTTTTAAAATGCAAGGTGTCTGCAAGAATGTTGTGATTGAAAAGTAGTTACTTGTAACATCTGGAACTTCTAGAAATAACGCCAACCTATTTACCATAGCTGAAATATTATACTTTGAGATTGAGTAGAGAAAAAATATTTTAAAATATTCGGTGAAAGGGGCAAATGTTGTAGAATCACATGTACCTTACGTGGCTTGATTTGGAGCCGCTGAGCAGCTGGAATTGCTCCTGGGGAGACTCCGAAGGCAAACGTCTGAATGCACCCGGGGCTCGATGACACCGGCTGTCGGGTTCTCTTCGGCTCAGCGGGTTGGCTTTTGTTGCCCATATAACTACTGGCACTACTTTTACACTTCTGCGGGAAAGTCCAAAGTTATTGCTGCTAGGACAGGTGCGTGGGCTCATTCTGAATAAAAGACACCTGAACATTGTCCCTGTCGCCAGTGGATGGCTGCGGACACGTTCTCTCGGTTAACAGGTCAGCCTGGAAGGATTACACAAGGATGGTGTGTGTGTGTGTGTGTGTGTGTGTGTGTGTGTGCATTTTTTCCCCCAAAGGGGTTATCTTGCTACGTTTTCCTGAGGGCTACAGAACGATCCTGGAGGCTTATTAAGAAGGCAATGTAAGGTTATTGAAAGCTTTATCGGTAAGAAGGCGGCCAGAAAAGTTGCTCCACGAATCCCCCCTCATCATCACACCGTGACAATGACCTGTGCCTTCTTCAAGGGTAGCAAGGGCTGTCCTATGAGAAGTTCCCCGTGAGGGAAACCTTAGCCCATTGACCTGACAGCCATGACCTTGCCCTTTCAGACATCTTTTTGTTCCCTAAACTCCACAGGTAAAAGAACGTGAGTTGAGGCTCCTGGTGATGCCCCCACTTCCCTTTGGCGAAGTGTGAATCGAAGAGCACAGGCTTCGTTCGGGAAGGATTAACACTTGCCGTCTGTATGAGTCCAGGTGCTTTAGAGAAACAAATCCACAAAAAACTCATGTATAAGAGAGTTTGATGTAAAGAAAATGTGCATCA
>NW_022111369.1:55296080-55310285 GCF_000313985.2 Echinops telfairi
TTGTGAAGAATATGGAGAGTACTATGGGCTGCCAGAAGAACAAAACAATTCTGTTTTGAAAGAAGTATGGCCAGAAGCCCTTAAGAAGCAACGATGGCAGGACTTTGCCTCCTGTATTTTGAACATGTTGCTATCCAGGAAGGACCGTGCCTGGAAAAGGACATCATGCTTGGTGAACGAGAGGTCGGGAAAAGAGATGAAGACCCAGTGACACGGCAGCTGCTACAATAGCCCGAATATAACAATGGTCGGGATGGTACAGGACCAGACAAGGTTTAATTCTGTGGCATGCAACTGCTTTTGAATCGCTTCAACCATTTGGCTCGGACTGGGGAAGGGTCTACTAATCACCCAAACAGAAAAACCAATGAGAAGCAGTTGGCTTATTCTAAAATCAGGTTAACCAGATCCTCAACTCACCCAAAAGTTCTAACGAAGTGGGTTAGGGGTTGGGGTGGGGGTGGGGGGGCGTCACCAATAGTTAAAATCACTGTGGAGAATGCTTGGTACATTTAGGGGTTAATTATTCGCCAGGTTTCATCTACCCAAGTAAATATAGCTTCTAATGTAACTTAAAAAGCTTAGAGAACCTAGTGTATAGAATTCCTCCTTATTGATTGATACTCAACAATATCGATTCTACTGTATTAGATTGAGTGGGTTTATTTTAAACTAGAGTGCAGGGAACAGTACTTTGCTTGGAAACAATAAAATAATAATGATAATCATTTTTCCTCTCTCCCTCTTTTAGGCTTTGACCAGAAGAGGATAACTACACGAAACTACTAATTTAGAAAATGTGCAGATGACCTAGTTTATTCATAACCATAGGAGTTTTAATTCATTAAGCAGCAATTTAATATAAGCAGTGCCTAGTAATTCTAGTTCAGTGTGCGTTTTGTAGAAGAAAAATGTATTACTTAATGGGGAAGATAAATTTATTATTGGAAAATTTTAATAATGAACAACATTATGTTTGGGCATTTTCATGGGAAGTAATTAGTTGTAAAACTGCCCTTCTGTGAAGTGCGGAGGCAGTGGTGGCAATTGTTATTTAGCGGTGGACTCCCTGCCAAGCAGCCTGCCTTCGTGTGGTGGCATTGTGGAAGGACCGGGAGTGGGAGGGCCAGAGTGAGATGTCCAGAGCACAGGAAACAGCTCATTGAAATAAGCTCCGGGCATCAGTCAGCTCCAAGGCCTGCTCTCAGCTAAGCACGCTTTCCTCCCTGTGGCCTGCTGCACTATCTCCCGCTCCCTCCACTGGAAAGACGCCTTTGTCTTAAGACACTAGCTCTAGACCGCCCTTGAAAAAGGCAAACATTAAGCCAGATGTGCAACACATCATGAATTCATTTCAATTTGTGATGACTTGGGAATGAATGAGTAACTATGAGATGGATCAGCTTTGGGGACTCTTTCCTGCGAGGGACAAAAGCCCAATGGAGGCTAGCTTCCTAAGCGAATAAGGAGCTCACTATCTCAAAATCTCAGAAGACACTCATGAGATGAAGGACGAGGATGGTTTAGAGCCTGCAACTTGACACCACCCATCACTCCACCTGTTTCTCTCTGGGTGTTGTCCTACTCATTTATTTGACACGAGCTTTCTCTAAAGGGCCAGGGAAGATGAAGACAAATAGATTGGTGGTTCTAGTATCATAGGTTAGCAATGCCACCACTAGAGAGGTTCGTTCTTTCTTCCGGGGATCTATTTCTCATTCCCAGGGAAAACCATGGTTGGGCCAATGTATTCCATATGTCCAACTCCTGGACCAGTTGCTCTCATCAGGAGGAAGGAGAACTGTGGTTCCTTCATCCTTCCCAATATCAGGTGGCTTACACAAGAATGGATTATTGTTTCTTCGTCCTGTAACAATCCAGAGCTGAGGAGTCTAGACAACTCCCTTCCCATCCAAAGGAGTTGCTTGACCTTGTGCATATATGTCTGCATCTCGTGTTTAAGAAAGAACAGGGGAGTCACCCTTGTTAGCGGTGCACATCCCACCCACTAGAATCTTACTGACTAGAACAGACTCAAGGTCATACGAAGGTTCAAGGAAGGCTGGGGAATGTAGCCCCTATGTGGGCAGTCAAGTGCCCTGATCAAACTCCCGAGTTGGGCAATCACAAGAAGAAAAGAATGGCTGTTGGTGAATGACTAACAGTGACTGGCACAGGGCAGGATTCCCCAAGACTTGCAGATGAGTTAGAAAGCCAAAGACACTGAGCTATTCTTCGAGGTCCCACTCAGTTCATTTGTTCTCTCTTCAGAAGGAGCACCCATGCAGGATATGGAAATCACCTTCTTGGGAAAGTGGGAGCAGGAATTCTGAAGCAGCGGGAGAAAAAAAAAAGCAAACAAGCCTTGAAGAAATAAAAATTGGGAAAGCTAGAATTAAGGTAATGGCTAGCCTTCTCAATGGTATTAGTGGCAGATATTCAGCCAACAAGTGCCAATATGACCCCAATAGTTGTTAAAATATTAAAGTCTATCTGTGCTTTCTGGTAAGGAGTCACTCCCTAAACTCTGTTGATTGCCAGCCTCCCAATCAAGATCTTCAGACTTCCCCATGATCCAGAAAAGATTACTATCTGGCACAAACCCTCTCTACTGGGCATTCCACTCGGACTGGTCGGCGTCGGTTGGGGACAGTGTCATTATCCTCCATGGCCAGAAGTCGAACATCTGATAGCCTTACTCAGCCACAGAATCCCTTGCAAATAAGCACAGGATCACACTGGCTAGAAGTCACAACACTCATCCTCATTTTCACTTTGAAACTTTGTTATCGATAACACAATTCTGAAATTTGATTTGAGTTCCAGGACCCATTACACCAGTAAACCTCACACCCTGTGGACAATGTTGAAGAAGCTGTGGTCTCCCAGTGGTTCCAGGGCTTGACTGCTGATTGATTTGGGTCAGGGGTTCAAACCCACTAGGCGCTCCAAGGGAGAACGCTGTGGCAGTGTGTTTCTGTAACGACTGTGTTCTAGGAAACTCCATGGGGCAGTTCAACTCTGTCTCTATGAGTCAGAATCAACTCAATGGTGATGGAGCGAGAGGAGAAAAATGCTCAGCTCCTGAGTACGAGAGGGTCAGCCTGTGTGTCAAAAAATAATAAAGCAGACAGGCTGGAGGAAATCAACATTGGGAAAGCCAGAATTATTTTAATAGGTAGCCTTCCCGATGATATTTCAGAAGGTTGAATCGTTTTATCGGTTGGGCTAAAGGGGAGTGGTTGAGTGGATTTGGGGTCAGGATGGTGCTACCTGCGTTTACTAGCCTGGAGCAGTAGAAAGAAAAAGTTTCTAGCCCAGTTGCCCGTTTAAAATTGATCGTGCTACCCAGTCTCCTTGTGCGTCAAGCAGACGCCGATAATATTGGTCACCAACGATCTATGACAGTTAAGTGACCTAGGGTAAGCCTGGGGTCTGGCATGCAGCTGCCCTCACTAGAATGAAGCCGTGGATTCCTTTGCTTGTTTTCTGTCTTCCCTTCTCTCTCCATGCCCCCATCCCACAGCCATACTTGCGCAGAAAGCTGCAGCGAGACCTCTGTCAAGTCATGGACTGTCTTCAAGCCTCAGCTTCTTCCTTCAAAAGCAGAGATAACACAGGATTCTTGAGCAGTGGGTGGATTATGTATGTGAAGCAGGACCCAGATGTGGACAACTACTTGTGGTGTTCAAGATGAGCAAAAGGAGTGGAAAGATGGACCTATTTCCCATGCATATCCCTATAGTTTCTGTAACAGAACTTGCAAAACCTCTGCTAAACTTGCAAACACTCTGCTAAACTTCTTTCATTTTTTCTGCTTTAATGATGGATCTATGACACTCAGCTTGTCAATGCATTAGTCTTTCAGCGTGAGCCTCCTCCGAGTAGGAACCCGGCGTATCGCATGAATTCATGGTGAATGGACAGATTTGATCCAGCTAAAGCAGCAGACGTTGAATGTACTTGAGTTATGTGTGAAATTATTTCAAACCAAACCCAGACTAATGTTTGAAGAAAGGAAAATGAACCGGCTTATGAAATACGCTGAAGTTCACACTTCTCCTCCAACTGGTAATTGCTTTAAGGTGAGCCTTCTGCCTTAGTTGTTGTCAGCTAATAGATGAAAATGTCTGCTTTCCCCAACATATATTTGAATTTCTAAAATCTTATGTTCCACACCAAGAACCAAAAATCAGTCAACATTTCCACTTATGAAAAGGAAGTATTCAAGGAATAAACTTTCATCTTAAAGAATTACCTTTCGGAAGGAAAGTAGAAAGTGATGCATAATTCATAAACTGCCGAGTGATATTTCTGCGTTTCCTTAGCATCACTTACCTCACACTCCTGGCCCAGAGGTGCAAAATAGCTGTCTCTTCTGAACAGCCATCAACAAGTGTTGCTGAGCATCCTGAAAGATGCTGCTTAGAGAGAGCGGAGAGCACCAAGCCATTAAGAGAAAGAGAAGGCACGGGATCAAATGCTTCCTTCTATGCCATTAACAAAACATGTTTCCATTACGTGAGATGCTGCTTTCAGGGGTGACATTTGGAAGATTAGGAAAAGAATAGACGTGTGTAAAGGTTGTTTCATGTTAAGGGTTGTATAAGGAATTTATAAGAACAGAGAGTCATTGAAGGTGTTGGAGGTTTTTCTGTGTTTTGCCTAGTTATTGTTGTTGGGGTGTTGTGTTTGTTTGTTTTTATGTTTAGCTCCTGTTTGTGTTCTGTATGATTTTCTGTATATGAAATCCAGGATAGGTCGCTCAGTAAAGACGGTAGTAACTGGATTAATAATTGCCTCCATGGACGTGGCAGAGGAGAAGGGGAAATGGGCACTAGCAACAAGGAGTGTGACAAGAAAGTGTTCTGAAATTGAACATGGTGATAATTGCACAAATATTTTGTTTTTAAATCATTTTATTGGGGGCTCATACAACTCTTATCACAATCCATACATACATCAATTGTGTAAAGCACATTTGCACATTCGTTGTCCTCATCATTCTCAAAACATTTGCTCTCCACGTAAGCTCTTGGCATCAGGTCCTCATTTTCCCCCTCCCTCCCCACTCCCCATCCTTCATGAACCCTTGTTAATTTATAAATCATTATTTTGTCATATCTTACACTGTCCAATGTCTCCCTTCACCCACTTTTCTATTGTCCATCCCCCAGGGACCGGGTTATATGTAGATCCTTGTAATCGGTTCCCCCTCTCCACCCCACCCTCCTTTCACCCTCCCGATATCGCCACTCTCAGCACTGGTCCTGAAGGGATCATCTGTCCTGGATTCCTGTGTTCCCAGTTCCTATCTGTATGAGTGTACATCCTCTGGTCTAGCCAGATTTCTAAGGTAGAATTGGGATCATGATAGTGGGGGAGGAAGCATTTAGGAACCAGAGGAACGTTGTATGTTTCATCATTGCTATACTGCACCCTGACTGGCTGGTCTCCTCCCTAAGACCCTTCTATAAGGGGATGTCCAGTTGCCTAGAGATGTGTCTTGTGTCCCCAATCTGCACTCCCCCTCATTCACAATGATCTGATTTTTTTTGTTCTTTGGTGCCTAATACCTGATCCATCGACAGCTCTTGATCACACAGGCTGGTGTGCTTCTTCCATGTGGGCTTTGTTCCTTCTGAGCTAGATGGCCACTTGTTTACCTTCAAGCCCTTAAGACCTCAGATGCTATATATTTTGATAGCTGGGCTCCATCAGCTTTCTTCACCACATTTGCTTATGTAACTGCTTTGTCTTCAACCATTGTGTGGGGAAGGTGAGCGTCATGAAATGCCAGTTTAATAGAACAAAGTGTTCTTGCAATGAGGGAGTACTTGAGTGGAAGCCAAATGTCCATCTGCTACCTTAATACTAAACCTATAAATATATGCACATAGATCTAATTCCCCATCATCATATATAAATATATTTACATATGCACATGCCTTTATTCAGACCTTAAGTGTCCTTTGTCTCCTAGCTCTTTCCTCTGTTTCCTTTTACTTTCCTCTTGTCCCACTATCATGCTGGGACTTCATTTGGGTTTCCATAATTCCTTATGGTTACATTCCCCTTGATCATGCCCTACCAGGCCTCTTACACCCTCCTCACCACCAATTTGGATCACTTGTTGTTCCCTTGTCCCTGGGTTTGTTAACACCACTTCCTTCTCCCACCTCCCCCTCTCCCATGTCCCCTGGAACTGTCGGTTCCGTTGTTTTCTCCTCCAGATTGTTCATCACAAATCTTAATGTGATTGGATTATTGAATTGTATGGTGTGTAAAAAAGATTTCATCTAGAATTGATTGTGGTGATGATTGTACAACTCTTCTTGATATGACTGAATCATTGAATTGTATGACATGTGGATGAAGTACCAATAAGACTGTTAAAAAATTTTGTTTCGAGGAAAAGTACAATTAAGAGATAATGGCATTTTTCATGAAAAGAAACATGTTTTGTGAGTTGCAGGAGAGGGGGTGGTGATGGTGAAATGAATAGAGCTACGCTTTGGGAAGATGACTTGGGCAACATGTGGCAAATGAATTTGCATGGATATGCCAGGAAGCAAGTTATACATGGGTATGGACTGAATTGTGTTTCTCAAATGAATATGTTGGAATTCTCACACCTATACATGTACATGGAGGCCTGCTGGCATAGTGGCTACATGTTTGACTGCGATCTTCAGGATCAGCAGTGTGAAACCAGCAGCCACGGGAGGGAGAGACAGGCCTTTCTACTCCCATAAATAAGTGCAGTCTCGGAACCCCCAGGAGCAGGACCACCCTGTCCTGCAGGGCCACCGGGAGTCAGAATTGGCTCAATGGCAATGAGTTTGAGTTGATCCATGTGAATCCGTCCCGGTGGGGTGTCGGAGCTTCTTGGTCTGCTCATGAGGCCATTTCAGAGTCAGATGTGCCATAAGTCAATCACACTTGAGACACCAAAAGAGCAGATTAGGCATGCAAGTGGGGAAGGACGGATGGGGGAAGACAGATGCGCTGCACGTGAGGATTGCCAAGGAACTGCACGTGGAATTAGGCTCTTGTCTTCACCAAGAAACCTCTACCCTGGTTAGAGAGAGGCCATGCTGGAGTTTGTTAGGGCCTCCGAATAACTATGGAGAAACTGTGCAGTCAGCACAGACCACCTTTCAGCTTGCTCTTCCCTGCATGCATGGTTTGGCTTTTAAATTTTTGTTAAGTTTCTTGTGGACATGTAAGATTCCCATAACTCAGTCCAACATGCTTCCCTCCCACTGGATGACATCGGGTTCAAGGGGCTCTGGGAAATGGTGTAGTCCCCCAGAAAGCACTGATTCTGTGTAAAATGGCTTAAAGATTTCATTAAGTGAGAAGGCCTGACTGTACCGGAGTTTCTCTGAGTGCTTGTCCCATTCAATTATACAAGGAAACCAGTCTTGCCTCTGTCTCTGGACTAGCTATGTCCACTTCTGTTCCCCTGCCCAGTCTCAGAACCAAGAAACAGAAGCGAAAACGAGACAAGGACCTTTCCCCAAACCAACCGAGAACGTTTTTCACTACCTAGCTAGTGCCCTGAATCCCAACTCCTAGCCTCCTGAACAGGAGAAAATAGTCTTCTTTTCTCACAAACTAGTGGCTTTGTTAAAGCCACCCGTTTGTGGTGGTTCTGACATAGCAGAACTAGATAACTACGACTCTAATCACGGAGGTCATTAGATGGCCCAGGAAATAAACATGCAGGGGGCCTGACCTCAGGCCATTCCATGGAGGGTGCTGATTACAGGAGGGGTCCAGAGGATGACAAAGGGAGCAAATCAATACCTATCCGCAGGCAGGCAGGCAGGGAAAGCACTTAGGGGTGGGAAATGACAATAAGTTTTAGAGTCTTAACTTTAAAAGATAGATGAATCTCAGCGGTGAAGTTAGCTATCTTTTCGTGTAATCCTTCCTTCTCGTGGTATTTTGAAATCGAACTGCAAAGTTAGTTACTTTTTCTTTTGTGTACACTGAAATTGTACTGATCTTTTCTTTCTCTTTAATGCTGAGTATTACTTGGAATTTTTGCCACCTTTGTTCTTCAAGTTTCAGGAAACTTACTTGTGACATCCTTTGAAGGCCCTTCCGTCCCCCTGAAGTAGTGACCAAGGAAGAAGCATTCGGAAGCGAGAGGAAACACAGGCCTCTTTTTATTTGCTTTAAACTTGGAGACGATCCGGAGACAAAGTGAACCCCATTCTATCCATTTGGACAACAAATAGCACAGCGCTTACATAGACCTCATGTTCTGGATCCCCCAGTTCCACACCAGGAGCCATGGCACTGAAGCCAACTCTTGGCAATCTCATGTGTATTTGCATCCAACTGGGCTCCTGAGGGTTTGCAAGGGCTGATTCCACGCCCCACACACACCCCCACCCCCGCCCCGCGTGCCCTCAGGAGAGTGCCAAGTCTTTCTTCTGAGGCACCTTTGGGTGGACTGGTTCTTCCAATCAATAGCCAAGAGTCTGAACCCATCAGTCAGGGACCCGTAACTTAAATTTAGAATACACGCATAGCCTCCTGCCGTCCAGTCAATTCTGCTGCTGGCATAGAACTGCTGCATGAGGTTTTCCTGCCGACAGTCTTGATGGAAGCAGATCACCCAGTCGTTGTGCTGAGGAGCCCCTGGGTGCAGTCAAACCACCCACCTTTAGGCTAGTTCAATGGTCCCAGATTGTTGAAGCATTCCAAGAACCTACACTCTTATTCCACAGAACGGCCCACAGCTCCCTGCCATGGAGTCCACTCTGACTCACAGCAACCCGATCGGGCAGGGTAGCACTGCCCCCTGAGGGCTTGCCAGGCTGTTAAGGCTCTAAGCAAGTAAAAAAGCTTCATCGTTCTCCCTGGGAGCAGCTGTGGTTTTGAACTGCAAACCTTGTGATTAGCAGCCCAACAGGTAACCACTCTGCCACCACAGCCCCTTATGTTGTTGTTGTTATTGTTGTTGCGTTGTTGTTGTTGTTAGGTGCCTTCGAGTCAGTTCAGACTCATAGAGATGCTACAAACAACATCCTCCTAATTGTAATGTTTGAGCCCTTTGTGACGCAGCCACTGTGTACGCTGTGCGGCGTGATGATATAATGTTAGAAACATTACATGTACGCAATGGGAGACTATATTCACCACATATTCTTCTGTGATTGAAATGAATAATAAACCCTGTAAAAGATTCCGTGTGGTCTGGGACAGGAGACGGTCCACAGCGGGGAGGGTGACACTCCGAGTTACTAGTCCCGGCCACAATGGCCCTCGTCACACCACGGCTGCTTCCCTAAAAGGAACCCTGAAGAGCAGCTCATCTGCCCTGCAGGGTTGCGATGGGTCAAGAACCACTTCAGAGCAATGGGTTGGGTTTGGGCTTAGAGTAGGCAGAGCCTCGGATGCCAGTCAGAAGATCCCAAGTCCCTGCATGGCTAGAAACGACCATGGTCTCCAGCGCATTCTTGGAGCGTAAGGTGTCAACGAATCTCATCTGCAAAACAGGGATCCACCTGGCGGGGTCTTAATCAGAAGAGGCAAAGTGCGTGACTGGCACCTTGAAAGTTGCCAAGTGCCCTGGGAATGCTCGCTTTTACTGTTGAGATGGGTGCGGCAGCACCGAGGATCCGCAGCTGAAGTGGGAGTGCTTTGGCACAGGCATAGGTGTGCTGCACGCCCCCCACCTCCCCTGCACGGTGTACTGTGTCCGAAAACGCATCTGTTGCTTCCTGATGGCGTTATCAATCTTCAAGGGAAAGAGCGTATTGATTGGCTTCCCTTCGAAGTGCTTCTGCAAATTGATCTGGCTCTTTCAATGTGGCAGGCTTGCTAATGCCTCAGCCATCTCCAGGCGTGATTGCAAACAATCCTGGGGCTGGAAAAGACCGGATCATTCTGACACTCCAGGGTCTGCTCTGGCTCCTCCAGGTCTGCGCAGCCAAAAGGCTGATGCTTATAAACTCCTGCCGGGTCCTTGTTATTCAAGAACAGCATTGGTACTCTCAGAAAGGGGTTCTGTTCTAGTAGGCTGGGGGGCCTGGGGGCCTTTCCATGTTCATTTGCCCTGTGTAAAAGAGTCCACAAAATAAAGACAAAGAATGTTAACTGCTCCCTGACAGGATAGTCCAGTCATTTCTATAATGTGTCCACCCCATACAGAGGTTCGAGTGCAGTGGCAGGTTTCACTGAATAAAGTAAGTTCATGGGGTTTTGAGTTCACGTCTCCAACCTCAGGTAAGTCCCTTCAAGCTCGAGTTGACACAGCTGGGAACTGAAAGTAACCAGAGCACCTACCTACACAGGCGCTTGCTATCTGGACTAAATAAGGGAACTCAGACTCAGCTCACCTGAGTTCCACAGCTCTCCGTGTGTGGCAGGACACGTTCTTGGAACGATAACAATGTTGGATCTTGGTTAAGTATAGTGCATTTGTCATCTGCAACCTTGGGCCTCAGAGGACTGGAGAGCATTGGCCTCGTTGACCCATCCCCCGCCCTGCATACAAAAGGGCAGGGTGCGGTGCGTGCTGCATGGGGCAGGAGGCCATGGCCCTCTGCTCCTGGGAGAAGTGGGAGAGGTAGAGGAAGCACCCAAGTTTCTCCTTGTCATTTGGGACAAACTCTCTAAGCATAGCCCCACCTAGTGGCACCTACCGCTTGGGCTGTGACTCAGGCTCAGGCTCAGAGTCAGACATCTTGGGGACTCTATATCGGGGTTCGGAGCCCGTTGTTGCATGGGCTCAGACCCAGCAGCAACTGCAAGGATGGCATAGAACCATGCGGTGTTTTGTCCTGTTGTGCACAGGGTTTCTATGGGTCGGAACAGACTTGATGACACCTAGCAACAACAACCTATAGGGTTTCTGGGGCTACAAATCTTTATGGGAGCAGGTAGCCTCATATTTCTCCAAAGGAGCTGCTGGTGGGTTTGAACTGCTGATCTTCCAGTTAGGAGTCTAACAGCAGGTGGGACGATGTGAATCACATGCTTGTGGCCCACAAGGTGATTTGGATAGCTTGCTAATAACAGATATAAAGTGCATGACAACCCTTGTAGGGGTAGGACCATGTAAATAAGGTGCAGGGGACCCTAAGAAGGAGATGGGTCTGTTTTGCCACCCCACTAGGCTTAAAAGAGATCTCAGATCACAGGGGAGCCACTACCACTACCAAGAAGAGACAGAAAAGGAGCCCATCCTTTGAGGTCAGGATCTCTGTGCTGAGAACCTCCTAGACCCAAGAGAAAGAGAGCTGTGACAGTGGAGAGCGTGAGTAACCATGAGGGCAATGGCAGAGAAGTAGCAACAGCAGAGGCAGCAGAATCAGGAGCCCAGTTCAAGATGATGCAGGGGGCTTCCCAGCGCATGAGACACAAGAGCTGAGTGTCTTCAATCAGGAGGCTTACTGGTAGAGTAAGGGGCCTCTGGACACTTGCAAAAGAATCTGAAACCTTGGTAACACTCACCTGAGCAGGCCAGCGGCCAGGTGGGGCCAATAAGGTGGAAGAGCCTAGGAACCAAGGACTAGGGACCTAGAATCTAGGACCAAGGACCAAGGAGATGTCTGCCCATTGGGGATGGCTGAAAAGAGGTTGTCTCAATGAAAGAATTGTATTCTGTGTCTCCTAATCCTAAATTGTAACCTGTGACTTCCTCAGTAGGCCCCCAAATCATGATTATTATCTTTGAATTCTGTATGGGCATCACAACAAATTATTGAACCAGCAGAGATATAGATAGAGAATACTGTGAGAGAGATAATTGTGTCAAAATCATTCATAAGTTTGGAGAGAGGAGGCACATCTGAGCTCCACTTCATAAGAATCAGCCTTGAGTTGATGTTGATGCTGATTCTCTCTCCCCCCTTGTGAAGTTAGAAAAGGCCTGATACTGCCCCATGCCACAGCATGTTTAAACTGATCATGCTTCAGCATCCAGTTGACCCCAGCCAGGAGCTCCTCCTTCCCAGAGCTCCCTAGATTTCTTACAGTCCCAGGTCCCCAGGCCCAGTCGGCTTCTGGCCTAAGTAAATACTCTATAAGCATTAGCTAGTGGGGGTATGGGGGAGAGGGTTTAGGATCTGTCAATTCAGACACGTGACAACAGAGTGCTCTTGAATGCTCAATGACACATGGGGCGGTGCATAAAACATGCTTTAATGCACAACCAAGACCCTTGTGAGGCCATGAGGAAGCCTTTATGCTCTAGTGCAGCGTGAGCACAAGATGATTGTGTGGAGTCTAATGCAATGGGGCAAAGTGACTCTGAAGAGAGGTCAATCTGAGTTCAAACTCCAGCTTTGCTACTTTCTGTTGTTGTTGTTGTTGTTAGCTGTCATCGAGTTGACTCCAGCTCATAGAGAACCCAGGTGTGCAGGGTAGACAGCTCCATAGTGTTTTCAAGGTCATGGCCTTTCAGAAAGGAGCCCTACTGACCCAATGGTAAGTGCTCCACTGTAATTAAAAGATTGGGTCAAATGGGAGAAGACATGGAAGTCTGCCTGGTGGAACTGTCCTTTGCACTGTTAGTGGTAGGATTGCTTAGGACTGGTTTCCATGCATTTGAAAGGAAACGTGTGGTCTGGGATTACCTAGGCAATCAAGGAACCAATTGGACAATTCAAGTGAGTCATCCCCTTGATATTTCTGGGAGGGGTGGGGGGCAATGCTTAAATGAACATACAAGGTGGCTTCCAAAAGTTCCCAGAAAAATTCTACTCTTTTCCTTCCATTTTTCATGAGTTTGGGGAAGCAAACTCGTACTTGAATAGTGAAGAGTGTTGTGAAATAATTATGAACTCTGAGGATGACCAACCTGAAAGTTGTCCATGACAGCTGCTACTGACAGGCTCTTGTTAACAATCGTGGCTATTTCTCCACCCGTGCATATGTAACAACCTGGACTTACAACTCACACCATCTGGTGAATTCTACTCAACATACAGCACAAACATGAGTCCCTCTAGGCTAGGCATCTGTAGGCTCCTCTAGAGAAAGGCTATTGTCAGAAGGGTACAAAAGAAACTACTAACTATAGTTGTTTTGATGGAACAGAATTAGGAGAGAGAGGTATGTTTTTCATGGAATAATCTTTTAAATAATTTGGATGTCTTCTGAGCTTTGATTCATAAATGATTTTATGGTCATATAATGTTTCAGTATTGGACACTTTGGTAGTTTTTCATTCTTAACATTATAGATAGCACTGAAATTAACATAACCTTGTGCATTGTTTTCTTGTTTACATCTTAAATTATTTTCTTAGCATCTTATAATTATACTCAATAATTTTGTAATTGTGTAGTTTTAAAGTCAATATTATTCAGACTCCTAAAGTATCGGACATTGCTTTCTTAAAAGGATGTCCTTCTTTTAAAAACAAACCTTTAAAAGAAACATTTTTAATGTTAATTAAATGAAGCTCTACAGAGCAGATAATCAGTTTGACATTCAACAATTCATAAATAGTTTGCTCCGTTTCATTCATTGAAATCCCAATGTAACAATCATTTGGATCTACCTGTACTGTACAATAGTAAGTCAAAAGGCATTGTTACTAATGTTCCGGTTCATACATGCACAAGTTTGTTCTGAACAAAATGTATTTATACATAGCTCTGTGATCAGTGGCCGGCTCTAGATAAGTTCTCTCAGTAATATATTTATCTTAGTCTTGT
Organism: Echinops telfairi; assembly: GCF_000313985.2. Taxonomy (NCBI): domain Eukaryota; kingdom Metazoa; phylum Chordata; class Mammalia; order Afrosoricida; family Tenrecidae; genus Echinops; species Echinops telfairi. Next base: position 55,309,766 of record NW_022111369.1, read on the forward strand.
GAAGGAAGGGCCTTCGACAAAATAAAGGTCAAGCCCTTGTCAAAGATCAGTTGTCATTATGCTGATGGTTTTATTTTTGGGTTTTCTATTCTTTTCCACTGGTCTGAGTGTCTGTCATTGTGCCAGTACCACGCTGATTTGACCACTGTAGCTGTGTAATAGGCATTAAAATCAGGTAAGGCGAGTCCTCCAACTGTGTCCTTCTTCTTAAGGATTTCTCTGTTAATTCTGGGTTTCTTCCCTCTCCTTATGAAATTGGTGGTCAGTTTTTCCAATTCTTTGAAGAAGGTTGATGGTAATTGAATTGGTATGGCATTGAACTTGTAAAGTGCTTTAGATAGGATTGTCATCTTTACTATGTTCAGCCTTCCAATCCATGAGCAGGGGGTGTTCTTCCATTTGTGGAGGTCGCTTTTGGTTTCCTGTAGTAGGGTCCTATAGTTTTCCTTGTATAGGTCTTTAGTGTTTTTTGTTAAATATATTCCTAGGTATTTCAGTTTGTTCTTGGCTACTGTGAAGG
>NW_022111369.1:55311619-55314265 GCF_000313985.2 Echinops telfairi
ATGATGAGGGCAACAAATGTATAAGTGTGCATTACACAATTGATCTATATATTGTGATGAATTGTATGAGCCCCAATAAAATGATTTTTTTTAAAAAGGTCAAGTCCAAGCAGTGGCTTCCAAGGAAATCTGCTGGACCAGTTAAGTTCAAGGCAGTCAGGTGAGCTCAGGTCCCAACAACTGTTTTTTGTTCTGTTTTGTTCTGCTTTGAGAATACCCACTGTTATTCTTGATAGAGTTTCTCGAGGAACCCAGGACAATGACAGGGGCTTATTAGAAAGAAGTTTTCAGAAAATGTACAACTGCCTTGTTGAGGAAAGTCAAGAAAGTAGCACCGGGAATTCCTTTCCATCACACTGCGTCCCCGCCTTCAAGGGAACAAGGACTGCCTATAAGAACTGCTTTATGAAATGTTACCCCCGCCAGCCCACAGCCCTAATCTTGCCCCTTCAGACTTCGTTTTGCTTTCAAAACTCAAAGAATGTTGGAAAGGACCATGATTTGATTCCCTCAAGCATGTGGAGACTGCCTTTGCATGCAACATAAGTCAAAGGGCAAAGAATTCTTCAGGGACAGATCAGCGAGACCTCAGTGGACTTTGTAGCCCTAAGTGGAAGATGTGTTGAGAAAAATCGCCTCCCATTTTTATACTTCTGTTTAATAAAAAGAAATCTACTTTTGTAGCAATGCTTTTCAACTTCCGTCATATTACCTTCTCCAGTGATTGATCTCTCCTTATAACATGGCCCAAGTAGGTGAGATGAAGACTTGCGATCCTCGCTTCTACCGAGCATTCTGGTTATACTTCTTCTAAGACTAATTTGTTTTTTCTTCGGACATTTCCAGGAGAAGAACATCATCCTTGGTAAAGTGGGAGGGCAGCAAAAAGAAGAAGGTCCCAGAGGAGATGGATTGATATAGTGGCTGCAACAATGGACTCAAACACAATTGTGACGTGTGCTAATCCAGGTAGACTAGAGAAACACATGCAAAGACACTCATGTGTATAGGAAAGAGCTTTATATGCAGGAACAGTTGAATATTGAAAAAATATCCCAATCCAGTCCAGATCAAGTCCATAAGTCTGATATTAGCCCATAAGTCCCATACTGATCTATAAAGTTCACTTCAGACTCATGAAACACATGCAATGACGCCCATTGAAGGAATATCACAAACCAGTGGGTGGATAGCCTTATGGATACAGTGGACGGTGGAAGTATCTCAGTACTGGCAGGAGTCTCCACGTGGTTTCCCCAGCTCAGGGCACTAGCGTAGCACCATGTCTTCTCCACAGAGAGGTCTTGCAGGGACTAGAGAGAGTGTGTGTGGCTCTCACCTCCAAGAAGGAAATACAGGAGTTCCCAGAATCCTCAGGAGAAGGCCATGCCCACACAGAGGCCTCATTGGCTATGACCTGATTGACAGACTAGACACCACCCCTACACACTTAATCCTCAAATTGACACCAGATGATGTAACTACCACATGAGGATAGTTCAGGACTGGGTAGTGTTTCATTCTGTTTTGCATGGGGCTGATATGAGTTGGAACTAACTTGATAGCACCTTGCATTAACAACAAACAGATTGCCCACTAAATTAAAACCTCAGAATTATTCAGACTTCTCGTGAGTACTTATTGCAAATTACCTTTTCTGAAACTTCTTTTAAGTGGCATACCCTGATTTCTGCTAATAGATGTGCGTTGACATTTTAGTCTTTGGGGAAGTTTCCATGAAATACTTTGTGTTTCAACGGCACCTGAAGAAAATCCCAGCATTAAGTAGGTGAATTGCCCATGCATTTTCAACACTAAGGTGGAAGGTGGGTAGATGCCAACATTATTACTAACTGTGTGATAAGGACCAACATGAATCCAATTCCCAACTAGAAAGGACCCACGTTTGACCTTCCCACATCTCCATTCCTCCTTGCCAACCATCTAAGTGCCCTTCCTCATCCCTGGCTGCATGGGACCAAGTCATCGCACACCTAGCCACCTCAGGATGATGAAAAAATGCCCAAATTAGGCCTCTGTAGTCTTTCTCTGAGTCTAGATGCACATGGCACTTCCTCTCTGTGGCCGTAAGTACCCTGAACTCTCCCTGGCACCATCTAGCTTTGTTGGTCTCAGAGTGGTAGACACTGCTGTTTCCGTGGTCCATTAGATTAATTGTTTCTATCCTGTGAACAGGAAGAGAATTTTGTTGTTGCTGGGTACCATCGAGTGACCTTATGTACAGCAGAATGAACGCTGTCCAGTTTTACACCACCCTCACAATTATTCCTATGCTTCAGCCTGTTGTTGCAGCTACTGGGTCAGTCCATCTCCTCGAGAGTCTTCCTTTATTTTGCTGCCTTTCTATATAAGTTGCTCCCTATAGGGAGTAGATTTCAACTCACAGCAAGCCTGTGGAATAGGGTAGAATTGCCACTGTGAGTTTCAGAGACTATAAGTCTTTTTTTTTCTTTAATCATTTTATTAGGGGCTCATACAACTCTTATCACAATCTATACACACATCGTGTGTAAAGCACATTTGTACATTCATTGCCCTCACCATTCTCAAAACATATGCTCTCCACTTAAGCCCCTGGCATCAGGTCCTCATTGCTCCCTATAGGGAGTAGATTTCAACTCACAG
>NW_022111369.1:55315836-55317365 GCF_000313985.2 Echinops telfairi
GGACAGGATGCGCTCCACTCTCTCTTCCTCCCCCGTCATTTGCTCCTATGTGCTCTGATCAGACATGTCCCTCTCCCGGAGCTGCAGATTCAGTGCTGTCCTCTGAAATAAATTCTTCTGGGGGAGGGGCAGGTGTCCACATATTTGGGATTGGGGCTGGGCCCTCAGACCTCTCCACTGGTTCCCTACTCCATGCCAGCATGTTGCATTCACATCTTGGAGCACTGGGTTGAAGTCTGGTCCCTCTTTCCCTGTGGAGATAGAAAAAATACCCTCCCCTTGGGTGGGTTAGTGCCCTCTGCCCCCGCTACCATAAGTCTTTACAGGAGTAGAAAGCCTCATCTTTCTCCCATGGAGCAGCTGGTGGTTTCAAACTGCTAATCGTGCATAACCACTATGCTACCAGGGCTCCTTCTACATAAGTTAGATGCACTTTGTTCTTTAGACTTCCAAAGAGGTTGATGCCAGCCTCTATGGGGGTTCATTAATTCTTCAGAATGGCTCCCACATTCACGACGACTGTACTGTAAAGCATTCATGCAGGAGCTGGGACAGTGGTTAAGTACTTGGCTTCTGAACTTATGGTCTGTCTTTGAGCCCACCAGCCCTTCCAAGGGAGAAGAGAGCTACCGATCTATTCTCTTGAAAATGGCAGCTTTGGAACCCCTCTGGGCCATTTGAACGTGATGTTGTACCCCAACCACCACCGCTTTTGTTAGAACAAAATCTTTCACAAAGTTAATTTGTGGGACTCAAGATCTTTAATTATTAAAATCAAAGTCTGGAAGCATCCAGCCTGAAAGTCAAACTGGAGCTTCCAGGGCGACAAGGAAAGTAGCCGGGATCATATAGCAGCAAGCATCTAGGACAAATAGAAACTCTAGCTATCTGGATTGCCAGAGAGGATTGGCTGGGTCCAGCATGAGTCCCCAAAACTCAACCAAACCTACTGCCCAAGAGTAGATCCTGGTGCATAATGGCCCTAAAGCCAGAAGAGAACTATTCCGCTTGGCTTTCCAAGGCTCTACAACTTTCCAGAAACAGACTGCCACACCGTCTTCTCCTAAGGAGCAGCTGACAGGTTCAAACCACCAAACTGTCACTGTGCCTGACTCCATCTTGGGCTAAAATGAACACTGTACTTACAGCTAACCAGTCATTGTAACCAGAAAGAATACACAAAGACACATTGGGAGAGCCTTGGCAGGGATTCCAGCATGAAGCCCCTAGAGAGATCGTTCCCATCCAGTGCATGCCAGGAGAGTCAGCTTCTTCCTTTTGCGGGGCAGTTTGTGACCTTGCATCATTGGGGCCTATGTTAGTCTGGGTACTTTAGAGAAACAAATCCACAGAAACTCATATGTATAAGAGAGAGTTTTATATGAAGTTTTTGGTAAGTGCATATCAAGAAAACATCCCAATCCAGTGCTGCCCAAGCCCATAAGTCCAACATTAATCCATATGTCTGACACCAATCCACAAAGTCCTCCTCCATCTCACAAAACACACACAATGAGGCCAACTGCAGG
>NW_022111369.1:55318471-55322205 GCF_000313985.2 Echinops telfairi
CCCACAGTACTTTCAATATTCTTGGCCAACACAATGATCCCAATGCATCAGCTCTTCTTCTGTCTTCTTTATTTGCTTATGCACAGCAAGACATTGATTATCTGGTTCAAAATGCACAGTACCGGTTGATTTCCGTTCACTAATGCTTAGTCTGTTGATCTCTATGGCTTCCATTTTATTTTTGACAACTACCAATTATTCTAGATTCTTCATACAAGCCGTGTTCTGATTCTTAATGGAGTCTGCAACTGATTCTTCTCATTGGAGTCAAACTCCACCAGCCAGGGAAGGTCCCAGAAGCTTTGCTTCATCAGCACCATTAAGGTGGACGCTATATTGAGGAGGCAACTCTTCAGCCATTATGAGTGCCTTCCATGCTGATGGACTTGTCTTCGGCATTCTCTCTGACAACGTTTGGCTGCTAACGATAAGGCTTTCAGTGGCTACTTGTTCGGAAGTAGACTGCCTATTCTTTCTTCCTGCTCTGATTCTGGAAGCTCTCCCCAAATGTGCTCATCGTAGGTGACCCTGCTGCTATTACTGATGGCATAAATTCACCCCCGGCCACCGAGTCCATGCAGAGTCATGTCTACTCTGTAGGACAGGGTAGAACTGCCTCTGTGAGTTTCTGAGACTGTAACCATTTAAGGGAGTAGAAAGCCCTGTTTTTCTCCCTTGTGGTGGGCTGGTGGTTTTGAATTGCCGATCTTGGGGATGGCACCCCAACATGTAACCACTGTGCCACCAGGGCTCCTCCCAACCACAATAGGATAGTGGTTCTCAACTGTCCTAATGCTGCGACCCTTTAATACAGTTCCTCATGTGGTGGTGACGCCCAACCATAAAATTATTTTCATTGCTACTTCATCGCTGTCATTTTGCTACTGTTATGAATTGTCATGTACATATCTGATATGCAGGATGTATTTTCATTGTTATAAACTGAACATAATTAAAGCATAGTGATATGTAATTATATATTGTGAAATATTTATTTCTAATGACAAATAAATGACATTTTCTCTTGAAGCATGGTGTAGTATGGGTAAGTCTTCATGCCTGGTACTTGTATGTGGGTATATCTGCATGTGGGCAAACCCGCCTGGAGACGGATAGAGGAGCCGTGTCTCGGTGTCTCAGTTCCTAAGAACTGAAAGGGTCATTAGACCCCGAAAGGGTCGCAATCCACAAGCTGAGAACGGCCGCAGTAGGACAAACTGGCAAAGGAGTGGTGCACAGACACTATAGAAGGTGGCAAAGCAGGCAATCGGTTTCACTTGTTTACCTCCACCCTTTTACAAAATTGATATATACTCCACACACTGAGAAAAAGAAAAGCCCCACTCTTTCAAAGACTACAGTTCAGTGGCTCTGAATGTATTGACAACACTGTGTGCCTGTCCCATCCACCCAGTGCCATGGGAGCGACGCCGGCTGTCAGCCTTTCTGGAGCAGTCTCCTCTTTCTCCCTTGGAGCGGCTGATCTGACAGCGCTACCAAGCACTTGTGTAACCACCCATTACCTCATTCCAGAACATTTCCTCTTCCTTGCCATCCGGTTACCATTTGCTCGGCGCGCGAGCAGCTGGCTGAGAGCATTGCTCTGCTCCGGGCTGCTCTGCCACTTACTCCTTTGGACTCAGAATCCCTGTGAAAAAATACTATTTCTCCAAGATTAAATTTGTGTACAAAACCATGAGCTTTGTTTGAAATTCATGAATTGGGGAGCATCTATTTTGCAAGTCAGACTAGAGCTTCAGAGAATGTTAGAAACACGGGATCGAGGTGGCTGTACTGAGAATTTGGGATTGATTGTCAGGAATGTTCTTAACGCATCTGGGACTGGGAAGAAAAAGACAAGCTGTCCATCCCTATAAAGATCCAGAAGCCCTATAGAGATTAACTATAAGTTGGAAATTGATTTGATGGTAGTGGGTTTGGTTTGGGATTGGGGAGATTTCAAAACTAGGGTAAACTGAGCAGACAAGTCCAAGTTAATTTGTTTAGATTTCCACTTCAGGGAAAATTGAGCATTTGCAAAAAGTAGAAACTTCGCGAAAGGTCTGTTTGCTGATGGAGGGGCTGAACAGGAGAGACTCAGCTTACCATTGTCACAAACCCCTGGAAGACGGGGTCTTCGACAGCGAGGGCGTGCGGCTGCCGAGTTCTCAGCCTGGCACCTCCGGGAGCTCGAGCGAGTTACTCAGCAATTTTATAACTCGGAGTTTTTTCATTTGTAAAACAAAAAACAATTGTTGTACCTCTGGTTTCTTAAACAACTACAATAGGTGAAAGATGCAAGAAGAGTTAGTAGAGTTGCCTAATGCCCAGTAAGCTCGCCAAGTAGAAGAATGTCTTACCCGCAGACACCAGGGTTGCAGTTCACGTGTGCAAGGTGGGCCCACCACTGAAGCCTTCAGGAAATTAAGTTTTATTCTCAGGCTCTTCCTGTTCTGGAAATCACTGTGTAAGTCATCTGAGAAGTCATCTAGCAAAATCAGCCATCCACTTGGCTTCCTAATAAAATTATATCCAGGTAAGAGGCCTTTCTTTCCCCTTGATGTCTGACTCTCCCCAGTGAGTTGTCTTTGACATCAAACACATGGCTAGAGTAGCATCATTGCGCAAACATTTGGCCTTGGGGTATTTCAACAAGCCAGATAGCTCCAGGTTTACAAAATAAATAAAGTGGGTGACATTGCAAAACTAAAGAACTGCTTTATTTCTATTTTTTAAAAACGCAAAAAAAAACAAAACTCTTAAACGTATTGGGAAGGAGCCAAGACTTTGGATTAAATTCTGGCTTTGCCATTATTGATGATGCCCATGAACAACATCTTAAAGTACACTTTTAAATACAAAAATAAAATACATGTGAAAGGGTACAATCCCCACCCCCACCCCACCTCACCCCCACACACAAAGGAAATGCTTCTCTGGGCAGAGCTTTCATAGTACAAATGTTTCCCTGCTCAGTGAGTATTGAACAACTTGCTCTGAGTTAGTGCATCCAGTGACATTGCCTGGGAAGGTTCTCTCTGATCATGGTGAACTTTTTTGGAAAAGTTTCACTCAAACCTTGTGTTTTTGTGATGGCTGATTTAAGAGAAGAGCGTACGGCTGTGAATATTTGTTTCTCGCTTGAGAAAAGTACCACAGAAACTGTTGTGGTGTTGAGCAAAGCTTACAAGGACAGTGTTATGGGAAAAACACAAGTGTATGAGTGGTTTTCTCATTTCAAAAAAGGTGAAATGTCAATTGATGGCAAAGCTCATTCCAGACACCGCCAACTTCCAGAACAGATGAAAATGTTGGCAAAATTGGTGCAGACAGCCCACTGCAGAGATGGGGAAGTGATCTGGACTATCTTGCAGCTCGGTTCAATGAATTTTCAGGGAAGATTTGGGAATGCGAAGAGTCGGTGCGAAATGTGTGCTCTGGGTTCTGACTGAGGAGGAGAAGGATCCAGGGGAAACATGCTGTGGTTTGAAAGGACAGCTCCGAAGTGACCCTGACTTTTTATTGGGGGGGAGATATGGTATTATTCTTAAGACCCCAAAAGCAAACACCAATCAAGCCAGTGGAAGATGTCATCACCACCTCACCCCCGCAAAAATCTCGTCAAGTGAAATCAAAGGTCAAGAGATGCTCATTTGGGTTTTTCTTATGTGAGAGGGATAGTACATTTGGAGTTCATTCCACCAGGTCAGACTGTTAATCAAGCTTTCTACTTA
>NW_022111369.1:55322908-55325064 GCF_000313985.2 Echinops telfairi
AAATACACAATCACTTCAGGTCACAATATGGTGGGTGACTACACCATTACGTAACTGCCAGGTCACTATGAATCACGGCCCAGCCAAGTTGACACATAGCTTTTTCCATCAGAGCTAGCGTTACTCTCACATCCAATGTGGCATTTGTTACTGCTAGATGCAAGTCCCCAGTGTGTAAAATCACCAGATAATAAATGTCTTACTGTTGTCATAAATGAGAAATGTTGGGTAATAAGATAGTTATAAGCAAGGAGTAGGTGTTCAGAGATAGTTTCAAAAACTATAATGTGAAATGAAAACATCTATCAACTTCATTGGTGACAAAGTCACTGGTACTGATAATACTGCGGTAGTTGTTCCCAATATTTATCAATGAAGGAAACATTGTTTCAATAAGAAAATTTTAAATATATAAGGGTGAATTTTTCATATTCCCCCTTGAATTCTATGCACTTTCAATTAAGCCAAGATTGTCATGACCCAAGAAATATGTCTAATTTGGTGACGGGGACATGGTCATACACTGTCTTCAGATAATACTGTATATTGCCTGAAAGGGTCACAGCTCTCTGCACTGCAGTGGACTTTCCAAAGGGAAGACATTATTGGATTGTGGCATTTAATTATTACTTATCCACCAAATCGACGGCCATGGAGTCAGTCCCAACTCATACTGACCTTGTAATGGGTTTCCAAGACTGTACTATTTACTAGAGCAGAGCCTCATCTTTCTCCCAAGGAGCAAGTTTGAATGCTTGACCTTGTAGTGAACAACACGATGCCACCTGGGCTCAGACACTCTTACCACCAAGGCTGGAACATTAAGAATTTGGATGGGTTTTTGCCATTTCCACCACCCATCTGTCATGGTTGTGAGGGTTGAGTCTAGAGGCTGACATCCATTTCTGCTGACTGGCCAATGTGTTGTGCTTCATAAATGTTGTCTCCCCTCTCATGTACCATACCCCCTCGCTACTCCTTGACTTCTCCACTTACCACAAAGACAGTGTGAGCTGCCAATGTGTTGTATACACAAGACCTTTGCCCTTCACAAACTCCACACAGAGCCTTGGTTACACAATAGGTAAGCATTCAGCTACTAAGCAAAAGGCTGGAACACCCCAGCAGCTCCACAGAAGAAAGATCGGGCAACTGGCCTACCAAACACTATGGGGCAGATCTGTTTTCTATTTAGAGCCGAAAATTCTCTCAGTGGCATCTAACAACAGCAGCAATACCATGAATCTCAAAGCCGCCTCCCTTTCCGCCCTTGAACTGCATTCTGAATCTGGCTGGTGCTCCAATCCCAGTGCCGTTCGTTCCTTCGATTGACATGTCTAAGCTTCCTCTACCTTTTGAGTCTTTTTTCAAGGGAAGAAAAGAATAATAATATAAACAACTCTTCTGGGATCTTACAGCAAGTAACCTTGTGTACTAAAATGAATTCCTCCCCTGGTAGAGACTGTTAAGGACAGAGGTTGAAGAACATGGTTTTAGGTGTCTGCTCCCTAGCTGGGTAAATCTGGGAATGACACCAAGCCCCCCAAAGCTCCCAGTCCCTTATAAGAACCATTTGGAAATCGTACTTTCCTCATAGGAGAGTTGTGAAGACTGAGTTACAGTTTGCACTCTGAAACAAGGCCTGTGCTGTCGCAACAACCAGGATGACTTCGCCTTCCGTGGCTGGCTCTACTCTGTCAGGATCCTCCCTCTCCAGTTCCCGGCTTGGCAGACTCATCCATAATCCACACCCCTGGGCCATTGGCTTCAGTGGCAACTGAAGGCCCCTTGGTCTTCTGAATGCCTACACAAGGGAGATCCAGAAAGGGTATAAGAATGCCATTTTCCCCATCATTGTCAGAGCTGACATCTTCTGAGAATTTACTGCTATACTAGAAACTTAGTATACATTATTGAACTATGTACAACCCAAAAGGCTGCATTATGAGTCGCATTCAAGGTCAAGTTTAGAAGGGTTAAATTACAAGCCCCCGGGAGCTGGTAGACAAATTAAGAAGTAGGTATGTTACAGAGGGTGAAATGCAAAAGAAAAAAAAGCATCCTTGCACTCAAGTACTCCCTCAATGCAATACTTTCTTCTATTAAATTGACATTCTATGATGCTCACCTTCCCGACACAACCGCTGAAGACAAAG
>NW_022111369.1:55326039-55327519 GCF_000313985.2 Echinops telfairi
TGATGCTGGGGACTTAAGTGGAGAGCAAATGTTTTGAGAATGATGAGGGCAATGAATGTACAAATGTGCTTTACACAATTGATGCATGTATGGATTGTGATGAGTTGTATGAGCCCCTAATAAAATTATTTTTAAAATTTTTAAAAAGCATCCCTGAACTGAGAATCACTTCTATCTATTTGGTTGGTGGTGCAGTGATTATGCGTGGTTGGCAGTTTGAAACCACCAGCAGCACCGTGGGACAAAGACTGGGCTCTCTACTTCCTTCAACATTTCCGTTCTCAGAAACCCACAGGGTCACAATGAGTCAGCACTAACTGATGGCCATGACTTGTTTGTTTGGTTTGATTTGGCGTTTTCTGTGTAGCCACAAACGCCAGAGGCCTCTGGGGTGAGTTATGGTCAGCTCCTACTTGCTGGGTTCTTGGCTCCCTTCTGAAACCACTCTCCCAGCCCGGGCACTCAGCCCTCTGGAAGGAGACTTGGCTTAGGGGGCGGTCATCTGGCATCAGCTCATGCAGCTTTTGTGAAGTCACGTGTGGTTGTGGAGTTGCCAGGAAAAGGGAGGCCTTGATCAGCCAAAATGCAAATTCCCCAGGAGAGGAAAAGTGAAAGTGAGCTTGTTCACACTGTGCGGGGCTCCAAGGGAATGACACAATGCAGGAGACACAGTGTCCTGCCCCGGCTCCACCCTAGGACAGGGACATTATTTTGCATCTACTCATGGATTTTTCTTCCCAACATTCTGTCCCTTGACTTGTAAGAGAGTCAGAGGTGGCACAAATGAAAAAGAAGTGGAGAGTGGAAATACGAAAGCTGGGTGCCTTCCTTCTCCCATCCAGACACTTACAATACAATCCTGGGCAAGCTGAGTGGGGGGCAGAAGTGCATGGAAGTCTGTCTTCCTCGTGGATCCCCAGAGCTTCTGTTATCCTGGAGACTAGCCACTCAAAGGAGGCCACAGCCAGAAGAAGGGAACTGGGGGGGACCCTCAACCAGTCTATTTGCAGATGAGATGATTTCTAGACCTTGACAGGTCCGCAGCAACTCTGCCTTGGCTGTCTCTCTGCTTCCTCTTTCTCTTCATCTCACCTACAGAATGCCTTTCTTTTTTTAATCTGCCCACCAGTCCCAGAGATTTGCCTGGTAGTCTTTCAAAGTCAAAGGAAGGCTCATTTACCTCAGGCTGAACTCAGGACTAGGCTACCTGGGCCTTGGGTGTTCTACATTTCTCTCTTTGCTTTCCCACCTCTTCTGAGGTCTATTGACAATGGTCTGGTGTCTAAGGAATCTGACAGTTGCTGGCATTTTAGTCCGGTACAATTAATGTCATGGTGTATAGATACCATGTCTTGGAGAATTGATGGAGGGGTATTTATAGTTTGGGTTTTGTTTTTGCTTTTTTTGTTAAGCTTACAAACCCTTGAGAAAAGGGGAGGGGAGATGATTTGAAGTTAGATGTGATCCAAAGATCTGAAAA
>NW_022111369.1:55330418-55334013 GCF_000313985.2 Echinops telfairi
GAACTTCCCCTCTGGGTGTCCCAGATTGTAACTCTGGATGAGGACAGACAGCATCCTCCTTCCCCCATGCAGGGGCTGATGGTTTCCAACTGCTGACCTTGCAGTTCACAGCCCCATGCAAAACCACTAAGCCACAGCTGCTAATCCTCACTCCAGAGACAGGGGAATGAGGGCTCAGATTGTGGATTCTGTTCAGATGACCAAGCCCAACCAGAGAGGTGGCAAGGTAAACATGGGCAACCTGCTGGAGGAAAGTTGCCCACCTAAATAGTCTAAAGAAGAGACAGGATTCTATTTGGGGGCAGTGACAACCCCTGCTTTACCAAAGGGGGTCACTGAAGTTGACAGGGGACTCCTCTCCCACTTAGTGCTCAAGATAGCTCTGATTTGAGAACCTTCCCCTTTGGGTTTCTTACCTAGTAGTTCAATTGTTTGAACATCCTCTTAAGGGCTGTTGAAAGCATAGATTGCTCCACCCGCCCATCAGAGTTTGGGAGCCACGGTGGTGTGGCAGAACGAATCTGTGTGGGGTCGCCAGCTCGCAGTTCAATCGGACAGAGATGAGGCTTTCTGCTCCTTTAAAGATTTACAGCCTCATGAGGAACCTAAAGAGACAGCGGGTGGGATAAAATAGTTCAAGAAGGAAGAGAATGTTTTGAAACTGATTGTGGTATCAAGTGTACAACACTGCTTGATGAGCTTGTACTAGCTCCCAATAAAATTATTTTTTAAAAGATCTATGTAAAGCCTCCAAAACCCACAGGGGCAGTTCTGCTCTGTCCTACTGGGTTGCTATGAGTCAGAATTGACTTGATGGCTGTGAGTTTGGTCTGATAGGATCACCATGTATTGGAATTGTCTCCGTGATAGTGACTTTGGCTTTTCTATGGTCCAGACTAGGTTCAAGAATTTGTGTCTACCAAGCTTTCATGAGCTGCTGGTGCTGCTGGTCCAGCGACAGCACTTTGGAAGCTCCTGAGAAGTGAAGGTGCAGGATCTGGAATCAGAGATCCAGGGATCAAAGGCTGGCTCCTGAGTAGGTTCATTTCCCCTGCAGTCTTTGTTTCTTCAGCTGTTTAACAGAAAAGGAGGAAAATAGATGTGCGTCTGTCAGGCTGTTGTTTCAAGAGACAAAACAGCTTGTGCATGGAAAACAACTTGTTATGTGTAAGTGCATGTGATACACCAAGGATTCCATTTGTTGGTGGTGTTGTGTCTTCTTGTACACCCACTGTGCCGCTCTGTTCTTGAGCCCAATGCCTGGCGCCTTGCTGAGGATCTCACAAGCCCCAGGAGGGCGTCACAGTGCACCAGCGCGTCCACTGGTCTTCAGGAAGCTGAACTATCCAAACCTTGCAGAACGTCATGCATTCCTCAGTTTGGAAGATGCCTGTGCTTGGAATCTGCACTTCTGTCCATTTCAAGGAGCCCTGGTGATGTAGGGGTTATGCACTGGTTGCCCTACCATCCGTGGGCAGTTCAAAACCACCAGCAGCTCCAAAGGAGAAAGACAGGGCTTTCTACTCCTGTAAACAGTTCCAGTCTCAGAAACAGGGGTCAGCATTGACCCGGTGGCAGTGGGATTTTGTTGATGAGATGATCCATTTCAAACACCCGGATTCGAATCCCGAATCCTGAAACCCTTTGAACAAAGCCCGGAGTCCTTTGGTGTTCCGCCATCGGACTGCAGATGAACACCGGACTTCAGAATCCTGTTTGCTGTCCTACGCACTCAATCTTATCGTTTGTCGGATTTGTCTCTGTGCCTTCAAAGGCTCCAAACTGCTTTCAGTCCCAGGAGCCGTTCTGGGGTTTCTGGTTCTTTAGCCCAATTTCCCCCTTCTTTTCAAATCCTTTTTCTCAACTTCGATTTAAAATATCAACAGAACGCAACCACCAACCAAACAAAAACAAAGCAAGAAAAGGCCAGGAAAGACTCGATTGCTAGACTTGCTTTTTGCTTTTATTATCAACAATCAAGTTAACGGTACACTCTTGGAAAACTATATGCACATGTAGAAATATTTCCCTTTTAAATAGAAGCATTCATTATAACACATATAAATAAATCCGAAAATCTGAAACATAAGTTAGGACGATTATGTTCACGAACATAGTCCAACGAGAAGAAGGAGAGGGGGAAAAATCTGACAAACATGCACCTGATAACAAAAATATATACCATTGTCTGAACCGTGGTCTCTCTAAACACAAAGGAATTGAACCCGTGAAGAACCTTAATTACTCCATAAAGACACACCATAGAGACTACAAGGAGAGAAAAAACATTATACGGTCACGTAGAGGAGACGGTCTGTACTGATATTAACACGATACAATTGAGTCACAGAACACAGTTGTAGAAAGACATCGAAAAAGTTAAAGCCTCCACATTCAACTAATAGCTATAGTTTGTGCCTTTTAAAATAAAATATTTTAAAATCAAAGCAAAACAAAACAAAAAACCCCAAAGGACCAAATTCCCAACAGAGATGTCTAAACTGCGCAAAGAATGGAATCGCCAATACACAGTCCATCCACCATCCGGGATGTGCGTCCATTTCGCGGGGTTCGCACGGCACCGCGAAGCGGGGTTCTGCTGGCTCGTGTGCGTGCCTCTGCCCTGCGTGGTCGATGCCGCAGCAGCCGGTTACGTGGACTGCCATGGACTCCGATTCAAAGCAGTGTCCTAAAGTTCAGTAAAAGCTGGTGGAAGAAGGAGAAAATGCCGACGAGGGTTGCGGGAGAGAAGGAAGGGAGAGCTGAGGAGGAGCAGACAGTTTGCGGAGTTGCGGCTGAAAAGGCATCTCATGGACGGGGCATCTTTCAGGGCGGAGGCTCGAGAGGTGCAAGGGTGTGGGCTTAGGTTGCGCCAAGGGCAGCGCGGCCATCCCGCGAGGTGGAACCGGCAAGCGGGCGCGCCGTCCGGAGCTTGACCCACGGGGACAATTTGTTCGAGTCCTCGCCACAGCAGTTCGGGCCCAAGGACCCGAGGGGAAGGGGAGGAGGCTGGAAGGTGGCTTTTCTCTCCCCGCGGAGTCCCCCAGAGAGTCCTTGCTGTCAGGACAGAACTGAGTATCAAGCCCTTCGCTCCAGCTGCAGCCCTCTCTCCACCTTTATTTTGTCAATTTTTTCTTGCATTTTTTCCCAACAAACCTCACTTTCTTCTTCTTTCAAAAGATTGCTGCCTTTCCCCCACAAAAAAGGTTGACTGGTTGTTTCGTTTTTGTTTGCTAGTTTCGCTTCGACTAAGCAAGTCACTGAGTAGGATGTGGTCCCCATCTCTCCCTGTCGCCTGCCGGGGCCACAGACACACATTCCCCGAGACCGACCCCCACCGCCACGCAGACACAGCCCCCTGAGAGCGCCCGAAGTCTGGCCGCGCCGCTCACGCCCCCCAGCCCGCGGGCGCAGGTTCGAAGCCAGGGAAGGTTTCTTTCCGTTTCTGTTCTGTTTGTTAGTTTGTGTAGGGGGATGATCAGGGGCTGGGAGAGGGGTTGAAATGGGGGGCAACGCCATGTTCTCTTTATTCTGATGGCGATTACGTTGGGCTCTCGCTGATCGAGCCTGGGCGGGCGGCAGCGACGACAAGAGC
>NW_022111369.1:55334633-55342507 GCF_000313985.2 Echinops telfairi
GGCGCGGCGGTTCTGGAACCACACCTGGCGCGGGACGAGGGGAGCGCAGAGGGGAGGGGAGGAGAGGAGAGGCGGTGAAGCCCGGGGAGAGGCAGTTCCCTCCCGCCGGCCGGACTCCCTTCCTTGCGACAGCCCACGCTGGGCCAGAGGGTGCCCGGCGCCCGCTGTCCGCCCCCTGCCCGCCACCTTGGCCCCTGGCGACTGGCTGATGCACCTTGCGAGACCCTTTCGGAGCGCGCCAGAGAAAGGGGAAGGGCGAATGGGCCGCCGGCCCCAGACTGGCCCTGAAATAAAACTCTGATTTGGGGTGGTCCTTGCCCGGCTGAGCGATGAAGACGAGGCTTTCTCCTCCCGGGAGAAGTGACAGTCTGGGAAACCCATAAGAGAAGGTCTACCCTGTCCTAGTGGGTCTCCAGGAGCCAGCATGGTAGACCTGTAACTCCTCGTGGCAGTGAGTTAGGTTTGGGGGGTCTTTGGGTTCATTCACTTTTCGCCCAACCGCCCAGCTCGACTTCGGCTCCTAGACGCTGCGGCTAAAGTTAAACTCGAATCCAGGAAAGGAGCCCTTCTCAGGGTTCGGAAACTCGCCATCTCGCCTTCCCAGTCTCAGAGGCCCCAAGCACGTGCCGCCCCTCCACTGGGGTGGGGGGTTGCTTGGTGGTCCCCGGCCTGCCGCTGGAGCGCTCTGGGAGGGCGCGTTTGTCCGTTAGGGATCAGAGAACGCTTGGTTCTCCCTGTTCCTGGAGTCACTGCGCTGGGCGAATCCGAAGGAAATCAGAGGCCCCAAGTTCAAAACGCTGCCTTGATCAACCCAACCCAACTACGCGTTACAAAGCAGAGACAGCGTCGGCATCCCTCCTCCGTGGGGCAACTTGTGTTCCCGCCCGGAGTGTCACCCTCACTTCAAGGTCCTCAATTCCTCTGCTGCGCTTAGCTCTCGGGTGGGGGGACACGTTTGGCAGCTGTGCCGAAGCCAGCCCGGAGCGCGCGCCCAGCGCCCGGCCCTGGCCCTAGCCCGCTGGGCCCCAGCCCTCCCGGCACCAATTCCGGGCGCGCCTACCTGAACCCGCGCCTCGGTCAGGTCGATTTTTAGGGCCAGCTCCTCCCGCGTGTAGATGTCTGGGTAGTGCGTCTCCGCGAAGACGCGCTCCAGCTCCTTGAGCTGCGCGCTCGTGAAGGTGGTGCGAATGCGCCGCTGCTTGCGCTTCTCGTTGAGGCCTCCGTGGTCGGTAAAAAGTTTGTAAGGAACTGCGGGAAGAGAGAGGGAGGAGAGAGTGAGCCGGCTGGCCGGGAGCGCGGGGACCGCGGAGCCTTCCCGTGGAGACTCCAAGGTCAAGTGGCCCCCCGGAGTCGTCGACGCCACGGGCACGGAAGAGTGGCCCAGAGGAGCAGCAACCGAGAGAAGCTGGGCGAATTAGTTACACACGAAACAGGGGCGCAAATTTCGGACACTGGCGGTGTCCCGCCTGGCAAAGGCGCCTTGGGGGCCGGTTGGAGCCGTGCAATGGAGGTGACTGTGGGCCTCAGCACAACACAGCGTAGAGAGTGCTTAGAGCTGGTGGAGTGGGAAATGAGAGTGGAAAAAAACCCCGGGAACATTGGTCGGAACATCGGGGAGCCAAGGAAGAGGTTACCCAATTCTCCCTTTGAAGGAACTTCTCAATTCTCAGAAGTTGACCCGGCCCCAAAGTTGGGGGGAGGTAGTGCTGTAAAAATATCATCATCACAAACGAAAGAAATCCTCCTAAAAATGACCAGCCAAAGAGGTGTGAGCCGCAGCCGGCTCTTTAAAAAAGAGAGAGACACTGCCAGTAATGAGCTTTACTCTTTGTTATTTAATTATTTTCTAAGCTTTACGTCTCATCGCAAAGTAAATAAATTATGCCTATCATTTTGGCAGCTTAAGATAATTTTGTTGGCGGTTCGGGTGTGACTAGGATAGGGTAACCCTGTAAGTGAATTACCCCTCCCTGCAATCGCTTCTAACGTGATAAATTCTTTCATTTGTGTAAGCAAATTTCGTTTGGTAAATACTAAACACATTTCCATTTTCAAATGCAATCAAGGCTTCCTATATACCAGCAGAAAGGCGGCTTCCTCCGCGGAGAAAGCTGGCGGTCCTTACCTGCGGCGTACGGACTGCTCTGGTGGTCCCTGAGGGTGCCCAGGCTGCAGGATCCCGGCGTGAGGGACGGGCAGCCGGACGTGGCCCCAAAAGTGGTCCTGATGGGGTTATACTGGAAGCCACTGGCCTGGCTACAGGAACTGAAGTCCGCATAGGCTGAAGCCAGGCTGGAGGTGTCCATACCAGCCATACAGGACTCGTAGGCAGAGGAATTGAGGTAAGAATATTCCATTTTATACATTGAAAAGGCTCTGGATGGCTCGGCCAAGTGGAAAAATGAAAGAAAAGATGGATATGGAGAAGGTGGCTGGAGAGGGGAGATGCGCACAGCTCAACGCCTGCCTCCAAACTGGCCTCCTTACTACCAGCAGAGCCTAGTTTTATGAAAAAGCCTCCTATGAGATGCCTTGTCTGAGGTCTCTAGAGCATATAGTGCTCATAATAAACTTGGCTCTTTCCACTTGGACAATAGCAAAGCGGTTGGTCTTATTACTGGCGCTTTTTACATGACAATAACTCATCCGTCTATTGGGCTGGCACTGGGGAACTGAGCTGTCCAACCTCCCTATCATTGATTCCTGCATCTCTAATTAGAATTTAATACCACACCATTACGCATGGAGCCCCTGATCCTCCCTTCTAACCAGCTCCCTGCCCTTTAATTCAATCACACTACTTGGAAATAATGAAAGTTGGGTGACGATTCTCCCTGATCCAATTTCCCCGAGCTTTTAAGCCTTTTTAACTGATCATATACCTTAGGCATAAATTGAGATAGTGTGTGTGTTTCCCCCTTCTTCATCTTCTTTCTCTCTTCCTCCCCCCCCCCCTTGGTTAGGGAGAAGAAACCTTGATGTCATAGAAAACCTGTTTTGTAAGAGCGTTACACGCTCAATTTAACAACAAGCCTACCCCCCGAAGTGCATGAAATGTTATAAAGGATTGGGACATTGGCAAGACTCAGGCGCCCTGTAACATAGAGTAAGTGGGCCAAGGGGGGTTATGCGAAAACCATAAGCGGATTTCTTTTTAAAATACACCTGGTAGAGGGGGTATAAAATAATAATTAATAATAATAAGCGCATCTGAGAGACTGCATTTCTTATTGCTGCCTAAAATGCTTTTGTGGAGAGCCAGCGTACACAAGGACCTCGGACTAAAGCTCCGGAATGGAAAAGCGTTGGTTCTCAACCGACGCCTGCTTTGCGCGCAGTTGTGTGTCTGCTGGTTGAGGGTTTGTTTGGTTTGGAGGTGCTGTGCCTGCGCGGTTGTCCGTTTTGATCACGCCGCAGGAACTGTAACTGGAGAGTGCGAAGGGAGTGAGCCCCAAAGCGTCTCCTCTACTGTCCCTCCTGGGCCCTCGCCCTTTTCTCTCCACCCCACCCCACTCCCCCGCCACCTCCTCCCCAGCCTGCTACCTTTGGGGAGCTAGAGGCTTTGGGGAAAGCAATTGCCTTCTACCCTATAGGTTTGCGGCGCTGCGCAGAGCGGAACCCTGGGCATTGAAATGGCGGGGCCAGGGCTACAGGTCGAGCACCTTCCCTGCCCCAAATACTTGGGGTCTTGGGTGCTGCCAGCGAAGGGCAGACAAAGGAGCCAACCTTGTTTTGTGGACCTCGGCCGTGGCCCATGATTTAAGCGGAGGGTAATTTTCATTTGGTTCGTTAGGTTCTAGCAGAAGAAGGGAAACTATTTCATTAAATCCTTCCTCTCGGTGGACAAGAGGGGGGATGCTTAGTTGCATCGCCATGTTGTGTAAACAAACCCTGGATATTTTATATGAATTAAATGTGTAGATAATTAGTTTTATTGCATTCATTACCCCTTTATGTGCTCTGTAACAAGTCAGTAATTAAAGTAACAAACTCATAAAGTCTTTATAAGGGCATTTAGGCGTTCAGTGTTTGCCAAACTAAGTGCTTTAATTCGATGCTAGTGCTGGGGAGTGGATGGGCGCTCTCGCCGCCGTCGCTGTGCTTTATCGCGCACTAAACTGCCCAAGACGCTGTAATGGATTAATGGGGCACAGCGGCCCCCCAGCCCGTGTGTCTCAGTAGGGTAAGTTGCAGGCTGGATTCAGGTGCTCGCTCTCCCTCTGGACTTGAGACAGCCTGCGAACGGGCTGCAAGACCCATGGAAGTGCCCGCTGATAGTTTTATGGGGCGCGCGGATAGTTTTATTGCAGTTGCATGCTGTACAATGCGTATTTGATAAAGAAGGGCCTTTGGTGGCCTGTGTGCACTTTTTTGTGCACGGGGGTGAAATGAAAATAAATGTGAACAAGGTTTAACGGTGGCGGGAAACAAATGGCAGCGCTCTAAATGGTTTTTCTTTATGGACACCAGACAAGAGGAGGAGAAACGATGCAAACATCTGTCTTCGGTCCCCTAAACCTAAAGGCCAGCGAAGACGGATGCGAATCCAAGTGTTATTACAGCGGGGATTTGTCTTTATTTACCCCGCTCTCATGAATATGAATCTGCATTTGGACCAGGAGGTGGCCCTGTCCCTTTGGAGGCCACACACACACACACACACACACACACACACGGAATTCCCCCCACATACACACACCCCAAGTCGCTTCAGGAGATAGGTTACGTTGTCAAGCACAAGGCTGCGATTGTCCCAATTTCTTGGCTCCCTGCGGTTTTGGAAGGGGGCTTTTTGCTTTGCTGGTTTGGACCCACCACTCCAGGCCCGTGTTAGCTCCTCCACCTCTAAAGTGAAGTTAAGGGTCCTTTTCTGCAAAAGGGGTGGGTGTGCGTGTCTCGGGGTGGCCCCAGGGAAGCGGGATTTTTTTTGGCTTTGGGGCTCTTGCTGGGCTGTAACCAGGCTCAAATTCAGCGTGGTGACTCCCCGAAGTGCAGGGCAGGCAGCGTCAACCAGCCAATCCACCTGGGCTCCCGAGGCCACCAGTCCGGAGTCCCATCCGACCCCCTTAGGCCAGAGTCCTGGCGGGCAACTCCAGCTTGAGGACAATCCCCAGACCCTGACAACCACTGAGGCAGAGGGAGGAGCAGGAGGGCCCGGAACTGGAGAGGATATCGGGCCCTGCGTTGGAGGCTGGCTTTTGGGTGTAGACTGTGCGTGCTCAGGCCAGGTCGGTGCACCTGCGGAGGACAGGGAGGAGGAGCTAGGCCAGGTGTCTGGGCGACGCCCGAGAGAGCGGGGCGGGCGCTCAGAGCAGGGTGGGGGACCTGGCTCAATGGAAGCCAGCGCTCTGTGGCCACCCCGCACGCACGCTCAGCAAGCCCAGCACCGTCCTGCCCTCGCGCCGTGCTGTTCCGGCTCCACAGGCCTGGACTCACCGGGTGCCCGCAGCACCCTGCCGCCGCTCTGCCAGCGCCTTCTGGAGGCGCCCTCCGGTGCTGGGTCTCGGCAGGCTGGGCGCCTCCTTCCCTTTGTACCCAGAGACCTTTTAGGGCTCAGCAGGCAAGGTCGGATGAGCAAAGGCACTTGACTTCATTTTTCCCTTTGTGGGCCTTGTAGGTTTATTTTGTTCCATGTCACCAGCCCTCCCCGCCACCCATCCCCACCCCTGTCCCATCGCCCCTCTTTCCGTCTTTTGTGGCCCTAGGTCTTGCTCATGCTCCCAAAATGAAAGGAGCCAGGGACCGGGCCAGGCCAGAGCCCCAGACCCAGCGGCCTGTTTTGTTCAAGTTGTGCTTTCTACACGCGAGCTCGCCCCTAAAAGTTGTACCAAATGGCTAATTTAATTATTCCAACTATAGACCAACTGCTTCAGCAGCCTCCACCACGCGTCTGGGAGGGAAAAAGAAACCATCTATAAGAAATAATCTAATAAAAGTGAAGTGTAGAAAAACCCCTCCTGCTTTTCAACCGGCACAAATAGAATTAGAGTTTCAGCATCCCTTCCCCAAACAGACCTTTTGTCCCCATCACAACTTCAGCCAACCAGCAATGTGTCCTGCGCCTGCTATTTATTTTAATAGAGGCGGGTGGATGGCGAGGTGGATTGATGGATCAATGGCCGTATGGATAGATGGATGGTTGGGACCACCTTCTTCTGACTTCCCTTTCTTGATCTGTGTACAGGCTTGATTCCCACCCCCGCCCCCCTGCTGATTGTCTCAATCCATAAAGGAAAGGCAGTGTTATGCGAGTTTTTAAAAGAAGAAGATGTCATTTAGAGCACAGACCGAGGAAAAAGTACCAGCGACTATTCCATGAGAAGAAAAACAATGTTTACATGCTACTCCCGGTACCAAAGGAAAAAGGTTGAAAGTTTAAAAGAAACGTTTCTTTGCTTTTCTTCGCCATTCATAGGAGGATTTCTTTCTCTTCTTCTTCTTTTTTTTTTCTTTTACTTGAAAGTCAGAAAGAATGTTAGAAGACAGGGAAACAAAACAGCAAACAAAATGCCATTGTGTTGTAGTAGCAATTCATGGGAAAATGCTTGTCAGCCGCCTCATGCCTCGCTGGGAGGAGGAGGCGGCCGTTTCTGAGGCTGTTTGACCGCAGGCAAAGCACCATAACATGGGAATGAATCAAATATTAAATACCAGGGAGGGTTTCAGAGGAATTTTCTTGTTGATTGCTTTATTAGATGCTGCGTCCAAATGATTCCAGCTCAGCGAGTCTGCAGCCTGGCGAAGACGCAGCGAAGAACCAGCAACCCTCCACGGAGAGTCCCGATTTCGCCTTCGAAAAGATCTCCTCCTGCAGCAGTTGCTCAGGCACCAAGAAAACAACTGTGACCCTTTTTTTTTGGGGGGGGGGCGGGGGCAGGGCAACATTTCCCCAGAGTACCAAGCAGCCCAACCATAAGCACCCCAAGCCTCAGGACCCACTCAGAGAGATATTCTGTTCTCCCAGCATTTTCAAATATTGTCACATTTGTCCATTTGTCATATTGTACTTGTTTCATAATAGAGCCTCTTTGGGGTGCTGGTAAGTAACCTCCCAGGCACAGTGAAATGAACAGTTTAATTAACCGGCTGACAATAGTGCATGCAGAGCCATGAACACAGTGCTTGGCACCGGGAAAGCATCCAGTAAATGTTAGCCACTGGGAAGATAATGACGATGATGATGTCAGCAGGACAGCTCCTTGAATTGCAGACTAAAAACCTGACCACCTTTCCTAGTGCCTGTTTGCCATGCATGTGGCACAGGGGAGCAAATCCAAGAGCAAGCTGTAGCTCAGCAGTTTCTCAACCTGTGGGTCGCGACCCCTTTGGGGGTCGAATGACCCTTTCACAGGGGTTGCCCGATTCATAACAGTAGCAACATGACAGTGAGGAAGTAGCAACGAAAATAATGTTATGGTTGGCGGGGGGATCACCACACCATGAGGAACTGTATGAAGGGCTGCCGCATTAGGAAGGTTGAGAACCACTGCTGTAGCATCTCACGTGAGAGCAGAGATCGCGGCTGCTAGAAAACCCTTCTTTCAGGCATTTGCCAGAAGGCGCCTACGTGTTCGATAACAGAGTGCTCTGTTTTGGGACAGTAGAGGCAGTACTGACTTGTGATTGGGAGATGGCATCGTTTCTTTTGTTGTACACAGGGTTGCTATGGGATGGGTCAGAATTGGCGTGATAGCACCTGACAGTGAGGTGGTATTTTACGCCTGGGTGCATACATTGTATATTCAGGGTCATGGGACTTTGCTGAGCATCCAGCCGGGGTGAATGGGAGCTTTGAGTTGGAACTTTAAGGCTTGGTGGTGTCCTCTGGTCTGGACTCTTCGGAGTAGCTTAGAGCGCTGTGCTTGAGGTCAGTG
>NW_022111369.1:55343611-55353273 GCF_000313985.2 Echinops telfairi
AGTAGTAGTGGTAGTGGTAGCAGTAGTGGTGGTGGCCATGGTGGTGGTAGTGGTGGTGGTGGCAGTGGTGGTAGTAGTAGTAGCAGCAACCACCGAGAAGCCCTGATAAGGCAAAAGTTATCGCTTCATCGGTGTTGGAACCAGCCAGTAGCTCTATGAGAGAAAGCACTGGTGATGTGCTTCTATCCAGAACGTGCTGTTCTGATTCATGGAGACCCCCATGTTCAGTACAAGGAAACGCTGCCTAGGTGGACGCCATCCTCACAATCTTTGCTATGCTTGCATCCATGGCTGTACCCACTGTGTCAGTCCATCTGGTTGGGGGGTTTCTTTTTCTCTTTTTGGCTAACGCCCTACTTTACCAAGCACAATGCCCCTCTCTGGGGACTTACCTGTCCTGACAACATGTCCAAAGAATGTGAGACAAAGTCTTGTCATCCTTGCTTCTAAAGAACATTCTGGTTGTACTTCTTCCAAAGCAGATTTGCTTATTCTTTGTGCCAATATTCTTGGCCAGCACTATAATTCAAAGATATAAATACTCATTCAATCTTCCTTATCCATTGTCCAGCTTTTGCCTGCTGAACCATAAGTTAATTGAAAATTCCATGGCTGAGTCAGGCCCACCTTTGTCCTCTCAACGGTAGCTTGGCTTTTCCACTGGACAGAGTTCTTTTCCAGTAGACCTTCTCAACGCAACAGGCCATTGGATTTTCCTGACTGTTGCTTCCCTAAGTGTTGGATGTGGACACAAGTAAAATAATATCCTTGACAATTTTGATCTCTTCTCCGTTTATCATGATGTTGCTTAGTGATCCATTTGTGAGGATTTGGGTTTTCTTTCCGATGGGGTATAATGCACACTGACGGCTGCAGGCCTGGGTCTTTGTCCGTAAGTGTTCCAAGTCCTCTTCACTTTCAGCAAGCGTGGTTGTGTCAGCTGCAGATTACAGGTTGCTGATGAGTCTTCCTCTAGTCCTGATGCTGAATTCTTCTTCAGAGATCCAGCTTCTTGAGTTATTTGGTATACAGAATGAATAAATATGGTGAAAGAACAGAACACGGAGGCACACCTTCCCTAAATTTAAAACTGCTCACTAGCTCCTTGCTCTGTTTGAACAGCTGTTTCTAAGTTTATGTGTACATGTCCCACATGAGCACAATCATGTGGTCTCGAGTTCCCCTGCTTCAGTGTTACCCATCATGTGCTATGATTCACACAGTCTGGTGTCCTCAGCTTTCAGCCAGGCTCCACTTGGCATCAGGAATGATAGCCCTCATTTCATGTCATCCTCTGAACCTGTCTTGAATTTCCAGCATTTTCCTGTTGTTGCACTGTTGCCACCATTATTGAATTATCTTCAGCAACATTTTGTCTTCCTGTGACATTGGTCGATAATTTGGGAATTCTGATGGACCATCTCTCTTTGGAATGGGCATGGTGTGGTTCACTTCCAGGTGGTTGGTGGGGGAGCTGTTTTCCAAGTTTCTTGGCATAGGTGAGTAAGCACTTCCAGATTTGCAACAGTTTGTTGAAACATCTCAATTGGTATTCTGTGGAATTCTAGACGCTTGCTTTTCACCAGTGCCTTCAGTGGAGCTTGAACTTCTTCCTTTAACACTGCTGCTTCGTGAGCACATGCTGTCTCCTGAGATGGTTGTATGTTAGCCCATTGTTTTGGGGGGGGGCATGACTCTGTGTAGTCCTTGTGTTGTGTGTTTTTTTCCCCTGCTTCTTTGAAAATCCTATGGAGGGGTTCTACTTGGACCCAGGGGCTGGAGATAAGTCCAAATCAACCGGACTACCGCACCTAGCAGGAACAACAGCTGACTTCCAAGAAAGAGCCATTTTTTCTCAGGGCTGAGACATATGTTAAAAAGAAGGGGTTTGACAGGTCAAACGTCCTGCCTGGTCCCTGGGAGAGAACTCACGGGCAGGTGAACCCAACAAAGGCACTCTGCTTAATGTCCTCCCAGCCAGTTCATTAGGAAACCACCAGCGTGATGGCTGCGATGCTCTCCTCCCTCCCCACCTCTCCCCACAGTGACCTGCTGATGCTCTCCAAGAGGAGCGCATCATGCTAGCGTGATATAAATTACCTTCACCATGAGAGGAGCCCCGGGACAAGAATTTCCTTCACTTTGTGCTTCCCAACCTATAGACCAGTGTAGTCTGGACTCGTCTGCTCCTCGATTCGTCCTGCTGCAAGAAGAGGAGGGGGCTGTTCTTACCAAAGGCCCATCCATCCTCTATGCTTTGGAGTTTGATTTCTTTCACTAGCAGAGACGTCATGCCTGATTCTTCCTCTGATGGACCTTCAAATCCCTCCCACCTTCACATGCGTACCCTGCTCTAGATTTGGGAGTCTTGATGATACCAGGTATTCATTTGTTCACTCACTAGACCCATATTTACCGAATACCTCATGCTAATTGTGTATATATGATGTGCAAGAAAGCTGTGCTCTGGAATGGAAGTGGTTCTGCTGTTTTCTTGAAAGCTGATTTTTTGAGATGCAGAAAACCTAAGGATCACAGACATCTGAGTGGAAGGGAGTCAGTCACTGGGCTACAGGAGGAATCTCCACAGGGCAGCATGGAGAAGTCTGGGGCTGAAGCCGCTACATCTACAGCACCCCACTGGGCTAACCACCAGCCTGTAACTGACCACCGGCAAAGGCATCAGCTGCCTCTCGGTTTGGAGTAAGACTTTTCTGAGGTCCTTTTCAGTCCTAATAATTAACTTATTAATTATTAATTTATGAAATTAATCATTAAATTTATTATAATTTAATTTCATTCATTAACTTTTTAACACTGTGAATCTCCTCTATCTCTGTTTATAATAGAGAGAAAGAATATTGAAGTGTGTGCAGTGGGAAATCAAAGGGAGTATTTAGAAGTTGTAGTTCCCTGAGTGATTGTGCAAATGGTTGACACTGGGTTAGCCTGAGAGGTTGGCAGTTCGAACCCACCTGGGGACATTGGGTTAGAAAAGGCCTGGCAGTTTGATTATGGGAGGATTCCAGCAAGAAAAGTGAAGTGGAGGGACAGCTAAAAAGAGGAAGACCTCCAGCGAGACGGACTGGCATAGTGGTTGCAGCAGTGGCATCCGGTATAGGAACAATTGTGAGGATGGTGCTGCGTTCTGTCGTGCACAGGGTCGCCGTGGCTTAGAAGCAACTCGGTGGCACCTAACAACGACCGTAAGAAAACGCTACGGAGCTCAGTTCTGCTCCCATGCATCAGAATGGGACCCAGGGACAAGATCACAAGAACAATGTAGAAGTGAGGGAGAAGGCAACAGGGAGAAGAGGGGAGGGGAGGGGCTGGCCTCTGTTCTTCTGCCCTGTATATTAGTGAGAGTCTTAACAGTGTGCATGTCAGCCCTCCCCAGAATATTTTCATACGAAGACGTAGAAGCTGGGGGTTCTGGAGGAAAGAGTCCCTGATGGTGGGATAGGAAGCATGCTTGCAGGAGGGACAGCTTCTTTGGGTGGCATTTCTCTATATCGCTCCTGTCACACTGAGTAGGTCGCCATACCTCCACCCCATGAAGAAAAGTCTGTCTTGTTCCTGGTTCCTCTGGGCACCATGTCACCTCTGTCACACACACAATTCATTCCAATAGCCTGGTTGTGTATTTCAGCCCATCCAGATGCCAATTGCAAGGCGTGCTGGGCACAGAGGAACTGTGGCATTTCTTAAACTACTCACTTTGGACACGAAGATAGAAAATGCATGAACATTCCACAAAGTCTACAAGGCATTTCCCTTCCTGGGTTTTCACAAGATCTTGCTGTTTATTTGTTTGTGTCGTGTTGCTTCATTTGGAGATTTGTGGTTTTGCCAGGATTGTTCTGCAGCGTCATGAATTTTAATGCGAATTCCAGCTGATTCAGAATTTAGAAGCAAATGTCATCCAGTACTCAGGGGCAGGCACCATGTGTCCTAGACCTCGGGAGCCAGAAGACAATAAAAATGTTTACAATGATGCATATTTGCAGTCCTTTCCCCATCCAATATCATGGAGATTATTAATTTTCTTTTAAAACAGCTCTTACTTTCAGCCTGTTTCTGTCTCTCTGTCTGTCTCTTTCTCTCTGTCTGGCTTTCTCGCTTGCTCTCTTGTTTGTTTATCATGAATGACTGAGTTGAACAGCATCCTAGCAAATTAGGAGGCTCAGGGATCTAATCATAAACTCATAAGCCTTTCCCGGTAGGGATGTGGTTTGAGGACGAGAGATTTTAAAGGAGAGGCAGGGAAGCTGTTGGGCAAGTTGACCTGTAATCTTAACTATCATCATCAACCTTACTCTCAACTTGAAATTCATTACTACCAGACATATGTCATTAATGAACAATATAGTTGGATAGTACTTTTGTTGTAAATGTGAAATGGCAGATAATGAGATTGTCACTAAGTCAGGAGTTGATATATTTGTGATTTTGCAGAATCATAGAGAATGATGGGGGAAGAAGAGTACTACTTGTCTGTGTCTGCCCCACACATACATTTTTAAGAAGGGAACGAAACTGGTTTTCTTTTTTTAATTTATTTTTTTAATCATTTTATTAAGGGCTCATACAACTCTTATCACAACCCATACATACATCAAGTGTGTAAAGCACATTTGTACATTCATTGCCCTCATCATTCTCAAAACATTTGCTCTCCACTTAAGCCCCTGGCATCAGCTCCTCATTTTTCCCTTCCCTCCCTGCTCCCTGATGAACCCGCGGTAGTTTATAAATTATTATTTTGCAATATCTTGCACTGTTGTCTCCCTTCACCCACTTTTCTGTTGTCCATCCCTTAGGGAGGAGGTTATATGTAGATCCTTGTAATCGGTTCCCCCTTTCCACCCCACCCTTCTTCCACAGGAACCTGGTTTTCAAAACAATAGCGTAGTGAGCTCACTTGCAATTTCTGGCAAAATTCTAGACCAATAACATCTTTTTTAAAAAATAAATAATTTTATTGGGGGCCATCACAACTCTTACAACAATCCATACATCAATTGTGTGAAGCACATTTGTACATATGTTGCCATAATCATTTTCAAATCATTTTCTTTCTACTTGAGCCCTTGGTATCAGCTCCTCTCCCCACCCTCATGAACCCCTGATAAATTATAAATTATTCTTTTCATGTCTTACACCATCCTCTGTCTCCCTTCACCCACGTTTCTGTTGTTCACTCCCCTGGGGTGGGGGCTATACGTCGATCCTTGCAATCAGTTCCCCCTTTCTTTCCCTTCCCCATCCCTTCCACCTCTCCCCTACCCTCCCTCATGGTATCTCTACTCCCCTGGGGTGGGGGTGGGGTGGCGTATCTGTCCTGGATTCTGTGTCAAGAGCTCTTCGCACCATAATACATGGTCTGGTCTAGCCAGATTTGTAAGGTAGAACTGGGGTCATGGTAGTTGTGTGTGTGTGGGTGTGTGTGTGTGGAAGCATTAAAGAACTAGAGGAATATTGTGTGTTTTGTAAGTGCTATACTGGACCCTGGCTGGCTTGTCCTTTTCTTGTGACCCTTCTGTAAGGGGTTGTCCAGTTGTCTACTAATGTGCTTTGCGTCTCCACTCTGACCCCACTCATTTACATTGGTATGATTATTTTGGGTCTTCTGATGCCTAGTACCTAATCCTGTCAACACCTAGTGGTCACACAGGCTGATGCACTTCTTCCATGTGGACTTTGTTGCTTCCCTACTAGATGACCGCTTGTTTAACTTCAAGCCTTTAAGACCCCAGACAATTTTTCTTTTAATAGCTGAGCACCATCAGCTTTCTTCACCACATTTGCTTTTGTACTCGCTTTGTCTTCAGCAATCGTTTTGGGAAGGTGAGCGTACAGAATGCCAGGTTATTAGAATAAAGTGTTCTTGTGCTGAGGGAGGACTTGAGTAGAGGCCCAATGTCTGTCTGTTACTTTAATACTTAACATATAAATATACGTACATAGGCCTATATCCCTATCGTTATATATTAATACATTTACATATGTGCATGCCTATATTTATACCTTTATAAATATCCTTTGCCTCCTAGTTCTTTCCTCTATTTCCTTTTACTTTCCTCCTGTCCCACTATCATGTTCGACCTTAATTCGGCTCAGTATTTCCTCTCAGCTACATTATCCTTGATTGAACCCCACAAGTCATTCTACACCCTGCTCACCATCAATTTTAGGTCTCTTGTTATTCCCTTGTCCCTGGGTTTGTTGGCTCCCCCCTCCCCCCATCCTCTATATCCCCGGAACTGTAAGTCCCATTGTTTTCTCTTTGGGATTGTTTATCTTGCCTATCTTATATAAGTAGACATGAAAAAGAAGAAGAAAGGGCCTATACATAGTTCCAGGTCTTTGACCAATAAAATTTATTGTGGAAAAATGTACACCTCTATGAAGGAGAGAGAAAAATAAACAGTATAGCCCAGAGACAATGATCAATTCACGGCTATTCTTGTTTCACTTCCCCCCATTTTGATTCCAATGTCTTCTTTATGTAGATGATTTAGGCACAAATCTAAGACATCATATAGTTTTCTCCATAACTATTTCAGTATGTATTTTAAAAATACATAATCACAGTACTATTATCACATCAAACATATTATTAATACTTTCCTAATTCCACCAAATATCTGGCATTCAAGTTTCCCTGATGACATCACAAAATTATTTTTCTTTTTCAATAGAACAGTGATAGTTTAATAATGTAAAACTTTCCTCTAGAGTCTATCATCATTAAATTAGCACTGCTGAAACAATGCATGGAAGATTTGCAGTAACATACAGAGGCCCATTCAAATGCACACATAAACAGAACCATGGAAACTTTTAATACTTCCTAATCATTTTATGGCCTTATAGATTTCATGAACAAAAGGACAAATGAACCTCCATTCTATACCCCATCCTTGATTTCTAAAAAAGACACTCCCTCCCCTTCCAGGTAGCATTTTAAATGTCCATATTTCTCAGTCCACATTTAAAGAACCCATTTCTTGATTTTTGGATGTTGCCGTTCTTCACCTTGTCCGTGAACATCCAAACACAGAATATGGGCATTCATCAGCTAATCAAACTCTTCATGTGCTTTTCCAGGCAGTGAAGTTTGAGATTTCAACATTTACTGAATCAGCAACAATAGGTGAGGAAGCAGTAGATTTGGTGAGGATCTGATTTTTCCATGCCACGCTGGACTGGTAGGCACC
This sequence comes from Echinops telfairi, assembly GCF_000313985.2. Classification (NCBI taxonomy): domain Eukaryota; kingdom Metazoa; phylum Chordata; class Mammalia; order Afrosoricida; family Tenrecidae; genus Echinops; species Echinops telfairi. The sequence goes on from NW_022111369.1 coordinate 55,350,832, forward strand.
TTGGGGATCGGGTTTAGAAGATAGGGAAGTAGAGGTGTTTCTTGGTCTGACACTCTTCACGGTAATGGTGTAGAAGGGAGAGTGTGACCCACCACGAGGAGACTAGCCGTGCACTGCAGGGAACCTCCATTTCCCTCGGGAACTTGTGGCAGCAGGCATAAGTGGGAAGAGTTCGTTACAGGTGCTGTGGCAGTTGTGCTAATTGAACAGATCTGGGTGGGGAGGAGCAGTGCCAGGAACAGCGGCCCCTGCCCGAGCCTGGCCACCATCGCTCTGCCCACGTCTGCTGTGTCAGTGCGCAGCATGTCTCGCAAAGTTCTAGCAGCGCAGAGAATCACTGCTCTGGGCCGGGATCGCCAGGTCAGCCAAACTCGCTGCCGCGGAACTGACTTGGTTCAGGGTAGAATCACCCCTGTGGGTTTCTGAGACTGTCACTCTTTATAAGAGTAGAAAACCCAGTCTGTCTCTCCTGGGTCATCTGTTGGTTTAGAGCTGTCGACCTTGTGGTTCACAGCCCAACATTTACCACGGCTCTACCAGGGCTTGTACAGCCCTTTTTTTTGTAGCTGGTTTGTCTAAGGCCAAATCCAAAGAAGGTCCACATATTGTTTTTGACTGGATTTTTTTTTTGGCTAGTTTTTCAAAATTGTTATCGAGACTATACATGCAAAACATACACCAATTCAATAATTTCTACATGTATGATCTAGTGATATTGATTATATTCTTAAGCGTTCTCACCCTCCTTTCCCCACTGTTCCTCCCTTATCAACACAAACTCACTGTCCCCTACGTTTCCCACATGGTCTTTCCAGTTGCTATTGCCAATTTCATTCCATATAGTCACTTCTTACAAGGGTGCCATGCTTACGGCAGACATTCTTTACTAATTAAGCTATTGTTTTGACTAAAGAGGACTTTCCGTCACTGGGATGTTCTTGATTTGAGGTGTAAAGTTGACCTCTGAAAATAAATAGATAGAGATCACCTCAGGACAGTAGTTTGAAGGGTTTGCTGGTCCCAATGGGTCTAGGAAGTCTGGATTCCAAGAGAATTTGGAATCCTCTCCGCATTTCTCCACTTTTGGTCAGAATTCTTCCATAGTATTTTTGACTAATAGGCCCAGTATTGGTATAAGGCCCATCTACTTCTGGCCTTGTGGTAAAGGAGGCCAATTGTTCACGGAGGCCATTCACATGCAGTCCCTTTCTTCCCGGTCCTGACTTTCCTTCCTCCTCTGTTGCTCCAGGCACAGGTCAGGTGTTGTGCCTGGAGGACTGCTTGCATCCTTTTAAGACCCCAAATGCCACAAGCAAACTAGGCAGGAGAATAGAAGCACCTGAGCAACAACTTATCAGGCCAATTAACTGGGATGTCCTGAAGCCACTCCCGCAAAGCATTTATGTTTATGACTCTTAAGTATGGAGCCGTGGTTCTCGTCACTTTTCGTAGAGGAACACTGGTCATGTGCACTACAGAATTTATCACATTATGGATTTGGTTGATAACCTCCCCAGGTTCTGTGTAACCCTCAAACTGAGCTCACTACCATCACTCAATTCTGATTCATAGCGATCCTATAGGACAGAGTAGAATTATCCCTGTGGGTTTCCAAGACTGTAACTATTGATGGGAGTAGAAAGCCTCATCTTTCTCTAGTGGAGCAGCAGGAAGTTTTGAACTACTGAACTGCAGTCCGGCGTACAATCCACTATTCCACCAGGGATCTTTGTTTAACTTTAACCCTTATTATTTTCTATAAACCCAGAGTGAGATCCAGACATTTGACAAGATTCAGGTTCATTTTATGGCAAGGATATTTCATAGGTGATGTTATATACTTCCTATTGCACCATACCAGGAGATAGATACTATCTAATTGGCTCTCTTCTTGTGATATTAGGCTTTATCTGCAGGGTCTGGGTGTTATCAGCTGGAATCATCCCTTATAAACTTCTCCAGGGTTTTTTTTTAACCTAATGATTTTAGTTACCATTAATTATCAGGCAATTCTTTCAGTTACAATACATTATTCCATTTAGTTAGGCTTGCAAAATGATAGTATTCTAATGCTATCATTCCTTGTTGATGTATTAGCAAGAATGCTTCTGTCAAGGAGACCCTTCCTCTCTAATGATTGGTCAAAGGCATGCTGGTGGCACACCTGTGAAGTGCTCAGTTTGCTAACTTGAAAGGGCAGTGGTCCAAAGCCACTGGCCACTCTGCAGGAGAAGAGACTTGACGTTCCCGTTCCCATAAATATTACAGCCTGGGAAGTCCCCTGCAAAGGCATTTGATGGTGTGCGTTATAACAAAGTCCAGATAACCTTGAGAAGAATGGGAGTTCTCCTCATGAAGCGGTTGTGAGAACAGAACAAGGGCTCACGACATGGTGTAAAATCAGGACAGGTGTGCGTCGGGGTTGTGTCCTCTCCTCATACT
>NW_022111369.1:55354549-55356404 GCF_000313985.2 Echinops telfairi
AGTCTCATCTTTTATGATTTTTTTTTCTTTTTGGAATCTTCTATTTCTCTGTGGAACTCTGGTTCCTTGTCATGTGAACTGGAGGCTGTATCATGGACACTAGGCTAAATTTTGAAGTGAATCAATTATGATATTTTGGAAAGAAAGCAACCGTTACTAGGCACCAGGGTTTGGGTGAATTAAACTGACCAAACATTTATTAAATAAGACATGGCTCAGGCAAGATGAAGGAGGAAAATACTAAGCATAAACAAACACAATGCTATATATAAAGGGTTTTAAAGATACAAACCAGGCAGTAGATAATTATGCCTGGAGACAAGGAGGGACGCTTCAGCAAGGGGGAGCATCTGAGCGGAGGCCTGCCGGAGTCAGAGAAATAGGCAGGCAGACAAGGGGGAGAGAAGGGCGAAGCTGGGCAGAGAAAAGAACAGGCCCAAAGCTCCCGGGTCCCCAAGTGCATGAAGGGTTTGAAGAAGAGTCCGATATGCTTCATTTCGCTTGACAGGGTTAGTGGATTTTGAGAGCAGCCAAATGCAGGGTACATAATGCATCTGGACTTCAACAGAGCACTTGTCCAGGATGCTCATGATATCATGGTGGACAAGATGGGGAAATATGGACTAAACTGTAGTACCATTCGGTGAATTAACAGTTAGGTGAATGAATGAACCAAAAGGATGCTGATTAGCAGATTGATGCTAGCCTGGGGTATGGTCTTTATTGGAGCTATGCAGGGCTTTATCCATTCCAACCTTTTTATCGGTGATTAGCATCAATACAGAGAACAAACAGAAAATCTGTGGATTATATGGAGCTAAGTGGGATCTGTTATTTTAGTGTCAGAATTTAAGATGTTGGCGAGTTAAACCCCTTGAGATAAAATATCTAGTGATAAATATAAATTCTCACAGATGAGTAAATAAGCCAACAAGCAAGTACACCCATACACACATGGAATACCTAGGAGAGATGTACTCAGTAGAAGAAATATGAAAAAAGATTTGGGAGTTTAAATCGATGTCATGTCTTAGGAACCTGAATACACATTAGTGGGGTGTTCATAATGTGGTGGGGACACTGGCCAACAGTTGGTTGATCAGATCCTTCTTGAATAAGACTTTGCAATAAAAATTTTTTAACCTGTGATGCTTTATAAAATATTGACCCAACTGTTACAATTTTTAAAAAATCTATGATAAAAAATCAGAAGCCTGGACCCAAGAACTCGCTACAGAACTGGATGTAGGGTAGGAGCCTTTCTTAATGTTACTCAGACCAATAAGGGGATAATGAGAGCCATTAGGTAAAGGTTAAGGGGAAACAGATTTATGCTCTCTGGAAGGACATTCTCATAGTCAGAGATGCCCAGAGGGAGAGTAGGCTGCCCTACAGATCAAGCTTGCCGTCATGAGGAGAGAGAGATGCTCCGTTTAGAAGTTGTTGAGGAGAGTTGATCATCGGAAGCAAGAATTCACCAAAACCTATAATCCCTCCCTGTTTCCATTTTAGCTGCTCTTGTCCATGCTAGTCCCATGAGTATACGAAACCAACCTGGAAATATTCCGTATTCATATAATGGCCTGTGCTTTTATTTTCCCTTTCCATCCTCCTGTAACACATCCCCACCAAATTGTTTTATTCCATTAAGAACCAGGACAGCTCAATTCTAGTTTCAGTTCTACTAATACTAACTCTGGGACCTTGGGTGTGGCTGATGGTTGTGAAATATTTGGTCCTCCTTTCAATGAAAAATTAAGTCCATCAGGTATCAGGCTTCAAAGAACAAAAAAATCATCTCGTTGTGAATGAGGGGGAGTGCAGAGTGGAGACCCAAAGCCCATCTGTAGGCAAC
>NW_022111369.1:55356916-55359443 GCF_000313985.2 Echinops telfairi
AGAAAAAAAATGAGCTGATACCAAGGGCTCAAGTAGAAAGCAAATGTTTTGAGAATGATGAGGGCAACAAATGTACAAATGTGCTTGACACAATGTATGGATGGATGGATTGTGATAAGAGTTGTACGAGCCCCCAATAAAATGTTTTTTTTTTAAAGGAAGAAAGAAAAATTAAATCTAGTTTCCTCCCCTGAATTCCCTCCCCTGGTCTTGAGGAGTCTATTGGCTAATACAATATGGTGGGAGCTGTGGAATCTCCAAGGGAAGACCCCATAAACACTTATGTTGTGCTCACTTTACAAGCATATACTAAAATCGGAACGATGCACAGATGATCAGAGGATGGCTCCTGCCAACGATTAGGATGGATGACTCACAAATTCATGAAATGTTCCATATATTTAAGCGCATAAAGCAAGACAAGCTGACTGCAGCCAGGAGGCAAATAAAGATACAGAAAACCTTCTGGAGGAAGAGATGATCATGGAACTAGCTGATGTTGCTTGCCATCGAGTCAGCTCCCCCCCACCGTATGCACAACAGAACGAAACACTGCTCAAACCCGCGCCACCCTCATAATTGTTGGGTTTCAGTCCCTGGTTGCAGCCTGTGTTAGTGTTGGGTGACTAGAGAGACAAATTCATTGACATTCATATATGTGTAAGAGAGAATTTTCTATCAAGAAATAATTATGCATCAACAAAACACCCCAGCCCACTCCAGATCAAGTCCTTAAGCTTGTTATTAGCCCGTTACTCTGATATTAGCCCATACATTCGTCTAAAGACTCACGCTCCACATGCACTGATGCTGAATGCGGGACCATCACAGGCCGGTGGGCGGAAAATCCTGTGAGTCCATAGCAGTGGATACATCATCAGGACTCTGGCTGCCATCAGTGTGGCTCCATGTGGCTTGTCAACAGGCAAGTGAAACAGAGAGAGGGAGGAGAGAGAGGGAGGGAGAGAGAGAGAGAGAGAGAGAGAGAGAGAGAGGTCTATTTCTCCTGATGGCAGAATGACAGAATCCAGAGAGAGAAGAAGTTCCCAGAATCCTCATGAGAAGGCCACGCCCACAAGGAGGGATCAAACAGACTGTGACCTGATTGGCAGGCTAGACTCCACCCCTGAGTTCTTTGATCAAGTTGACATGAAATTGTGTAACTACCACACAGCCATCTGACATTAGCAATGATATCCCTTGTTCCACGGTCTCTTCTGAATCCAGCCAGAATTTCTGGCAGTTCTCTGTCAATTTACTGCTGCAGCCATTGTTGGATGATCTTAACTAAAATTTTACTTGTGTGTAATATCAATGCTATCGCTCTATAGTTTGAGCATTCTGTTGGGTCACTTTTCTTTGAAATGCGCACAAATTCTCTTCCAGTCATTTGGCCTTCCAAATTTCCTGGCATAGACGAATGAGTGCTTCCAGGGCTTCTTCAGCTTTCTCAAACATTTCAATGGGTGTTCCATCAATTCCTGGAGCCTTGTTTTTGGCTAATGCTTTCAGTGTTATCTGAACTTCTTACTTCAGCACTTGTGATTCTTGCTTATATGCTACCGCCTGAAATGGTGGAATGTCAACTAGTTTGGTACAGTGACTCTGCGTTTTCTTTCATCTTCTCTTGATCCTTCCTGCATCATTCAATACATTGTCTACAGAATCTTTCGAGATTGCAACTTGAGGCTTGAATTTTTTCTTGAGTTCTTTCCATTTCAGATATGCTGAGTGTGTTCCTCCCTTTTCATTTTCTAACTCCAGGTCCTTGCACATTTCATTAGAATATTTACCTTTCTCTTTCTGAAATTTTCCATTCAGCTCCTTGACTTCATCCTTTCTAATGTAATTCGCTTTAGATGCTCTTCAATTAAGAGCAAGGTTTAGAGTCTCTTCTGACATCCACTTTGATCTTTCTTTCTTTCCGGTCTTTTAAATGACCTGCTGCTTTCTTTATGAAGGATGGTCTTGATGTCCTCCCACAGCTCACCAGGGTTTCTGTCACTGGGGTTCAATATGTCATATCTGTTCTTGAGATGTTCTCGAAATTCAAGGTCATATTTTGACTCTCGTGGACTTGCTTTAATTTTCTTCAGCTTCATCCTGAACTTCCAAATGAGCAATTGATGCTCTGTTCAACAGTCGGCCCCATTCTGGTTTTAGCTGCTGATATTGAGCTTCTCCATCGCGTCTTTCCACAGATGTTGTCAACTTGATCTCTGTGTGTTCCATCTGGTAAAGTCCATGGGTATAATCAGTCACCCTTTGTGTTGCTAAAAAAAGTTATTTGCTATGAACAAATCATTGGTTTGGCAAAATTCTGTAATGCAATCTCCAGCTTCATTTCTGTATTTCCCAACCAAGTCCATATTTTCCAACTACTGTTCCTTCTTCTTTTCCCCTGCAGCTTTTGCATTCCAATCACCAATAACTATGAATGCATCTTGATTGCACTGGGGCATGACTCCAGCTAAAGAGAAACAGCTGCAAAAATCCTCCAATGTACCACTTCATTTCTTTTTTTTTT
>NW_022111369.1:55361910-55363581 GCF_000313985.2 Echinops telfairi
TCCTTTTTAGTTGGCTACCATATGTATCCCTGGATTTGGTCTGGCCCCTGCCGTACTATCCGGACCTCATCCCAGGAAATTTTGTGTACAGTAGCTTTTTCCCTATGCCCCTTTTGCATTTTTTTATGCTCCCTCAGCGGACTCATGTTGTACTTGTTCTTTTGTGCTTGGCTTACTTCACTTAGCATAATTTCCTCCAGTTCGTCCCATGTGGTAATGTGCTTCATGCGTTCATCACTGCTTTTTAGCGATGCAAAATACTCTGTTGTATGCATGTACCACAATTTTTTAATCCATTCGTCTGCTGGTGGAAATTTGGGCTGTTTCCAACTCCTTGCAATTGCGAGCTGTGCCACGATGAATATTGAAGCACAGATGTCTGGCCGTGGTTTTTTTCTTGCCTCTTCTGGGTATATGCCCAGTAGAAGAATTACTGGGTCATATGGTAGCTCAATTTCCATCTGTTTTAGATATCGCCAAATCGATTTCAATAGTGGCTGTACATTCCTACAGGTCCACCAGCAGTGGATGAAAGTTCCTATCTCACCACAGCCCTTCCAACACTTATTGCTTTCTGATTTGTTGAAGTCAGCTATTTTTGAGGGTGTTAGGTGGTATCTCATTGTTGTTTTAATTTGCATTTCTCTTATGACTAGAGATATGTAACATATTCTCATTTGTTTATTGGCCATTGGGATTTCTGCCCTTGTGAAACTTCGGTTCAGGTCCTTTGCCCACCTCTCAGGTGGGCAATTAGTTATTTTCTTTTTGGAAGCTAGCACAGTATTATAAATTTTAGTTATAAGGCCTTTGTCTGATGTGTGATTGCTAAAGATGTTTTCCCAGTCCGTGGACTCTCTTATTACTCTCTTGGTGAATTCTTTCAATGTACACAGGTGTTTTATCTTCAGTATATCCCACTTGTCAATTAGTGAATCATCTGTATTTGTGTCCTCCCTTATTTATGATAGCCTATGTATTCCTTGTGCCAAAGTTCTCAGGTTGCTCCTAATTCCCTCATCGATGGCCCTAATAGTTTGGGGTTTAACTTCAAGGTCTGTGATCCACCTTGAGTTTATTCTTGTGCATGGAGTGAGGTAAGGGTCTTGCTTCATTTTTCTGCAGGTAGATATCCATTTTTTCCAGCACCACTTGTTGAAAAGGGCATCTGCTTCCCATTTGCCATTTTTGGGGCCCTTATCAAAGATCAGTTGCCTGTATGCTAATTATTTTATTTCTGGGTTTTCAGTTCTTTTCCATTGGTCTGAGTATCTGTCATTATACCAATACCATGTGGTTTTGTAGCTGTATAATATGTGATAAAGTTAGGTAAAGTAAGCCCTCCCACTCTGTACTTCTTTTTGAGGAGTTCTCTGCTAATTCTGGGCTTCTTCCCTCTCCATATGAAGTTGGTAATCAGTTTTTTCATTTCTTTGAAGAAAGATGAGGATAATTATACTGGGATTGCATTGAACTTATACAGTGCCTTGGGCAGAACTGACATCTTTACTATATTGAGTTTCCAATCCATGAGCATGGGATATTCTTCCATTTGTTGAGGTCACCCTTGGTTTCTTGTAATAGTGTTCTGGAGATTTCTTCCTATAAATATTTTGTTCTTTTAGTCAGGTATATCCCTAGATACTTCAATTTGTGCTTGGCTATTGTGAA
>NW_022111369.1:55364103-55366430 GCF_000313985.2 Echinops telfairi
TGATGAATAATACTAATAGTCTTTCATATGTTGATCCATCCCTGCATCCCTGATATGAATCCCACTTCGTCATGGTGAACTATTTGTTTTATATACTTCCGTATTCTATTGGCCAGTATTTTCTTAAGGATTTTTGCATTGATGCTCATTAGGGGTATTGTTCTGTAGTTCTTGATTCTTGTGGGATCCTTGCCCGTTTTCAGTTTCGGAGTTATACTAGCTTCATAAAAGGAGTTCGGGGGCTGGCCATCTTTTTCTATGTTCTGGAAGAATTTGTGTAGAATTGGTGTCAGTTCTTCCCTGAATGCTTGGTAGAATTCTCCTGTGAAGCCATTTGGTTCAAGGGATTTTTTTTTTTTTTGGCAATGCCTTGATAACCTTGTCTATTATTCAAATTTGTGCACCAGTCACAAAAGCTAGTGATGAAGAAATTGAAGAATTCTACCAATGACTTGTTGGAAATTGATCAAACATGCAGTCAAGATGCATTGACATCTTATGCATGATTGTCTGATAAGGTATTCAAACACTAATATGTAAGCTTCTCTAAGAGTTCAAGAATGAGATTAGGAGAAATACTGACAAACCCAAGGACAACACAAATCAAGCAATAGAAGAGTTCAGGAAAAAAACACAAGAACAAAATGATAAAATGAGTTCACATTTTAAAACCATATGAAAATAGCAATTATAAATCCAAAAGACTAACAAAATTTCAGATATACAATGCAATAGGAGGATACAGGTGCAGAATTAAATCAATGGGGGAAAGAGACAAAATTAAACATTAACCCTACAGCTTGAACAATTAGAAAGAGCAGTAAAAGAAACCCACAGTCACAAGAATAAAAGAAACAATAAAAATTGGAGCAGAAATAAATGAAACAGAAAACAACAATGATAAAACAATGGAGAACATTAAAAAACCCCAGACGTTAATAATTTGAAAATGTCCATAAAATTGACGTCCCCAAACCAAGTTATTTGGCATTGAGTCAATGCTGACTCATGCAATCCTATAGGACAAGGTAGAACTGCTCGTGTGAGTCTGACACTGTAAATGTTTAAGGTACTATGTTTTTCCCTTGGAGCAGTTGGTGGATTCAAAATTGAACCTTGTGGTTAACAGCGCAATGAATAACCATTACACCACCAGGACATACCATTGGTCAAGTTGACAGAAGAAAAGCAGGAAAAGAAGTAAATATCCTAAATAAGAAGTGAGATGGGCAACAGTCTAACAGAACCAACAGAAATAAAAAAGATCATCTGATGGTTAGAATTTATATCAACTAGAAAAACTTAGGTGAAGGTAGGTGTGGAGTTTACCGATTAATTTTCAGTCTAATGACACCTCTTTGGGGTTAGGGCCTTCAGTATAAGGGAGAAAACCTTAGCAGTGCTGAATCTCTTTGCTGTTTGTTTCCTGCTGAATCTGATCCTGAATCTAGTTCAATGATCTGTTGTGTCTCTTAACAATCACAGGACCCTTCAGTGAACTACTGTGCTTGGATTTATTCAGCTTGGATTCATTTACCTCTGCATGCACCAGCCTGTGACTCTCCTGCTTCTTCGTCCTGCTTCCCTTTTGTCAGCTTCCACAGCTATACCAGTCTGAGAAGCCTTCAGCTTACATCTGACGTACAGACTTGAACTGAACTATTAATTACCTCCTTGTAAAACTGTGTAAGTCATTTCTTGATCTAAAAATGACACTGATTTGACTTCTCCAGAGAACCCAACCTAACACAGATCATAACCAAATACTATGAAAACTTATAGCCCCAACAAATTTGAAAACAGATGAAATGGTCAAATTTTTAGACTCACACTTCCTACCTAAAATAGCACAAACTGAGGTAGAAACACTGAAGAGACACATAACAATAGAAGAGATTGAAGATGTAATGGAAACTGCCCCATACAAGCCTGGAGGACTACACTAGAGAGTCTTCCCAACATTCAGAGATGAGTCACATTCATACTATTAAAATATTTCAGAGCATCGAAAAAGTAGGAATACTCTGAATTCATGCTAAGAAGTCATCATAACCCCAGTGCAGAAGCCAGGCAAAGACTCCATCAAAGAAGAAAATTACAGCTCAATGTCCCTCATGAATGTCATCACAAGTCTCAATAAAACTCCAGCCAGTCAGTTAATGGCATATATAAAAATAGCATATCATGACCAAGTGAGATGCATACCAGATATCCAATATTAGAAAATTAATGTATGAATTTGATGCCAATGAGTTTGGTTTGGGGATGTCAATTTTTACCTTATCACCACATAAATAAAGCAAAAGAATCATCTAATCAATTTATAA
>NW_022111369.1:55366847-55375160 GCF_000313985.2 Echinops telfairi
TGTAATAGTGAATGAGGTCTCAAAAGCTGGTGAGTAGTCATGGAAGATGTACCTATTGAATGGTATATTCTGATCCAGAGCAAACGAGAGTGAAACAAATACTAAGGACCCAAGGTTAGTCTAAAGGACCAATGGACTATATGAACTACAGACTCTGCTAGACTGAGACAAAAACTAAAGGGTACTCAGCTACCACTACTGACCACTCTGACTGAGATCACAATAGAAGGTTCTAGATAAGAGTGGGAGGAAAATGTAGAAGAAAACTCCAAACCATACTAGTCCTACTGGTCTGATAGTGCATGGTTGAACCACTGGGCCTATGACCCTTAAATATCCTTCAAACTTGGAACTGAGTCAAAAAATCACCTGTGAGCCCAACAACAAACAGGTCTACAAAGTCCACAATAACATTCATGAGGAATGCACTGCCCGGAATATTGAATTGTATGAGACCAAAAGGGTAGTATTTGCCCCCAACCAAGCTCAGAATGCAGGAAGGGGCAGGAAAGAATGACTGACAAGGGAAACCCAAGTAGGAAGTAGAAATCCATGACATTGAAGAAGTTGCAGCCAATGTCATAGAACACTTAAGCGGCAACTATCAAATGGGAAACTAGTTTGCGCTGCAAGTTTTCAATAGCAACACTCTTGCTGCTTGAAAGGCTCACTCTTTGAACCTCAATACCATAAAGAGAGACCATGTTAAGAAAGATATTTCTGGAAAGTGCCAATTGTTCCAGTCCCTAAATACTTGAATTATTCCAGCTGGAGCACCACTGACTGACCATATGGAGCAGAAATGTCATTCCTTCTGAGCACAGCACAAATTTCTGATTCAAGATTGAAAGGTGTCTGTAGCCAATAACTTTTGAAATAGTTTATATAGCACAGTAGCAGATAACTAGAACATCAATTGAGTCACCTTACCTTTTTGGGAATCACTTTTCAACTTGTAGAAGAGATAAATGATTGCATTAGTTATCTAATACGGTCTGTTATTTAGTTATCTGTTATCTATAATGGAAATTGGATGGATTTAACAAGCAAATAGCTTTAATAAACAGAGATTTATTCTTGCAGACTTTCAGAGGTTAGAAGTTCAAATCCAAGGTATCAGCCCCAAGGGAAGGATTTCTCGCTATATTGGCTTTGAGGAAGGCCCTTTTCTCCTTTTGACAACTGTGGCTGTGGCATTCCTTGGTGCCTGCGTCTAGGTGGTTCCCAGCACCGGGGCCCTGGGCCCAAAGAAAGTGCTCCACTCCTAGTTCTGCTTTCTTGATGGCACTGTGATCCCTCCTCTGCTCACTTCTCTTTCCTTTTATCTCTTGTGATTTGAAAGGTGATGCAGGCCACCTCACATGGAAACTTCCCTTACATCGGTCGTACTGTGATTTGAGTACCGATGCTGCATCCCACACCAATTCCCTTACAAGGGATTGGCTCCTCATACCATCGGAGATGACGACATCATTACACAACTTCTAAATTACTGAGAATCATGGGCCAGTCAAGCTGATATAGTTTTGGAAGACACAATTCAACATTCAATCATGACAGGGACCCAATACTTCCTTTTTTTATCGAGCCCTTGTTTTGTGAGCCACAGCTCATCGCTGTGGTAAGAACGTAGGTGCATTATCTCATTTCATTTTTTTTTTTGGTAAAGATCATTTTATTGGAGGCTCTTACAACAATACATCCATAATTTGTATCAAGCACATTTGTATATATGTTGCTACCAGCATTTTCTAAACATTTATTTTCTATTTGAACCCTTGGTATCAGCTCCTCTTTTTTCCTTCCTGCCCCCTTGCTTCAACCCTCGTGACCCCTTGATAAATTCTGTACTGGATTCATGTGTTGAGAGATCTTATCTGTACCAGTGTACATGCTCTGGTCTAGCCAGATTTGTAAGGTAGAACTGGGGTCACCATCAGCTTTCTTCACCACTTTGCTTATGCACCCATTTTGTCTTCTGCGATCGTGTCAGGAAGGTGAACATCACAGAATGTCAAGTTATTAGAACTAAGTGTTCTTGCATTGAGGGAGTTCTTGAGTAGAGGCCTAAGGTCTGCCTGCTAACTTAATATTTAACATATAAACATATGTACATAGATCTATGTCCCTAGTGTTATATTCAAACATATTTACATATGTATGTTCCGGTATTTATACCTCTATAAATGTCTTTTGCCTCCTAGTCCTTTCTCTATTTCCTTATACTTTCCTCTTGTCCCACTATCATGTTTGACTTTAATTTGGCTCTCAGTAATTCCTCTCAGCTACATTGCACTTGATCAAATCCCATCAGGCATCCTACACCCTCCTCGCCGTTGATTTTTAGATCACTTATTGTTCCCTTGTTCCTGGGTTTGTTGGCTTCCCACTTCCTTTCCACCATGTCTCCTCTCCCATGTCCCCCCAGAACCGTTGGTCCTATTGTTTTCTCCTCGGAATTGTTTATCCTGCCTATCTTATATATAGATAGCCATGAAAAAGAAAAAGGAAAGGAAAAAACTTCTCTAAATAGTTTCAAATCACTCTGTTGACCCTTATGAATGTTTTCCAATCAAGTCTGATGAGGTGCCAAACCCTGCCCCGAAGTCTATTTTTGGGGTTCCTCGGGGACTTTATTGCTTTGCTCCCCTTGCTGCTCTGTGGTGCTCCCTTAATGGTTTGCCCCAGTGTGTGTGGGGAGGAGGGGAGGGGGGGAAACGACCCAATACTTTCTAAAGTCTTCTCCTGCCCTGACAATCACTATAGCCAACATTTTTTTCTCTCAGTATCTCTACATGCTCTTAAAAATTATTGCGGACCCCAAAAATTTCTAGTTACATTTATCGACACTTTAGGGAATTAAAAAAATTCATGAAAAAATGAAATTTAAAATAATATATTTTCCCCTATGACCTTTTTGACCTCTCTTTGTATTTGCTGTATTAGAAAGTAAAAGTGAGGAAGAAATTTTACTTTTGAATGGTATTGTTACACATTTGTAAATTTCTTTAATATTTGGCTTGATAGAAGCAAATTTTTATATTTGCTTTTGCATTCAACCTGCTGGAACATTACATGTTGTATAATCTCTGAGAAGCTTCATTCAAGGGAACACAAAAGTGAAAGGGCAAATATCATATATATTCCAGTATAAGTCAGCCCAAATATCAGCCAAGGCACCTAATTTTACCACAAAAACGATATTTAAAATGTGCCGAAAAAGCTCAGCTTATACACGAGTGTATATGATAGTTTGTTAATTTTATTATAATATTTTTAAATTTTATTGTCGTGAAATATATATAACAAAACATATGCCAATAAAACAACTTCTATCTGTACACCCACTGTGTTACACTTTTCCAAATCATTCCACCACTGTTAACGTAAACTCAATGTCCTATACACAAAACTTTCCCTTGCCTCTCCTGTCCCGCTCCTGGTAACCATCTTTGGTTTCTGTGCATTTTTTTATTTTGTGTAAGTGAGATCACGCGATGTTTGCCCTTTTGCCACCGACTTGTTTTTCTCAGCATTCTGTTTTCAAGGTTCATCTATGTTGCAGCTTGCATTCAGACTCCCATTTCTCTTTGCGATCACTATCATCCCATTGTGTGTACATGCTACATTTGGTTTCTCCACCTACCGGTCGATGAACATTCCATTTGTTTCGCGTTTGGGCTGTTGTGAGAAGCACAGCAACGGAAGTCGGTGAACAGGTGTCTGTCTTCGGGTATGACTTTGGTATTGGGAGGCTGAGCCATATGGTATTTAGATGTTTGACTTTTTCAGGAACGACCAAGCTGTTTTCCAACGCGGTTGTATCCTTCTGCATCCCCACCAGTGACCGATGAGCGTTCTAGCTTCTCCACGACCTCATCATCTGCTTTCCATTTTTCATCATTGATTGAATCTCTCCACTCTCTAGTGGCATTGAACATCTTTTCATGTGCTCGTTGATCATTTTAATATCCTCTTTGATAAAAGGTCGTTTAAATTCTCTGCTCCTTTTGATTTGATTTGCCTTTTTGTTATTAGGGCCTAATAATTAGGCCCTTATCATATGTAGCTCCACATATGGATACATTTGCAGCACACACAAATATGTATATGGAAATGCCCTCTGTGAAACCCTCATCTACTCTTGAGTATGCTCCCACATACCTTTGCACACCTGCTCAGTTTGCATATCTGCCCCTGAAGGAATGCTGGTAACTCCCAGGAAACCCCAGCTATTTCTTTGAGACCTACTGCACAAAAGATATGATTTGGAAAACTTATCTGTATTAATTCCTTAAGTTGATGACACTTAACAAGTTCCAAGATTATAGGAGTCATTTGTATTGTAACAGAGAGTAAAATCTTCCCCTGAAGGAGGAAACTCCCATAGCATCATTTTGAATGTGCAAACGATCCCATAGGAGGGTGCGTGTTCCCTATTCCACTCTCTTTCACCAACATGTGTAGACAGCTGCCTTCTCAGCCATCACGGCAATCGTGGCCTGGCAAGAGGGAAGTTCAGGCACCTATTGGGAAAAGAAGGGCGGAGAGCAGAGAGGCAGTCATGCTCAGGTTTTCCAGGGATTTCTCCTTTGGGGAGACTTCTCCTTTCTGCTTTCAAGGACACGGAAGGATCCAATGAGTAACTAGCAGAGAACTCGAGATGACTAACTCTCATTGACCCACTTTCAGCAATTAGACTTGGTTCTTCCTCTTGGAGACTCTGCTGAGAGACTGTTAGAACTTGGAGGTAATAATGCCCGTTTATTTTAATTAGATTATTGAAAATCAGCAATGATATCATATCTAGCCTTTCCTTGCAATGTAGATATTTCCCAGAACTTTTAGCTTCAGATTTTTAGTAATTGCATTGTGCTAATCAACTAAAATGTCCCATTATGAATGCTAATAAATAAACATAATCATAATCCTAGACATATTCAGATGCTAAAGATGTTAAAAAGTCGCGGCATCTGTCCCTCCAACTCTATACATGCTCTATCTTCCAATCAATTCTCTAAAGAAATATCAGAAATATGTTCTGGATTAGGCTACCTCTTCTCCCTCTCTATTTTTCATTTTACTCTTTTAAAAAGTCAAGAAGTTAAAGTTATAGAAAACATTTAGAAGGATTGAAATACTGTAAAAATTTCAAGAAGATTTAAATAAAGAGCCTTTTATCCACTCTAAGAAATGAAGCAGAGAATGTGACTTTACCAAATATGTACAGACCTACCAAGCCTTGGTACACTGAATATGATTTGTTCTTTGGTGGGAGGAATAATGATTTTGATTTTAGTAACAAAGACATTTAAATGATTAAATGGGCATATTTTTAACATAGTTCCACTAGGAATTATATGTGTCTTCGTGGTATGTTTTTGGCTCTAAAAAGCCATGTACACGGCATGCAGCAGTTAATACTTATCTCAGGAATTATAGGCATGATCTATTATGGTACCTTTAGGACTAAATGATGTATGAGAGAAAATCAAATGATAACAACACACAAAATTATATTCTTTCATGTGGGCCCTATAGAAGGGTTTTTAAAAAATCATTTTATTGGGTCTCATACAATTCATCACAATACATACATCAATTGTGTAAAACACACTTACACATTTGTTGCCTTCATCATTCTCAAAATTCGCTTTCCTCTTGGGTTCCTGGAATTAGCTCATTTTCCTTTTTCCCCCTCCCCCTCCACTCCCCCCTCCTTCATGAACCCTTAATAATTTATAAATTATTATTATATCTTATCTTACACTGCCTGACGTCTCCCTTCACCCACCCTTCTGTTGCCCATCCCCCAAAGAGGAGGTTATATGTAGATCCTTGTGATCGATTCCCCCTTTCTACCCCCCCTTCCCTCCCAGTATCGCCACTGTCACCGCTGGCCCTGAGGGGTTCATCTGTCCTAGATTCCCCGCATTTCCAGTTCCCATCTGTACTGCTGTGCATCTTCTGGTCTAACCAGGTTTGCAAGGTAGGATTGGGGTCATGGTAGTTGGGGGGAGGAAGCGTTTAAGAACTAGAGGAATGTTGTGAGTTTCATTATTGCTATACAGAACCCTAGGTGATTCATCTCCTCCCCACTACCCCTCTGCAAGGTATGTCCAGTTGTCTACAGATGGGCATTGGGTCCCCATCACACGCCACCCTCATTCACGATGATATGATTTTTTTTTTCCTCCCCCGCCTTTGGTGCTTGAAGCGTGGTCCCTTCGGCCCTTCATGATCACACCTGTTGGTGTGCTGCTTCCATGTGGGCTTTGTTGCTCTTATAGAAGGATTTAAAAGGATGGTGCCTGAATTATCTTAAGGACCACCCAAATAATAAAATAATCTTTCCTATAATCTGGTTATAGGAAACAAAAGTATTCTGCTCAATAATTTATTTGTTTGTCTTGGCTTTTAGACGCTCAAGGAAAAGATCTGTGAGCATGTGGTATTGGTGAAGAATATTGAAAGAATTGTGGACTGCCGGAAGAACAAACAAATCTGATTGGAAGAAATGCAGCCAGAATGCGCCTTAGAAGCAAGGATAGCAGGACTTCATCGCCCTTACTTTGGATAGCATGCTTGATAAAGTAAGCAGACTCTACTTGGTAGAGGGTCATCAAAATAGAGGAGGTCCTGTGGGGGCCATATCTGACCTCCTCTGGTTCCCCTGTTGCCACAAGACAGAGGTCAGACATGACTCCATGCTTCATCCCTCTTTATCTAGCCTGGCACCTAACAGTTCCTTCCTCCCTCACCATTCTACATCTCCACTGGGTGCAATAACTCATCCAATGGCCACCCAGCACTCACAGACAATACTCATAATTATGGAGCTTATTCGGGAAGTTAACGGGTTACCGTAAGTCAGGATCAAGGATCAGTAAGGATAGTCACTGGTCCCCAGCAACACTCTCCTCAGCATGAAACTAACTCTCCCTCTCCGGTCCTCAGCCTCTCAGCCATGTGGTTCCTTGGCCTCTGCCTACCTAGACACAGAAGTCAGCCAGCTGCTCCATCTCGCTGTCCTACAGTCCTGCCACCACTCCTCCGTCCCAGGGTCTCCATGCCCCAGTCTCTGATGCTTCTGGACTCCACCTCCACCATTTCAAACAGAGATCTGGAACATGCTCTTCTGATGTTCCTGGGCTTTCTCTCACTGCTGTTGCTTCCAAGATGGCTCATCCTTCTAGCCAAGGGGGTCATAACAAAAACTGACCGTTACCCTCTATGAGTGTTACACATGCCCTATTTTCATAGTCCCAACCAGTGAATTGGTAGGAATTACAGAGATGTGGGTAGAAGTGCCATATTAGGACATTTCATTCCATCACAAGTCCTCAAGAAGATGAATTGGTACAGCATCTGTAACATGGGGCTCAACCATAACAACAATGATGCGGGTGGCATAGGACTGGGCCATGTTTTCTTCTATTGTACACAGTTTTGCTGTGAGTTCAAACTGACTCAACAGCACCTAACAAAAACAACAAGAGCCTGTAGAGAAAGGGACTTTGTTTCCCTTCTCAGTGCTTCACCCAGTAGGCAGAAGAGGATTTCTCCTGGCCCTTTCATTGTTATTAGGTGCCAGTTAGTGGACTCTAACTCTTGTAGTTAGCTACTGACTCTATGTACAACAGAAAGAAACACTATCTACCCAGTCCTGTGCCATCCTTACAACTGTTCTTATGTTTTGGTCGTTGTTGCAGCCACAGTGTCAATCCATCTCATTGAGGGCCTCCTCTTCTGCCCTGCCTCTCTACTTTACCATGCATGATGCTCTTCTCCAGGGACTGGTCCAAAGTATGTCCAACATGTCCAAAGTATGTAAGACAATGTCTCACCATCCATGACTCTAAGGAGCTCACTGGCTGTACTTCTTCCAAGACAAATTTGTTTGTTCTTTTGACAGTTCATGGTACTTTCAATATTCTTGACCAGCATCACAATATTCTTCACATGCATCGATTCTTCTCCAGTCTCTTGCTTGCTGAAAATAAGAACCACTTGACATACTTGCTCATGAAGATCAAGGATTGCAACCTTCAGTATGGATTACGACTCTTGGTCCTATATTCTTGAAATTGCATAGCAATCTACATCTGGCGTCTTCATCTAAATCTGGCCGAAAGCTGAACCCATTACATACTAAATCAAGTTTTATTTCTGAGCTGTCCCATTTGAGAAATGTGATAAGAGCTGGTCAGAGAAGACTATTTCCCTCTTCAACCCAAACCGTTCCTCCAGAGCTTGCTACATTTATTCTGAAGAGGATCCCTTTGGGATTGAGTCTGAAGAAGAGAGTTAACA
>NW_022111369.1:55376172-55379772 GCF_000313985.2 Echinops telfairi
TAAACACACATTTAGCAGACAACTCAGAAATTTTACGCTTTTCTCCAGATAAATAAAAACTAGTGTTGATGCAAAATCTTATATGTGGATATGGCCACATATTGCATGTGTAATACCTCCACATTGAAAACAAGTCAAATGTCCTGTAGGAAGTGCGTGGTTAAACAAACTGTGCACTCCTCCACGGATTGATTCCATACCATGGTGTATCAGTCAGTTCTTAATCTGTAAGGTGGTTATATGAATCTCTGCATGAGATAAAATTTCTTAGAAACACATACCCACAATAGTGGTTAAAAGTGAGTAAGCTCTGAAGTGTAGTGATAGTTTGTACCAATATCAAGCTCCTGGTTTGGGGATTGTGCTACAGTTATATAACATGTTACCATTGCTGGAAGCTTGGTGAATGGTACAGAAGAGGACTCTGCTTTGCATTGACCTGTGTGTTGGTAGGGAGCCCTGGTGGTGTAGTGGTTACGAGTTGGGCTGCTAACCGCAAGGTCTGCAGTTCTAAACCACCAGCTGCTCCAGCAGGAAGAGAGGTGGCGTTCTACTTCCATAAAGAGGTACAGTCTCTGAGCCCCACAGGGGAAGTCCGACCCTGTTCTATCTGGTCATTATGAGTTGGCATCGACTTGATAGCAGTGAGTTGAGTATGTCTGTAATTCTTTCAAAACAGACCATTAAGAAAACAATGACAATAAAACAAACATTCTTGTTTGCACTTTTACTGAGACGTGAATCTGCTCTCTCTCCATCCACCCACTATGTCTCCTGCATGCTCACCCTTGAACCTTTGTGGAGGTCGATCAGAAGTCTGTCCCAGGAGGGCTTTGATCTAGACATGCTCT
Organism: Echinops telfairi; assembly: GCF_000313985.2. NCBI lineage: Eukaryota > Metazoa > Chordata > Mammalia > Afrosoricida > Tenrecidae > Echinops > Echinops telfairi. The sequence continues at coordinate 55,377,024 of NW_022111369.1, forward strand.
CCTGAATGCATTCTCCTAAATGTAGGGAGAAATAGGGTCCAGTATGGTTGCGTCTTTCTTTCCAGTATGTATACATACAGACATACAAATACATATTGAAAGTGCCTAAATCCACAAGAATGTGTATTTTATATGTTTTTAAATTGTTGGGATTGTGATAGCCGATTCTGATTTCCCTTCTGAGTGCCTGGTAGGATCATAGTTCACTGACCCCTTTAAAGTTAGGCCACATTACGTGACTTGCTATGGCCAAGGAGCTAGGAGTAGAGGTGACATTAATCAGTCCCAGGAGAAAGATCGAAACGTCAGAGTCTAATTTACCATGTCTCCTTCCCCCGAGGCCCTGCCGGATGCTGCCTGAGTGACAAGGGTAAGCAGAGGAAACCATGCACCAACTAGTTGTGAATAAGTTACAAGTGGGAAATAAAAATAAATTGTGTTGTATTAATCCAGAGATTTGGGGACTCTTATAGCCAACTCATTTTATCTTTTATAAAAGTAATTACCTAAAAGAGGGCTTCACAAAGTTTCTGTGAAAATTCTATTATCATTGAATTTTGTTTGCCATGAAGTTGTGGAAGTTCCCTTATATATCCATATAGATGTCACCTTTTGAAAAGCAACCTGGCAAGGATATTTATATCCTTTGATAGAAAATATCAGCGCACAGGAATATATATCTTTGAAAGGCCGTTCGGATCATCTAAAACTTTATAACAAATACGTCCAACAGAAAATTCAGGCGACAAAAGTGTATAGAATAAACTGATTATGCAAATATATGCCCCCCCCAATACTAAATTGTACAAGAGGCACTACCAACAAATGAAAGGGCAAAGCAATGCTAGTAGAGTTTAATATTCAAGTATCTAGAGACCACTAAAAAGTAAGTCCAACATCGAAATGAAAAAGGAATAGAAATTTCAGAAGAGGACTTCCATAGAGTAAATAAACATAAGTAAGAGACGTTCATCTTCACTGCTGTGTTTAGGGGCCATCGAGTTGGCTGTGACTCAGAGCGATCTATGTTTTACAGAATGACACCCTGCCCAACCCTACGTAAGCCTCACAGTTTTTGTTATGCTTGATCCCATTGTTGCAGCCGCGCCAGCATTCCATCTCCTCCAGGGTCTTCCTTGTTACCAAGCATGATGTCCTTCACTAGGGATTTGTCTTTCCCGATAACACGTCCAAAGTATGTGAGTGTTGCTAAGAAACATTCTGTTCGTATTGCGTCTAAGACAGGTTCGGTTGTTCTTCTGGAAGTTCCGGTTTCAATATTCTTCACTAGCACCATCATTAAAATGGGTCAGTTATTCTCTGGTGTTCCTTATTCATGATCCACCATGCATATAAGTTTACTGAAAAGACCAAGACTTGGGTTAGGCACACCTTAGTCCTCAAAGGGATTATCTTTGTTCTTTACCACTTTATAGAGGTCTTGGGCAGCAGAGTTTCCGTAGGCAGTACATTATTGGATAGCTTTGACTGCTATTTCCATTAATGGATTCAAAGAGGATGACATCCTTGACAACCTCAGCCTTTTCGCCGTTTGTTATAGTGTGGTCTATCGGTCCAGTTGTGAGGATTTTTTATTTCTTCACATTGAGTTGCGTTGTTTCCCCTTTATCTGTGAGTGCTTCAAATCCCCTTAATTTTCATCAAGCAAAGTGTCATTTATAGCTCACAGATTGTTAAAGTAAGCCTGCGGCCAAATCTGAGGCCATCATCTTCCTTATATCGTTCTCAGATTATTTGCTCGGCACACAGATTGAATAAATGCGGTGAAAAGAGTCAACCGGGTGCACACCTTTTCTGGTTTTAAATTCTGCTCTGTTCAAACACCTGCTTCTTGGTCTAGCTACAGGTCACACACAAGCACAAGGAAGAGTTCTGAAAGCGCCACTCTTTGCAATGTTATCCATAGTGCGTTATGATCCACATAGTCAAATGCCTTTGCAAGGTCAATAAAACATAGGTAAATATCTTCATGCTTACCATCAAAATGGCAAACATCTTTATGCATCTGCTTTCAGTCATAATAAGATTATTCAATTATTTCCACATTCTATTGGGTCACCTTTCTTTGGAATGGGCACAAAAATGTATCTATTCCAGGCTCACTTGGCCAGCTTTCGAATTTCTTATTGTAGGCTGGTGAATGTTTCCAGAGCTGCATTGGGTGAAATATTTCAATTGCTATTCTGTCAATTCCTGAAGCCTTGTTTTTTTATTAATCCATTTGATATGGCAGAATGGACTTCTTTCTCCAATATCATCAACTCTTGATAATATACAGTCTCTTGAAATAGTTGAATGCCAACTAAAATATTTTTCAGTACTGTGACTTTATTCCGTTCATCTTTAGATGCTTCCTGCATCATTCAATATCTTGTCCACACTGTCCCTCAAGGTTTGATTTTGTTCCCTTTCCATTCTTTCAGCTCGAGATGTGCAAACCATGGTCTTGCTTTTTGTTTTCAAACTCCAAGTCTTGCACATTTCATTATCATACTTTGTCTTCCTAAGATTCCCTTGACATTTTCTGTTTAGCCTTTTGCTTCAGCATGTCTTGCATTTGCTTTAGCTAAAGGGCAGGTTTCTCTTCTAACGTGCATTTGGGTCTTTTTTTTTCTTTCCTGTATTTTTAAGTATATTGGTTTTCTTCGTGTACGATGCCCTTGATGTAACCCTACATCTTTGATGATTAGTGTTCACGGCAACTAATCTGCTCTTCAGTTTCTCTATA
>NW_022111369.1:55383410-55387835 GCF_000313985.2 Echinops telfairi
TTCCCTGTGCCAAAGTTCTCAAGTTGGTCTCAATTCCCTCATTGATGGCCCTAATCGTTTGAGGTTTAACTTCAAGGTCTGTGATCCACCTTGAGTTTCTTCTTGTCCATGGAGTATGATAAGGGTCTTGCTTCATTTTTCTGCAGGTAAATATCCATATTTTCCAGCACCACTTGTTAAAGAGGGCATCACCTTCCCATTTGATATTTTTTGGGGCCCGAAAAGGGTATTTTCAATGAAGAAGTTGTTAGTATAGAAAAATTACATCATGTGATCTTTAGCATGGCCATATTTTCCAACTACTGATTCTTTCTCTTCTTCTTTTTTAAGTTTTGCATTCCAATCACCATTAATTACCAATGCATCTTGATTGCATGTTTGAACATTTTCAGATTGAATAAGTTGACAGAATTCTTCAAATTATTCATCATTGGAAGTAGTAGTTGTTTTGTAAACTTTAATAATGGCAGTATTAACTCATCTTTCTTTTGTGCCTATAGATATTATTCAATCACAGACAGCATTGTATTTCAAGATAGAACTTCAAATGTTCTTTTGATGAGGAATGAATACCATTTTTCTTGAATTTGTCATTCTCAGCATTATTATCTAATAATTAGATTTTTTTAAAAAAGAAATTATCTCACACCCTCAGATTGAAAGACATTTAAAGACCTGAAAATACTAACATTGCCTAGACTATCAGAAAATGGACAGCTGAAAACTGCTGTTGACTCTGGAGAGCAAGTTATCAATAGCTAATGACTTGAACTGTTCATAGCCAATGGCAGAGCAATTTTCTTTCTAGAACATAACCTATAGAAACTCTGACACCAGTGCACAAGAAGACACATACTAGAATTATTATTGAAGAGAATGTTTTCATGTTACAATGTTACAAACAATTGCAGCATTGTTTATATATAGGCAATCTTAATAATCTATAAATCCAATAATGGAAAATTAATAAATGATAGTAATAATGGAATATTATCTAGAAGTTTGATCAATGAATTTACATTGCAACTATTAGCCTGAATGCATTTTTTAAGCATGTTATTGAATTAATGAGTGAACGGAACAAGCTGTAAATGAAAGACTGTTATTTAATTAATGCAAATTCAAAAGATACCTGAGCCTATATATGGTTTATGAATACATACACCTATGAATCCAATCAAAACAAAGTTGTCTTGTTGTTGCTTGTCATCAAGTGGATTCCAACTCATCCTGACCCTACCCTGCCAAGGTTCCAAGGCTTGGAATCTGTTCTTTTTAAGAACAGATCTCCAGATCTTGACTCCCTGAAAGTACTGGGTTTGAAATCATGGACCTTCAGTTAACCAGGGTTCCTTAAAATAAGGATAGAAGTCACATATATAAACTTTTGTAAATCATTATCCTTGGAGAGAGTGGGAGGAGTAGTTTCCACTGCATGTTTTGTTTCTTTATAATTAAAAAAAAAGGGGGTAGGACTCAAAACAAATATAGCAAAATATTAATATTGGTTAAATAGGCTTCAGGACTCAAGAGAGTTTATTATATTATACTTGGTATTTTCTGGATGTTTGAAACACTCCATTATTATAATAATAAAAGTCTTTATATGGAGATAAACCATGTTTACAAAGGTTATCTCTGTTACAATTGTGGGCAATCTTTCTTCTTTGCTATACTTTTCTGAAATTTCCTAATTATTCTCAATAAGCATGTATTTATTTTATAATCAGAACCATCTAAATCAATCTCTCTTCTACTCCATAGAGTTTAAATGAAAAGTGAGGCAATGGCTTTTTTACATACCATTTCTCCAGCAGGGTTCAGAGTTGTGAAGCATTCCCTGAAGGACCAATGTCAGAGATGAAGTGCTACATACTTTCCACTTCTTCAGCATGACAAAGCCATTTGTTCATGCGCTGGTGGTCTACTCAGGGTCTATCAGCCTCCTGGCCTCCATTTAAGGAGCACTGATGTGAAATGAGGAGGAGCCCTGGTGTCGTAGTGGTTATGTGTTGCCCTGCTATTGGCAAGGGTGGCAGTTTGAAACCATCAGTTGCCCCTACAGAGAAAGATAGGGCTTTCTACTCCCAGACACAGTTACAGCTTTAGAAACTCAAAAGGGGCAGTTCTCTCCTGTCCTATACAGGGTCACTATGAGTCAGCATCGACTGTATGACTGTGATTGGGAGGGGGCATGGAATTGGGGGGTATAAAATAAAGGAAGTCTGGTGGTACTATGGGTTGCACACTGGGCAGCTAAAAGCAAGGTCAGTGGAGCAAACCATTTACTGCTCTTTGGGAATAAGGTGAGACTTTACTCCTACCGAGGTGTACTGTCTTGGAAACCTATGGGGACAGGTCTACTGGGTCCTATAGTGTAGTTGTGAATTGGAATGGCCTCAATGGCAATGAGTTTGGGTTTGGTTTTGGGATGTGGTGGTTAAGCCCTTGGATGCTGATCAAAAGGCTGCCATTTCAAAGCCACCTGATGCTCTGGGGAAAAGATGTGGCAGCCTGCTGTCATAAAGATCTATAATCTTAGAAAAGCTATGGAGTAGTTCTACTCTAGGGCAACAGATTTTTTTAAGCGGTGGCTTCCATTTCCCTTCCTTGTGGCCAATCTTGGACACCAGTACTAAATCTGACCGTCTCAGCTGCTGTCTGGGAACTGGTCCTGAAACCCTGCGCCAACCCTGTCACGTTTGATACTAACATTGCACTTTTGATACCTTACCCTTCAGTCTTCCATACTGAAAGAGATTTCTACCAAAATGCCTGATGAAATAGCATGGTGGTTAAAAGCATCGGTGAGGCAATATGATTATCTTATAGCCCTCTGCCGTCACTAACTAGCTATGTTGCACTGGGACAAATTATTGAACCTCCATTAAGTTACAGATTTTTCATCTATAAAACTGGGTGATATTAATCTTTTCATTGTGAGGCCCAGACACCAAAATAAAGTTTGCATATTTAAAAAATGGTTCAAGGATATTTACTGGCTGCTTTAATTTCCAGAGAAGACATAGACAGTTGGTGGTTACAGTCTTGGAAACCCACAAGAGCAGGTCCACTCTGCCCTCTAAGGTCACTATGAGTCAGCATCAGCTTGATGGCAGTGAGCATGATTTTTTTTTCTTTTTGAAGAATTATACGTCCATTTGCAACCCATAGTAGAAAGATTCAGAAGGACAATAGATGGGGGGCTTCAAAAAGTTCATGGGAAAATTGCATCATCTTTGATTGCATCATCTTTGAATTCCCATAAACTTCCTGAAACTTGAGAAAGTTTGCATTGTGGAGTTTGAGAAAGGAGAGGCTGGGCATGCATCAGAGCCATTGTTGTAGTGTCAGCGCCTTTTTTTTTTTTTAGCATTGGATGGAAAATACGTCTGCTATGCTGAAAAGCTGCCTGTGAAATCCAGCAGAATATTATAGAGGCTGAAATGGTAGGCAATGCTTTGTTCTTAGTTTTCATATATCTTTGCATATATTCTATGGCATTTATATTAAATTCATAAACCAAATATTCCTCTGTTAGTGTGAACTCAATAAAGCTTCTACACTAACAATAAAACTGTCCTCCTGCCTGCTGATTTATTTATTGGTAATTTCTCTGACGTCTCAGCTCTTAGGACCTAATATAATAACTGCACAGTGGCAAGTTTTGACAGCAAAGGTAGCCTGGTCACTCAGAAACCTAAGGAAAAGGCCTTAATGTGATATCAGCATGTGATACCAGCCTTACAGTGTTGGTAGGTGGGTTTGAGGCTGGTAGCACCACAGATAGTGACCTTCCTTCAAAAAGAAGGGAGATGGCCATCTGTATGATCTTTGCTGTTTGAGCTCCTCGTGGTGGCTCCTGTCAGTTCATCTCAGTCAGGGTGTCCCATTTCCCGACACTATGGAACATGCTGCACTCCGCTCATAAAATGTGGCTATTCACCAGTTTGTTGAGTTGATGTTCCAAACAATTCCACGTGGCCGAGGAGAACTGCCCCACCTGTGGTGTTTGAGGCTGTAATGCGGGACCAGATCACCAGATCTTTGTCCCAGGAGATGCTGAGTGAGTAGGAGCTGCTTGTGGGCAACACTCACCACTTCAAATCTGAAACAACGCCTGTCCACACTGCTGGTATTGTATGTTGTGTGGGTACTATGAAGTTTCGGTGGCGTAGGAGGGGGATTCAAAAAGTTTGTGGGGAAATTGAGTGAAAAGATTATGGAGTTTCAGAAAAGTGGGTGAAGGGAGACGTCGGGCAGTGCAAGATATGACAAAATAATAATTTATAAATTATCAAGGGTTCATGAGGGAAGGGGGAGGGGGAAATGGGGAGAGAGGGGGGAAAATGAGGAGCTGATGCCAGGGGCTTAAGTGGAGAGCAAATGTTTTGAGAATGATGAGGGCAATGAATGTACAAATGT
>NW_022111369.1:55389255-55407892 GCF_000313985.2 Echinops telfairi
TGGCGGTGGGAAATGTGGCAACAATTATGGATGACAGTTGCAGAACATGGTTAATGTCATTGATATCACTAAATGGTCACCTGAAGAGATGTTGGCTTGGCAAGTCTTGTGCTACCTGCGTTTCTGCAACATTAAAAGAACACAAGCAGCCTATGGATCTCAGTGGTCTGATCACTGTGGTGCAGGACTGGGTGGTGGTTCATCCTGTTGGGTATGGGGGCTGGCTTGACAGCAGCCAGCAACAATAAATAATGTGCCAGCAAATGGTGTTCTAATAGGCACTTTATGATGTATTCAATCATTTAATCCTCTCATCAACCATGAGGTGTGCTCTATTATCATCACGCCCCTCTCATCTATCTAGAAGACAATGTTTAGAGACTTGTTCTGATTCTTCCACAATGGACCAGGACTCAACCCAGAATGCAAAAGCAACATGGTTAAGAAACCCCATGCTCTTACCTACCCTGAATACTGAGACCAGACAATAATAGAGTTTTCCAGGATATTTCCAGAATAATTCCAGAAATTTCTGGAAATGAGAAGAGGCAATTGTCATATGAAATACAGATTCTCTACTTTGTGAAGCTGGGTCCAGTTCTGTCATGTTTACCACTGAATTCTGAATAAGTGCTATCTAGTTAAGAAGCCTTAGTACTGCTGTGGATTAAGCTAAGGGCTGTTAGCCACAGGGTTAGTGGTTTAAACCCAGCAGCCACTCTAAGGGAGAAAGACGAGGCTGTCTGCTTCCACTAAGATGCATGGTCTCTGAACACCTAACGAGAAGTTCTACTCTGTACAGAGGGCTGTTATGAGTTGGCATTGCCTAGACGGCAGTGAGTGGGCTACACAGTAGGCCCTCCTCCCAGGTTTGTTATTATTGCATGATTGTGGGTGAACTGAGGAAAGGCTTCATAAAAGTGTCGACTTTGAAGCTGGCTTGGAAAGTTGGATTTGAGTTTAACTCGTGAAGGTAAGAGGGATGTGACTCAGGATCGAGGGAATGGCATTAATCCTTCACTTATTACTCAATAAATTGTTATTGAGTCATGGTATGAGCCAACATTATGGCTAGTGACAAGGATACGGACTCCATTCTTCCAGCGTTTGCATTTTCAGGGCCGAGTAGACAGCCAGGAGTGGTGAGCGTCATGGAAAGGGAAGGAGTCAGTAAGCTAGAGTTAGCTGAGGGTCAGGAAAGACCTTCCTTGGAAGCAAGAACAGGCAGGAAAGCAGGGATTGCATGGTGTGTGAACGTAATATTGAGAGGTTCAGAGTGGGGCGGGCCAAATAAATGGGGTTTGACGTCAGGAAAATTGCAGACATGCTAGTTCAACCATTAGGCCACTAACTGTGTGTTATGGAACCTTTGTGAGCCTCAGCTTTCTGGTCTATGAAGTGGGGATGCTATCAAGAACTGCATCTCCCTAGTAGCAGCTTCGCTAGAGGAAGATGAGGCAGTCAGCTGTCATAAAGGCAGAGCACTGCCTTGGGAACCCAGTGGGGCAGTTGGACTCTGACCTAATGGGACCCTATGCTTTGAAGATGGCTGTGTGGCAATGAATTTTGGAAGCTGGTTATTAATAGGATTGGGCTTCAGTGAGAAAATGTATGTGACACTCTTGTATAAAGAGTTATGCATTGTTGTGGTGGTAAACTGGTAAGACTGTAAAAGCAGAGAGAATGTTCTGTACATTGAACTGAACCCTCATTTCCAGATGAGGAAATTGAAAGGCCAAAAGACAAAGTCATTGGCCAAAGCTTGCCACACAAAGAAAGAAAGAAGCTAACTAGCTACCGTCTGGTCGATTCTGGCCCATTCTGACCCTGTAGGACAGAGTAGAGCTGCCCCTGTGAGTGTGTGAGACTGTAATACTTTAAGGGAGTAGAAAGCTTTGTCTTTCTCCCTTGGAGCTGACTGGTGGTTTCGAACTGCTGACCTTGAGGTTAGCAGCCCAAAGCATAGCCATTACACCACCAGGTTCCTCAAGCTTGCCTCAGTTGGAGAGAAACAGAGAAAGGATTTCCGCTTCTGGCTGTTCCGGTCATGAAGGTACCAACTAAATCACGTTGCTCTTGTTGTGAGAGGCCATCAAGTCAGTTCCGACTCGTATCACCTCTATGTCATCCGACCACTGGAGGAAACATCTCTGCTCCTGCACTGCATTCACCTTGGTTGCAAGGTTTGAGCTCACTGTTGCAGCCACTGTGTCAATCTATCTTATGGAGGGTCTTGCCGTTTTTCGTTGACCTATTTTACCGAGCATTATGCCCTTCTCTAGGGCCTGGTCTCTCTGGGTAACATGTCCAAAATATATGAGATGCAGTCTCATCGTCCTCATTTCCAAGGAGCATTCTTCTAAACAGATTTGTTTGTTCTTTTGGTAGTCCATGATGTACTTATTTATTTTAATAAATCATTTTACTGGGGCTCTTACAGCTTCCATGATATATTTAATATGCTTCTTTAACAGCATAATTCGATGGCATAGATTCTTCTTCTAAACCATACTATCTGTCAATAGAACAAAAAGAACCTTAAATGCCAAGATATGGAAGTTGATCTGGTGTACTAAAACACTTGATGGCTCCATCTAGAAAGCATTGGACAGGTAACTACAAGGTTGGCAGGTCAAAACCACCAGTCACTCCAAGGAAGAGAGTTGAGGCTATCTGGATTTGTGGCAATGTAAGCCTCGGAAACCCTTTATAATGGGGGGTGGGGTGGGGGCGGGGGGAGGCATGAGATTGCGCCATCCTGGACTGCAGGACTAGATATGTGGGCCAATGGGAACCTTGCCTTTTGGACACAAATGCAGCTCTAGGTCATGGTCCCTGTTAGTTGGTGGCTACCTGCATGTTGTTATCTGTTATTATTATTTGTGTGTGTGTGTGTGTTTTGGTGTTGATCTATACAAGAAATGCAGGATGGTCAGTCTTATGGAAACAGCTGCCAGTTCCTGGGGGGCACAGGAGGGGAGAAGTGGTGGGAGGTGAGTGGGGAGCCAACAATGACAGGTACAGGGGAATAGTAAGAGTTCTAAAATGGACCACAAGGAGGGTGTAGCTTTTCTGGGGGTGTTTGATCAATCAAATTGTAGCTGAGAGGAATTACTGAGAGGTGAACAACAGCATAATAGTGTGGTAGGACGAAAAACCAAAACATATATATATGCATATATATTAATATGTGTATATTTGTTTATGTATGTGTACATATAGATATAAATGCAACAAGGAAGCAGATAGACTTTGGGCCTCTACTTAAATCTTACCTCAGTACAAGAAAGGTTTGTTCTAATAATGTGGCATTGTGTGATACCCACCTTCCTGACATGATCCCTGAAGACAAAATGGGTGCATAGCAATTGTGGTGAAGAAAGTTGATGGTGCCCAGCTATCAAAAGCTATAGTATCAAGGGTCTTAAAAGCTTGGAGTTAAACAAGCGGCCATCTAGCAGGGAAGCAACAAAGCCCAAATGGAAAAAGTACATCAGCCTGTATGATCATGGGTGTCTATAGGAAGAGGGATCAGTGTGGGGTAGATAAATGCTAGCAGGCATCTCCCCTGAGGGTGACCAGTTACCAAACTGCAGTGCCCCCTCCCCATCCCTGCTGCTGGGCACAATGGACAGGCTCCTGTAGTTGGAGTTTACACCCTACTGATAATGGTTCCTATGGAGACCCAGGGAACAGGTCAAAGTTAAGCTGCCATCCTAAATCTAGGATCCACTCATCTTGTCACAAGTATACCCCCAAACCTTCCTCTTCCTATTGTGTGTATGTCCCTAGACCACCCCCTCTCATTGCTGTATGACCTATAGTGTAACCCCTTCCAGTGACATATGTCTTTACCTGTAATTAGGGGGCTTGCACACCCCCAAAGGCATATAGGCGTGGTCAGCAATAGAGATCTCTCTCTGGCCACTTGCTGGTCTCTCCCTCCCTGGCCTCTCTTCCCCCTCTCCTCACCCATCCTCTTTCCCTTGTTCCCTTTCCCGTCTTCCCTTCCCCCTCTCTCCACGTGGACCACCAAGCTGGGCTGAGGTGAGCAAAGCTACCATGTAATGTGTCTGACTGCATTAATGTAATATCTCTTCTATCGCTCATGCTCTTGATGCCTTTAATATAATACATATATACCTTAACCGTACAATTGTGCTTACTGAACCTGTGGGTAGTAGCGGAGGGGTTGGCCCCCCAATTTTATACTACCGATCAGACATTCAAAAAAAATGCATCCAAATTGGGGCAAAGGGGCCTGGATGTAGTGGAGATCCAAAGTCCACCAGCAAGACAATAGGACAGTCCCTCTTAGTAGGGCCTCATGGAATGGAAGATAAATCCAGAGTGTAGTGTGACACTGATGAACCCCATAACTATCCTCTAGTTCTTTAAGATTTCCTCCCCTGACTATTGTGGTTCACAAGTGATGTACCTCATTGGTCATGTTAGACTCAAGTATGTTCATTTGTATATTTAAGATCACTCGGTACATGGTAGCCAAGATAGATGACCCCTCAGAGACACTGACAGATGGTTCCCTAAGAGTCTGGAAAGGGAGAGGGGTGGAGAAAGGGAGGGAGAGGGGAGCTGATAGCATTGATGATTGTATAGCCTAACATAATGGGATTGAACAACAGAACTGTATGCGAAGGGAAGGGACATATTGGAATGAGTAAGATATGCCAATAAAATATGTTATTCTTCTCGGGTCCCTAAGAAACTTTGGTGGGGTAAGTAGTTACTTGTTGGGCTGCTAACCACAAGATCAGTAGTCCGAAACCACCGGTCGCTCCAAAGAAGAAAGACAGGGATTTCTACTCCCACTAAGAGTTATAGTCTCAGAAATCCACAGGGGCAGTTAATTAGACTCTGGCCTAACGAGCGAGTTTGAGTTTTTTGAGATGAGTCAAAATGACTCGATGGCAGTGGGTTGGAATCTGGAGAACCTATTAGGGAGCTACTAATTAGGACGAGGACTGGGATAAGGTTTTTCCCAATTCACTGCCAGCGAGTGGGTGCCAACTCACAGCAACCCTATAGGTAGAACTGCCCGGTGGGTTTCTGGGACTTCAAATCTTGACTGGCGTGGAAAGCCTCATCTTTCACTCACAGAGCGTCTGGTAGTTTCAAACTACTGACCTTGTTGTTAGCAGGTAAGAAGAGTAAAATTTAAAGCCAAAAAAAGAAGTCATCATCGTGTTTATTGCAATTTATGGAGGGCCGGTGTGTGCAGCGTGGAACTGTGCTCTGGGGAGTCTGCGTGACGGTGATGTGAGGATCCACTTTACCAGACTTTTCTTCGTAGTGATGTGCTTCGTGGTTTGCACCACACAGGGACTCCTAGCGAAGTTAAGGGAACACCAGAAAACTCAGGAGTATTAAATAACATGCTAAGGCACTATTTATACACTGCAATTCCACATTATTTAATTTATTTTTTAACTTTTATTATGAATCGGGTGATAATGTTAATGCATATATATTTTGATTAATTTTTTTAAAACAAAAACCTCTTTAGGGAGGGGGGCGGGAGGAAGGGGGAACCGATCATAATGATGGACACATAACCACACACACCCCCTCCAGGCTGGAAGAACAGTGGAAACCTTGGGGGAAGGGAGACAGTGATGATGAAATATCACTTCATGCCTGCCGCGTCTCCCTGTTTCCTGTTTCCAATCCCACGTTTGCCCAAATGCTTCTGAACTTTGTCTTTGGGTGAACCAGCAAGCTACAGCACCTGGCCATGAATGTGCAGTTCTACAAATAACGTTTGATTGGGAACACGGACAGGATTTAAACTTTAAAAAAAAAAACCACCAAAACCTAACTCACTGCCATGAAGTGACTTTTGAGCCATGGTGATGCCATGGGGCAGGGTTGAACTGCTCCTGCGGATTTCTCCGTCTGTAATTCTTTACAGGAGTCCAAAGCCGTGTCTTTCTTTGGAGGAGAGGCTGGTGGTTTCAAACCACCAACTTTGAGCTGTGTGGCCCAATGCATAACCACTACGCCACTAGGGCTCCCAGTTCCAGGATTAGGGTGTGACAGATAAAATTGGGTATGCGAGTGCAGAGCCAGTGTCTGTCTTTATTTTAAAGCTTGCTATCTTTTGATCGTAGGTTTCTTTGCATTAATTTTAGGATTTTAAAATACTGCATTAAAGCATTATTTAGCAAAAAAGGAGGAGCTGATACCAAGGGCTCAAGTAAAAAGAAAATGTATTGAGAATGATGATGGCAACAAATGTACAAATATGCTTGACACAATGGATGGATAGATGGATTATGAGAAGAGCTGTATGAGCCCCCAATAAAACAATTTTTAAAAAAAGAAATAGATAACCCCTTTTGGCTCTCTGCACGGTGCCATGGCGGTCGGCAAGAACAAGTACCTCACAAATGGTGGCAAAAAAGGAGCTAAGAAGAAAGTGGTTGATCCATTTTCTAAGAAAGATTGGTATGCTGTGACAGCACCAGCTATGTTCGATATAAGAAATATTGGGAAAACACTAGTCGCCAGAACTCAAGGAACCAAAATTGCATCTGATGGCCTCAAGGGTCGAGTTTCAGAAGTGAGCCTTGCTGATCTGCAAAATGATGAGGTTGCCTTTAGAAATGTTAAGTTACTTACTGAGGATGTTCAGGGCAAAAACTGCCTGACCAACTTCCATGGCATGGACCTTACGGCGGGACAAGATGTGCTCCATGGTCAAGAAATGGCAGACCATGACTGAATCTCATGTTGATGTCAAGACTACTGATGGGGATCTACTTCGTCTGTTCTGTGTTGGTTTTACTAAAGAACGCAATAGTCAGATTCGGAAGACCTTGTATGCTCAGCACCAGCAGGTCCGCCAAATCCGAAAGAAAAGGATGGAAATCATGACCCAAGAGGTGCAGACCAATGACTTGAAAGAAGTGGTCAATAAATGGATTCCAGACAGCATTGGGAAAGACATAGAAAAGGCTGGCCAGTCTATTTCTCCTCTCCATGATGCGTTTGTCAGAAAAGTAAAGATGCTGAAAAAGCCCAAGTTTGAATTGGGAAAACTCATGGAGCTTCATGGTGAAGGTGGCAGTTCTGGAAAAACTACTGGTGTTGAGACAGGTTCAAAAGTGGAACGAGCTGATGGCTATGAGCCACCAGTTCAAGAATCTGTTTAAAATTCAGACTTAATGTTGACAAATAAAAGATTTGTGAAAAAGAAAAAGAAATAGACAAATCTAAATAAATCTATAAAAAGCATTATTTAGCTTGATTACTGAAGGATCTGGAACGCTTAAAATTACTTGTCTCCACTTGTCTCACCGTTGGTCCCAGCCCGGGGTGGGTGGAGACTTCAGAGTAAGTAATCGCACAGTAACTCCTATGGTGGCTCAGAGTGGGAAGCTGAACAGAGAAGACAAGTGCAAAACTATCCACACGAAGGAATCGAGACTTGAAGGAGGCAATTGGCAGCGATGCTGGGGCACTGAGGTGAGTGCCTGCTTTCACTGATGGGTCCCTTGAGAATCCGTCTGCCTTGGCAACCGACTGAACGCACGATGAGGACTATGTGATGGCTCCATGGTTTTCACAGCTCCCCAAACTTAATGTACCAATTGCCTCCTCTTGAAAAAGAATAAAAAGCTACTCAGCTCCCCCCACATACACACACATACACATACTCACCTGGCAATTAAAAACTTTTGTACTATGATCCAGGAGAAAGTATCCCTGCCATAGAGTTCGTGCGGTTGGTAGCCCTATAGCACGAGGTAGACCTGCCCCTGAGAGAGTTTCGTAGATGGTAAGAGTTACGGGAGGAGAAAGTTCCATCTTTCTCTCCCAGAGAGGATGGTGGTTTCGATCCGCAGACTTGCTGATCACAGGCCACCAGGTCTCCTAGGATTAAGCGTAGATCTCTGCTTTTGCAGCGCTCTTGAATCTTTGCAGCACGCTCCCCCAGGGGGCAGTACCAGCCACATTGGGCAACATCGATTCCGAGGCTTTGGGCAAAGATGACCTCGGGATCCCGGGTGACACGGTGGTTAGCATGCTTGGGTGCTAACTATCAGGTGGGTGGCTGGAATCTACCCAGAGATGCCGCAGATAAAAGGGCTTGGTGACGAGTTTTTGGAAAAACAAACAAATAAACCAAAAAACCCCAGCTATTGAAAAGCCCGTGGAGCACCGTTCTACTGGGACGCAGTCGGGTGGCTGTGAGTCGCATCCACTCCAATGCAAGTCAAAACCCATACTCGCTGCCCTGGACTCCATGCTGACCCATAGCGCCCCTATGGGCAGGTCCAGTTTCCCAAACTGTGACCCTTTATGGACGAAGCATCACCCACGCTTTCTCTCATAAGGGCAGCGGGTGCGGTTTACCGATTGCACTCAGTGTCAGAACTCGGCCATTTAATCCCAACTAGGAAGCCCGAAGAAAACTCTAATTTAGGAAACGGACAACGTCAGGTCTCAGGTGCGGTCGGTGACAGCCACGTGCCTTTGAGGTTTTGCCTTATTTTTAGGCTATTGGAGTGGCTATAAAACAGCTTAGGAGCAGGAAGCATTTGAAACACTTGTGCCGATGATTAGGACTTCGACATTTTGGGTTCTTTTTTATTTTTCATGAGCTCTCTTGGTCCTAAGACTTTGGCTTTCTGTTTTCATTATTATTTTTAAGGTGAAAATGACTATCATGTCTATTTCTCCTCCCCTCCTTGGAGGGAAAAAGGAGATTTATTTAGATGGTTCATATCTAGATCTTCCTTGTGGGGGATCTCACATCAGGCATCGTGAATACGAAATGCCTTTTCGTTTCTCTAGGGGGGTGTCTGCTGACCCAGCTACCATATTAGCTAATTTTTCTCTTCGTAAGCCTCCTCGTACCTGAATTATTTAAACGGCTCGTTTCTGGACTCTCACTAAGGATTCTGCCATTTCATAAAGCATGGCATTTGAGAATGTGGCCGGTTAGTAGAAATGTCACTGTCAGGCCTTTCACCCCATTGTGTGACACAATGCCCGTGTGTGTGTGTGTGTGTGTGTGTGTGTGTGTGTGTGTGAGCCCATTGTGTGACACAATGCCCGTGTGTGTGTGTGTGTGTGTGTGTGTGTGTGTGTGTGTGTAGCAAACTGATTTCTGGCTATTTTTACCACACGTACGCTCACACTGGTTAGAGCATTTTAATTAAATCAGACGAGCCACCAATCACTAACTTAGTCGGTCATCGGTCTTTCACTGAAAACAGTTGGCCAGATTGTGTCTGTAGACACAGTTCAATCTTTTTGTTAGCGCAGCCACTTTGGCTTTCTGAGCTTAATCTCATTAAGGGCCCCTTCCCTCCCTCCACCTGACTGGGGACTTTCTAGGTCTCCCTGGCCAGTGAATGTTTAGGTTTCCAATTACATGTCCCCAGAGGCGGCTGTTAGGCCTGGATCCCTTTTGTTCTTTGGCACCAATGTATTTCATGTACGGGGGGCCGCGGGACTCACCACGCATCACAGGTTTCCAGGTTCGGGTCTTTATCGTGTTCGCGTCAGGTATTCCTATCAACTGTGTACGGCAGGGTATGCCAGTCTCCTGATCTTGACTTCTTTCCATCTTTCCCTGATCCTGAGGCTGGACTGAAGGCCTTGTGTTGCCTGGTCATTTGCATCAGTAAATCCCAAATGGCTAAGAGAGGCGGATGGGCGAGATTAGCATGGTAATCTCATTCTGATGGATAAAATTAGCAAAGATATTCCCCCCAAATGGAGAACTGCCATTGGCGAGCTGCTGTGCTTAGAATCAATTACTAAATTACTTTGCGCTCTAAGTTGACATTAACGGAAAAAAATTGCCATCGACCGAAGGGAAATAAGATAAAAAATATGCGATCATTAAATCTCTCACTACTATTCACGAATGTGACTCGCAAGAATGGTACACAAAATAGGGCAGAATTTAATTTTTAACCATGCCCCCTGTCAACATTTCATCCTCGGTGAGCAGCTCCGAGGCCTGTGTGCCTGCCCAGGCTTCCCCATGCAGCCTTTGCAGAGGAAGGTGAAACAGGGAGGGGAGGAGGCGCCGGGAGGTGGGGAGTCTGGGCCAGTTCCCCCACTGTCCCCTAGCTGTGCGCTCCAGAGCCCCAGGGGCGATTTCTAATTCTTCATGGACACGATTGTGCCAAGCGGGGCTTCGGGGCAGCTGCCCCTCACTGAACTCCCTCGGGGAAGGCTGGCTGACATTCTCAGTGCCTCCTGGTCAGCCTCTATGAGACCAAGGGAAGCTCCCTCCCCCTAGCTGCCAGGGAAATGGAGAGTGTACAAGACTGTACAAGGCCCCAGGCAGTGCAACCTGGCAGTGCTCAGTTTCTAAGCAGGGATTGAAGGTTCGAATTCACCCAGAGGCAGCTCAAAAGAAGGTCTTGTCCACCTGCACCCAAAAGACCACTGCCATCAGACTCTCTCTTGACCCAGTTGCCCTGTCTCCACGAAGCTGCAGTGGGCTCGACAGCAGCGGGCAGCTGGTTTACACAGTCCTTCCTGCGCCCCTGCCATGCTAAGACCTTTCCTCTTTCCAGAGATCATTTACCTGGGGCAGCATTTCTTATTAACGCCAAACACCTACATGAGGAAAAGCCTGTCCCCTTTCCAAAACCCATCCTTGTCTTAATGGCTAGACCGTGGTTCTGAGGGGCATAAATAAGCAGATCCGTTTCTAAAAGGGAGAAGACTTTCAAATTGCTGTTTTTCTTTTCTTTTCTTTTTTTAAAATCCAGGGCCTGGAGAATCCCGGCGGCATAGTAATTGTTAATATTATTATCACAGTATACATATCAGCTGTCGAGATATTATGAGGACTTGAATTCAATCCCTGTTGGGGGAGTCAGGGTCAACATCATTAACTATAGATCTTGTCTCGGTTTCCACATAGAAGCCTCAGGGCAAGTGTCTGCCAGATACATCTCTATAGATGGCCTTCGCCATAGGAAGAACAAGGGGCCCATCACACCCATCAGTAATAGACAACAAGCTTTTGTTTATCCGGAGGTTTACTGGAATTAACTGATTAGTGTCAACTTGGCACAATAACTTTTGTCTGGAACGCAGTCGATCATTTGGATGGTTTTATAGATGGAGCGTGTTGTTTAATGGAAATTGTAGGGCAAGTGGAATTTTGATAAAGTCTGGCATGTTTTTCTTGAGAGGGAGCTGAAAAACTTGTTTGTGAACGTACCCTTGACAGGACACCTTCTGCAGCCTTGTGGAGATTACAGCAGTAATTGTGATATTAATAATCATAATTACAAGGGAGGGTTGTAATTGAAATGTATGCAATTCAGTGGCTGGCAAATGCATCTTTTAAGAGGATACATTCTGTGCTCTTACCAGTATTACAACAAAATTGTGATATTAATAATGATGATTAGAAGGGAGATTTGTAAGTGAAATGTTAGCAATCCATTCTTAGATTAAACTTGGAACACAGAATCATTAAAGGGAAATGAGAAAATAAAGCTCGGTCATTAATGGTGACAAACTTTCATGTAAAAATTGCCTGTGAAAATGGCAGAGAAATGAAAATGAGAGCAAGTTGGAGTTTATACATCTACATGGAATTTCAAATTGCTGCAAATAAAATTTATGTGAAAGGTAAATTTTCATTTGGGGGGAAATTAAAAATGGCTCTCGAGCTTTGAGGGATCATCTGTGGTAAATGTTGCCAACATATCAATCCAAGTGAACTGTACACAGTTAATTTTGAGAATCGGGTAAACCCAATCACTCTGGAATCATGAACAATGAATATTACTCGCTGATTTCCAATGCCTTTCATCAGAGAGTCTCTGGAAACAGTTTTGTTCTAAGATGCTATGCTCAAAGTATGAACTGTGGCTGTTTGCTGAATCCGAACTCTAGAAAGAGTAGTCATGGCTTGCTTTAGTCACAGGAGAAATTAAAGAGGTAACCCTGGCCAGTGAAACTAGGGTGAGCACCTGGGAAGCGAGGGAATTAGGAAATTGTTAAAAACACGAAAAGCCAAGAGGCAAGTGAATTTTGGGAATAATGAGGGCAACAAATGTATAGATGTGCTTTACACAATTGATCTATGTATTGTGATGAATTGTATGAGCCCCAATAAATTGAATAAAAAAGAAAAAAAAGAAAAGTTTGTGCAAAAATGGAAAAAAAATAATAATAAAAAAAATAAAATAAAAAAACACGAAAAGATGAGGCAGACGCTTAGAAAATAGGGGCAATTTAATCCTAAAATCTCTCTTTACCCTTGGAACATAAAGTCCTTCTTCCATAATTCAAAACTCCCACACCCAACCCATTGCTGGGGAGCCGCTGCTGACTCACGCACAGCGCGTGCAGTAGAGAGCAACCGCCCCGCGTTTCCCTGCTGTCTGTAGACGCAGCCTTCCCTCCGGAGCAGAGCGGCTTTTTGGCTCCAACCGCCCTCCTTTCAGTCACTTTAACCCCTGCATCACCAGGATTTCTTTCTTCCACAGTGACGGGTTTTTCTGAAACCAGGTCCGTACAAAGTGCGACTCTAAACTGCAAAATGGAGCAAGCCTATTTTAAGTGTCTTTTCCATGGTGTCTCTACAAAAGTCTGCGCTTGGTCATCCCGGTCTGGTTTTAAAAGAACTCTTCCATATTCCTCAAGGAAGAATGTGCTGCCATCTCGTTCCCGGGTTATGTTTTGCTTGATTGTTTTTCATCTCATTGTTCTAAACCCTTTGGAAGCCCCCTATGTTGCAAATAACCACCACACGGGTCACAGAGTAATGTCACGGCTTGCCAAGAGGCCTCCCGGTGTGACATTTCCCTTGTCCCGGAGCTCAGAACCAAAGAGAGAGAAGGCAGAGGGAATGTCAACAGACTTGCTTCTCTTGAGGAAATATGCCACTCTTGCACCTGCATGTGTCCGGAGAGCTTCTGCCTTGTGGTTCGGATGGTTGATTCTGACTCAGGGACCCCCAGGTGGCAGAATGGAGCTGCTTCCTAGGATTTTCTAGACCAGCGGTTCTCAACCTTCCTAATGCCGCCACCCTTTAAGACAGCTCCTCCTGTGGTGGTGAGCCCCCAGCCATCCAATTAGTTTCACTGCTACTTCGTAACTGTCGTTTTGCTACTGTGATGAATCAGGTGACCCCAACACAGGTTGAGAACCGCTATTCTCGACTGCCATCTTCATGGGAGCAGCTTGCTAGGTGGTCTCTTTCTCTGAGCCGCTGGGGGAAGATGAGCCACGGCCCTGTCCTTCCACAGCCACCAGGGACGCCTTCGCTTCTGTACATGGTTGCGGTTAGATGGCATCGAGTCAGCTCCGGTGCGCAGCAGAAGGAACACTGCCCGGTCTGAGTCCTCCTCCCAATTGTCCCTGGGCTCGAGCCCATTGGTGCAGCCATGGTGTCAGTCCGGCTCCCTGAGCGCCTGGCTCTCTTTCACCATGTACTGTCCACATCCAAATGGGTGGTTGAATGAATGAAATAATATGTGCTTGGGATACTCATTCACAACAGCAAATGGCCCTATGGATTTGCTCATTGCTCTCCAGCTAGATTCTCGGGCTAGAGCAAAAGGTCGCCTAAGGGTCGCCTAGGGTGTCAGCCTGCTTTTTCCAAGTAAAACTTCGAGAAACAAAAGCAAAACTGTCCAGGAATAGGGGTGCGGGGTTAGTTGGTTAACCAAGCATCGGTGAGCCATCTGAACTTTGTGGAAGAAGGTTATTACAAAACAGTCATTTCTGAAGAGAAAGGAGAGGAAATGGTTCCTCTGGATACAAAAGGCTGACGAAAAATTAATATCAGCGACCCTGTGTTGATTGGCAGGGGCAATCCCTCCAGTTTCCTTCATCCTTTCCACAAGTCTATAAGGCAGGGCTTACTGCCATCCTGTTTACAGAGCAGGGTAAGTTTTACCCAGAATTCAAAAAAGCTGATTTAATCTGTGCCATTCTACCTCCTTCCCCGCTCCCCGCTCCTGTTCTGGGGTTGACTTGATGCCCCTAACACCCCCCCACCCTGACCCACCCAGGGTGGCCCTGAGACAACTGTGGGGGGTGAAGCTGAAGGCCCTTCATTGTTTGTGAGGCTGGACTGAACCCAGGCTGGCCCTCTGGCCTGCCCTTGGGCAATGTCTGAAGCAGCCAAAAAATGGCCTCTAATCATCACTGACAGTAGAAAAGGGTTTCTGAGGGTTGGGAAGTCCAGCCCGAGGGACAGGAGCCTCCTGGACCCTTGCCGAGTCCTCTTCTGGAATTCCTGCATGGTACAAACCGTCAATGGGCTCGCTCTGCTCACCCCATGGTTGGTGGTTTGAGTTCGCCAGGGGCACCGCCAAAGCAAGGCCTGGAGATTGACTTCTGAACATCTGTGCCAAGCCCCCTGTGGAGGGCAGGTCTGCTCTGACCCACACGGGGGCGCAGCAAGTCAGCATCCACTCCAGGGCAACTGGTTTTAGTTCCCTTTTCCTCATCTTCCCCTTTCCTCCGATGAGAGAGGCAACAGCCGGCCAGGCTTCCACTAGGTTCCCCTCCCGGGTCTCAACTCTCTGAGGCTCAGACGCTTGTACCTTGCCATATCATTTGAGTGAAAAGATTAGTTTGGGCCTGTGAGGTTTTTTCCTATGGGCAAAAGCCAGAGATAAGGACATATGAAAGTGTGGGACTTTCTTCTCCCGCGTCTGCAGTCTGCTTGTCCAGTGCTCATAGGATTGGTTTCCTAGGATTCGAATGCAGCCTCTCTCGGGATTCACCTTCTACCCAAAAGGATGCTGGATCCGCATAAAATGCGATCGTTGACAATGTCAAGATGTTCTTTGCTCATCATGATGTCTGTTTTTGTTGTTGCTGATTTCACTTAACCTCACGTTATTTAGACATTTCAAATGCTGCCGCTGAAAGTAATAAAAAAAACTAGGTAAGTGCTTATAGTATGAAGCTAAATGTAGATAATAACATTTAACGTTGGATATGAACTATGATTATCGCCTATACAGGAATTAAAGGAGATTGGAATCAACCAGACAGCAAGACTAGAATCTGCCGCTTAGAAGCTGTCTGACTTTGGGCAAATTCCTTCAGCTTGCTAAGCCTCGGTTGTTTTTGTTTTTCTTGCTTGTTTATTTGTCTCATCTGTAAAATAAAAGTAATGACAACCGACATGAAGAGTTGTTATGAATATTAAATGTGATGATATCTGCTTGAGGCTTAGCATAGCACCAAGCACTTGGACCTATTTAATAAGTGTTACCTATTATAATGAGAGTGGGTTCTAGTGTAAGGTGACCAGACGTCCCACTTTTGGCGGGACAGTCCTGATTTTTAACAATTTTTCTCATGTCCCGCAGCATTTTTTTAAAGTCCCAATTTTTGGAAAAAACGCACTACAAGCTAGGGTATATGGTTTTTGGCTGCCACGTGGCTATTTTGCCAGGATATGAGTTTTATCAATGGTGTCCCGCTTTACCAGTGTTAAAATCTGGTCACCTTATTCTAGTGGTGCACGTTTTTTTTATAAATCATTTTATCAGGGCCTCTTATAGCTCTTATAGCATTCCATATATCAATTGTATCGTGCCTATTTGTACATATGTTGCCATCATCATTTTCTAAACATTTATTTTCAGCTGAGCCCTTGGTATAAGCTCCTCTTTTTTCCCTCCCTTATTTTCGTGTCTTACATGGTCCGCTGTCTCCCTTTACCCACGTTTCTGTTGTTTGTCCCTCTGGGGGCGGGGAAGGTGTGGTGGTGTTATACATCGATCATTGGTTGCCCCTTTCTCCCCATTCTCCCCCCACCTTGCTCCCTACCCTCATGGTATCACTGCTACAATTACTGTTCCTGAGGCAGGTATCTGTCCTGGATTCCATGTGTTGAGAGCTCGTATCTGTACCAGTGCACATGTTCTGATCTAGCCAGGGTTGTAAGGTAGACCTGGGGTCATGGTAGTGGGGGCAGGAAGCATTAAAGAACTAGAGGAATGTTGTGTGTTTTGTTGGTGCTGTACTGCACCCTGGCTGACTTGTTCCTTCCTTGTGACCCTTCTGTGAGGGGCTGTCTAAGTATCTACAGATGGGCTTTGGGTCTCCACTCCAGCCCCTCTTGTTCACATTGATTTGATTGTTTGTTTGGGGTCTTCTGATGCCTGATACCTGATCCTGTTGACACCTCGTCATCACACAGGCTGGTGTGCGTCTTCCATGTGGGCTTTGTTGCTTCTTTGTTAGATGGTGTGTTAGTCTGGGTACTTTAGAGAAACAAATCCACAGAAACTCATGTATAAGAAAGAATTTTATACAAAGGTTAAGTGGGCATCAAGAAAACATCCCAACCCAATGCTGCCCAAGCCCACAAGTCTAACATTAACCCATATGTCCAACACCAATCCACAAAGTCCTCCTCCATCTCACAAAACACACGCTATGATGCCAACTGCAGGAGGAAAGCCGAGTCAGTGAACGTGTAAACACCTCAGCACTGGCAGGGGTCTCCACACGGCTGCTCCAGCACCCAGGGCTACATCAGAGTAGGTCCATGTGGCTGCTCCTTGGGGATGTCTTGCAGGAAGTGAGCCTTGCCAGCTGAAGCAGGGAACCAGTTAGGGCAGCTGCACCCTGGGTCTGACCATCACAAAACAAGAGATCAGAGAACTGGAAAGGCAAGGTTCACTGAGCCATTTCTCTCTCCACCCCTCAATTAACCCCGCATGTGTTTATCGGCCAGGTTGGCACAATAACTAACTCAGATGGCCACTTGCTTATCTTCAAGTCGTTAAGACCCAGATATCTTGTAATAACCAGGCATCTAGTGGTGGAATTCTTAAGCACTTAGCACACTTAGCACCTGAGCAAACTGTTGGCAGTATGAACCCACCAGGCAAAGAAAAGACCTGTTCTATAGGATCACTATGAGCTGAAATTAACTCAGAATCACACAACAAAAGCAACAGCAATATAGTTCTTACAGAGTCAACCACACACCCTAAAATCAGAATCATTCCGTTCTGACTCAGTTAACAAAGACAAGTGCAACAACCATTTGAAGAAATCTGTCTGGTAATTGTGATCTCTACTGCGGACAGAAAGGCATGTATGCACATTCTCTGTCATTTCATTCAGCCCCTCTGTACTGAACACGACTCTGTACTTTGTGCATTGACCCCTGCTGAGGTGTCCCTGCAGACTGAGAGACCCCCTAAGTGCTGTGCAGAAAACCCACCAAGGGGCACACTCTAGACAATGGAAATCAATGAGGTTTGCTTCGTCTTTTGGGCTATTTTATGCATTCCTATTTTCGAGCTGAAATGATATTACTTTGTTTTTGCGAGGGAAAATGTTACAACACCTATTTGTTGTTGCTAGGTGCTGGCAGAGCCACCCTGTGTGCAACTGAAGGAGCCCTGCCTGATCCCATGCCACCCTCACTTTGAGCTTCGTGGCAGCCACGGAGCTCGATCCATCTTGTTGGCCTGTGGCCAGATAACCAGTCCAAGCCAAGCATTGGGTTTTAGTGATGGACGGATAGCAAGTAGCCCAAAGGAGTTCCCTGTAGTTCTTGGGATTCTGATATCTGTCCGTTGTGGCTCTTTGGTGAGGCCCCTTGCGTGCTGGGGGTCTACACTACCAGGTCTTGATTTTCCTTTTGCACTGTGAAGTCTGGCGTTTAAAAATGTTCAAACCTCGTCCTATTACAGCATTTGCATCACTATAGAAGTTCATTTTCATCACTTAAAATAATTGTCAACAATGTCTTGACTCCTCACGGTGTGCTAAGCACTCAGTATACCTTGTCTCAATCTTCACAAGGAATCTGTGGGACACAGCACATTCTTATCACCCCGTTTTTCTGATGAAGAAACGAAGGGGCCCAGGGGCTAAGGAAGCTGCCCACACTGTTGTTTGGTGTCATGGAGCTGATCTGACTCATGGCGACTTTGTCTGGAACCGAAGGAGACGTTGCCTGGACCTGAATCATCTTCACTATCGACGTTATAGTTGATTATGTCTATCGTGTCATTCGCCCTCATTTTCACCGGCCCTCTACTTGACCAGTGAAGCCGTCCTTGGTTATAGAAAAGTAAGTGCCAACGTTGGATTCAAATGCTGATCATAAGGCTCCAGAACCTATGCTTTCCACCACGGAACGTGGTTGCACCTGAACTATGGATTACTGGTGACTTAACATTTGCCATGAGGACAACCTCCAAATACTGAAAACTTGGCGACAGAGTTCTTGCTGCTTGAGCCCAGAACCAACAATGAGCAATTCCCTTTTTCCTTGCTGTTGCCAAGGTATATATATGCTTTGCTTTTGTAAGATTCCATTAAGAAGTGACCCCAGGAAATACATACTGGCACTAAAACTTAGCGAAAAGGGGCAAATAATGAGAAAAGCACAGTCACTGGTCTTGAAAAATTCTATCCTGGGACATCTGGCAGTGTTCCTAGCACCATAGCTTCCAGCTAACAATCCTTTGTCTCTGACTTTCACGTTCAGCCACTAGTAAAACAATGAACTCCTTTCCGTTGGGAATGTCATCAATGCTAGGTTTATTCCTTCTCGGGTGCTGAACAGAGAAATTCTGCATTGAAGGGGAGGTTAGAATCGACCATCTCAAAAGAGACAAGAGTGAGGCAAGAAGCATTC
>NW_022111369.1:55408656-55412739 GCF_000313985.2 Echinops telfairi
TTTGAAACCATCTACCAGAAAATGTTGACATCTACACAAATCAGTAATGTCCAGGAGAGACAATACTTTGTAGTAGATTTGTGCAAAGTGCAGCCTTAAATGGTAGCCTAGCTCTGACATCACACACCAAAGAACAACACACTGTGGCCCCGTGACATGGTCTCATCTTCCTTACGTCTCATGTTCTTCTTCATAGCACTTCTTTCCACCGGGTATTGACGTCCCTGTTGACTATCTTCTCACCCAACCTACCACGAGAAGGAAAAAAAGAGAAAGGTTTTCTTTTGTTCAGTGTTCTGCCCAGTACATAGTTGATTGATCAATGAATGACTGAATGCCATCAGGAACACACATAGAGTATGACGCAGATGTCATTAGGCAGTAATGAAAAATAGGTGGAGAACAGGAACTCCAGTGGTTTAGTGGTTACGCATTGGGCTGTGAACCGCAAGGTTGGCAGTTCTAAACCACTAACTGCTCCAGGGGAGAAAGAGGAGGTTTTCTACTCCTGTATAGACTTTTAGCCTTAGAAACCCACAGGGGAAGTTCTAGCCTATCCTATAGGGTAGCTACAAGTTAAAACCAACTAAATGATTGTGAGTTTTTAGAGTTGCAGAATAGGAAAAAGAAGTAGAATTCTGACAATAAATAGAAAAAGACATTTGCATGGATAAATGCATCTGAACCAAGCCTTAGTCTTTATCAACACTTCATATGCATTCTAAAGTTGGATAGTGTAAAAGGGAGATAGAAGTCTTGATATGATCAAGTGCTGGAGTTGTCAAAGAGCACTGTATATACTGTGGCTGCCCAAAGAACCAGCCAAGCAATCTTAGAAGAAATGCCTGCAGTTCTTTACAGAAAGGGTGGCAAGGCTTCACCTCACTTTGTTTGGGCATGTCATGAGCAAAGGCCAATCACTAGAAAAGGATATTGATTTTCATAAATTAAGGGTCAGGGAAAACGAAAGGCGTCTGAGATGGATTGACACAATAACTACAGCAAAGGACTCAAACATACCAGCAATCACGAGGGGTTTTGAGTAGAATTTAGTCCTTCCATACAAGAGGTCAGAACCAGGGTGATGGTGGTAAACAATGGCGTGGCTAAGTGTACAAGCCTAATACTTGTCTTGATCTGTGCACGTAACTGAGTGAGCGCCAGCAAAGGACGCAAGTGGGGCCACTCTGAGTTGTGTTCCCCATGGACAACAGAGCCTGCCTGTGGAGACTGGGCAGGAGGTATTAGTGTCCGAGACGCACATAGGTGATGCTGAGCTGAGACTGGGACGATGAAGGTGACAGGGGCAAAACAACAAGACAAGGAAATCTGTGAGGTTCACATTCAGGAGAGGTGTGCACCGGGGTTCTAGCCTCTCACCGTACTAGTTCAATCTGTACACTGAGCCAGTCGTCTCAGAAGCTGGACCCTAGGAAAAGAACAAGGCAGCAGAATTGGAGGAAGGCTCATTAGCTATCTGCGATACACAGGTGCCGCCATCTTGCTTGCTGAAAGCAAAGAAGGCTTGAAACACTTCCGGGTAAATATCAAAGACGACTGCCTTCAGATGTAGTTCGCTTAAAAGTAAAGAACCCCAAATCCCTCACAATTGGATCAATAAGTAGTATCCTAATAAATGCAAAAAGAGTAAACTTTTCAAGAATTTCATTTTACCTGGATCCATAATCAATGTCCCTGGAGGCAGCTGTCAAGGAATCAAACATTGTATTGCATTGGGTGAATTTGCTGCCCAAGAAGACCTTCTCAAGAGCCAAGATGTCACGCTGAGCACTGAGGGGCGCCGGACCCAAGTCGGGGTGTCTTCCATCCTGTCGTAGGCATGTGAAAGCTGGCCGATGAACAAGAGAGGCCGGAGAAGCGCTGGCGCCTTTGAATTGTGGTTTTGGCGAAGGGGACTGAACATCCCATGGACATACCTGTCTGAGAAAAACAATACAGCCAGAATGGGTAGACTGTGTCTCATGCATTTCGCCCATGTTCTCAGGAGGAACCAGGCCCTGCAAAAGGACATCATCCTGGGTAAAGTAGAGGAAAGACAAGGAAAACCCTGCAGGGTTCCTATAAGGACTGCCACAATGGCCCACGCATAGCAACTGCTGGATCCATTAGAGCAGTGGTTCTCCCCCTGTGGGTCACGACCCCTTTGGGGGTCCAAAGACCCTTTCACAGGGGTCGCCTGATTCATAACAGTGGCAAAATGAAGTAGCAATGGAAATAATTTGATGGTTGGGGGTCACCACAACCTGAGGAACTGTATGAAAGGGTCATAGCATGAGGAAGGTTGAGAACCACTGCATTAGAGGCAAAGGAGTTAATTCTGTGGCGTTTTAAAGAAAGCAGTGGCCTGAGAGCCGCCTGCTGGGGGCATGAGCAAATAAACCGCTTCCAATCTAGGAGACCACAGTCTAAAACGGGCCTGGGAGAGCATCGCATTCAAATGCACAGAGCAACCCTGAGAATCAGCCAGGAGCTCAAAGCAGAAATAAGGGAGGTTGTTGAACAGAGCAGGCTCCTGGGCAAGAGAAAAATATTGAAATCTCTTTATTCCAGTGACAAACACAAAGAAAGGAGGCATCATTTGGGGCCACGTTTGCTTGGATGGCCCATAAGAAAAAAAAATTTCCATTTCAGCCTAAAACCTTCTGAAAGATCACTAAATAAAAAAACATACTGGAGACTCGGCTAGATATTGTCCACGGGAAATGAGCATCTATATTTTGGTGATTAGTGACCATTTAATCATGCACATTTTATGGTCCTCTTCAGGGAAGAGAACGCAAGCTGTCCCAAGGTCATGACTGATGCAATTGAGGGAATAATTTCTAAAGCGCATACATTTTCTTCTTAAATAATTAAACCGTTTAGTCCCAGAATTCTTTTGCTGCCCTCAAACGTGCCATCTCATTAACCAGAGCTGGATGACTGATAGGGATTCGTGGAATCACATTAACAATTTTTATTGTAAAACAATATCTGAACTGTATGTGATTTCGTATAATCCATTTTCTGTCAGGCATTTGACTTAATGATATTTCCCCTTCTACTTATGCATTTCATTATCTGCTTTTGTGTCCCCGGAAACACAATAGGCTGTAACCGACCTGAAAAGAGCAGGAGGCTTTTCAGAGCATGTTTGATCGTCCGTCTTCGCTGCATCGTTTTTGTAGGGTTCACAACAGCCAGTGGAAGGAGACACGTAGCCTCTCCCTGCGTCATCCCAAGAGTGCTCCTCACGCTGCCGGCAATCTCTGGCGGGACATTCTTTGCTGTTCACGAGCGAGGGAGGACAGCGGGGGAAAGTCAGTGTCAGTACTTTGAAGAAGAGTGGCCCTTTGTCACCAGCAAAGTCAACCAAGCCAAGGCAGACCCACTGTCGTGGAGTCGAGTCTGACTCACAGGGACCCTAGAAGGCAAGGTTAGCAGGCGAATTCATAACCCCCGAACCACGACGGCTCTTTCTCCAGCCACAGACACCGGGCAACAGTCACGCTTTCTGCTAGCTCTCTTCTGCTTCCTCTCTTCTACCTGCCTTGCTACGTGCTCTCATGCTTGGTTCAAACCTACTAACAGCTGCGCTGCACTTTCGTTAAAGCACACAGCATTCTGTATGGCAATGGGCAATATTTTTGAGGACTCGGAGCACAGTGGTCGCTCAACTTCTTTTCATTTTCCCCCTTCTTCTCTAGTTCTCTAAGAGCAAAGAAGACGGAGGTCCAGTCACCTGGGACTGGGCATTAGCATCACCTGGGAACTTATTGGAAGTGCAATCTAAGCACCAGCCCCACCCCCGGCCTGGCCTCAGTGGGTCTGAATCTGCCTTTTAAGAAGATTCACTGGAACATTTGAGGTTTTAAGAACTCGAGTTTGGGTCAAATTGAATGGCATAACTAAACCAACAGCCCACTGACAATTGAATCAGTGCCCACTTGTAGTGGCTCTATAGGACCTGCCCCTTAGGGTTTTCCAGGCTGTATGTCATTCAGAAGCAGGCCGCCTCATGCCAGGGGTAGATATTTAGATGTGGATTGATAGCAATGCAGGCAATGACTGCTGATCTCCTGG
>NW_022111369.1:55413328-55415243 GCF_000313985.2 Echinops telfairi
AAGTCTCGCACTCAGGTTTCAACCCGAGAAACTCTGAGTGGACCCGTTGCTGCACTTCCAAGCTGAGGAGGACATTTGATTTGTCAGAAGGCAAAGGACTTGATATGATGACACATGTGGTGGTTTGCCCGGGACTGAGGGGCTTCTCAGGATGCAGACGTTCAGTTTTAAGGCCAAAACCATCTCAGGATATAGCTGGGATGGCTGACCATGCTAGCCCAACATCCTGGGCAAAATCAAATTGACCTAATGAAATTGGCTCGGGAAATCTAACTTGCTGGGTGCAAACAGCTTCCACAGAGATAATTTACTGCACGGACAAAATGAACCCTCTGCGTCCTCGCACTTGACAGGCACAGAATCGAACACTCGTCCGAGCAGCTCTCTCTCACTTGGCTGGCAGTGCATAGCTCTTGTTTCAGCATCAAGAGGTACATTCCGTTTCAACTGAACAGTTCACTGACTGCATTGATTTCAAAAGTCTAGGCTGAAGTGACTGAGAAAATATCCATGCGGCACAGAAACTGGGGTGTTTAAAGGCTGATGGGGATGTTTTGTCCAGGTGGCTCATCCCAGGGAACACCTCTAGCTGAGCGTCCATCTCCCAGGGCTGTAAGTCGGCGTTTTGGGAGGGGGGGTCCCACCTCCCCTTTGGCCACTTGGAGGTTGACCCATTTGTGTCCATCCTTGGCCTCTCGGGGTCTGAAAAGACTCACAGGTACAAGTTCGGCTCAAGGTTCACCAGCTGTCAGAGCAGATGGCTGGGGATTTGTTTACTGTGGTCCTAAGTAGCACCCTTTCGCTCTGAGGCAAGGCGAACAATTTGACAAATTTGATTAACTGAGAACAATCTGATGCTGGCCTAGGCAGCTCACTCTATACTTTGACTGAGTTCTTTATGTTCTTTTCATGGTCAAAGGATATAAGACCATATTAGCTACCACCTCACTCCAGTGAGAGGACCAGGGAAACAAAGAGAGTCACCCTTGGCTACCCCTTTTGTCTTATGGCCGAATGTGTCCGCCCCTCACACTTGCCACCAGCTGTGTCTTCAGAGAGGTGTGGGGAGCATGCGGACTCCTGTCCCCTAAATGGAAAAGTAGCTGCGTGTTCTGAGCCACTCGGTGACTTTTTTGTCTTTAAAAAAAAATCACTTGCCAAAAGTGTCTGCTGTGAGAAACCCAAAGAGCTAGAAACCAATGTGCTAGAAAAATGGCGTCCCACCCACCCTCGCAGCTGCCTCTGCTTTTCCTCCCATCAACGTCCAGGAGGATCCTGGGCGGACTCCCGGGAAGGGAAGGGCGTGGTCTGAGGAAGAATTCCGAGCTTTGAGATGGCAGGTGTCCTGGGGTCTGTGCGAAGTCATTGTGGCCTGCTGCCCGGTGGGGAGACAAGAGTCAGTTGGCTCTGGGCAATTGGTCTGTGGGAATTCCTGAGGGAGCTGGCAAGTGGCTATGAATAGCCTGGCCTGTGGCAGAGAAGTTTCCTGCTGTGCCCTCTAGTTCTCCCCTTGATGGAGGAGACAAGCCCGGGGGCCTGAGAGGTTTGGAAGGGCTTGGGGAGGAGGCCCATTAAGGGACAGGCTTTCTTGTGTCCAGATTCCACTTGGGTGACCCTGGGGAGAGACTGGCTGGCTCTTTCCGGGACCACAATGATCATTTACAAGCTGGAATTAGTGGCGAGCAAAATTTGTGCATCCACCACTAATTGTCAGCTCTAGAGGTTGAAAGTTCAGTCCTGAGAGGTCGGGATGCCTTCCCTGGGTCCTGGTGGCCTTGCTCTGGACACTGGAGGCGCTTTCTCTGGGGAAGAGGACTGCGTTCCAGACCAGGATGCCCAGAAAGCTGAGCAAGCAGTGTCCGAGGGGCATATGGTTCTGGGACTATTGATAGAGCAGGCAGATGGACCTGTTCGC
>NW_022111369.1:55416375-55418386 GCF_000313985.2 Echinops telfairi
ACTTGCATCAGGTTGAATCCAGAGCAAGGCTCTTGGTTGGATACCCTCTCAGGCAGTACTAGAGCAGGTCTACCCAACAAGCCCACTAGTGGCAACATAGCCCATGGGTGATCCTGGGTGGAATGGAGGCTTAACAGGCTACTCCAAGACTGACACATTGACAGGAGCCAGTCAGCACTGAGGCAGGCAGCATGGGCTTAGACCTCTCTTCCAGGCTCCCATCTGAACCAAACTTGGATTTTTAGATGTGAATGTCTTCAGTGGCAGTGGATGTAAGGTGACAAAATCAGATGCCCAGAGAACCCCATCTAACCCCCAGGAGAACCTCTGCTTCCTTTCCTTTCCTCTCCCCCTTGGGATCAGCGAAAGCCACGTGGTGATCCACAGGGCTCCCGTTCAGAGAGTAGAGCACTGGGTGTCTCTTCCACAGACAGTGCCTGGGGGTGGGCTTTCCCTTTGCGCTTCCTATCACAGCCCCTCCCCTGTACCACACCTCCTACAGCACAGTACCTGAGTTGGCTGTTGAGAGCACAAAATAACTGTTTTACAGTGGGCAGGCATTGTGGAGCCAGATTATGATGCCTGATGATGAATTAATGAGAAATCTCCCATCACCTGGTTGGTAATTTTTTTCTAATTAAGTTAATTGCATTTTTATATTATAAGAGTAATGCATGCTCATTATTAAATATTTGTAAAATAGAGAAAAAGTAGAAAGTTGGAGGGAAAATTAAGCCTACAGGTGGGTAATTATAGTCCCAGAATTATTAGTTATTTTGACAGGGCAACAGTTAATCCATAAATTAGGTTTTTAGAGTCAACTCCAGTTCCACTTTCTCGTTCACCTACTTTATCCCCACCCCCACCCCCACCCCCAGTCGACGCTCCTCTACTTATTTAGCATGGCTGCTGTGAAGAAGGCAAAATCCATTCTGTTCAGACTTTAGGGCCACTTGTTATTTCAGGGCAAAACTCTTCTCCTGAGATTCAAACTTCTGGAACTTTCCTTTGGGGTCCCAAGGATGCTCCCTCCAGATCTTTCTCCTGTAAACAGCTAGCTGTTTTCCAGACCTTTTATGGAAGTGTTAGAATTCTTATCTCTTCCCACAATAAAACCTGTTTTAACATCTCATCTTCATCGTGATGAAGCACACATGCGGTGAGATTTTGCCTCTGCTATGAAAGGCATGTCCATCAACTTCTCCTACCTGCACCTCAGCAAGGAAGTAACCTATTGTCAGGGCCATTTCTAGGCAGTCAAAGCCGCCTCCAATAGCCAAGCAGCTTCTTACTCCACTACTCCCATTTAAATCCCACTCAAGAAAGTAAGACTTCCCAGTTCTCTCAGGGGTGAGTCATAAACTGCAAGGTGAGGATGGGTTCTGATGGGAGGGTAATGACATCCAAACAGGAGGAAGGAAATAGAAAGATGCTAAGAAGAGACACAAGGATTTGAAGTGCAGAGCACGATGGTGGGGTGTTGTACATAGCAAATAATTCTGTAGGTTTCACCGGTTCTTGAGGACATCCCTGCTTTCGAGCATGATACAGCTCTGTATACTTGCTCTAGAAAGAAAGTCAAAGCTCATAAGTTTAAAGAAGATTTGTTTCATTGCCGTTGTTCTGCATTTTGTTTGTTTTTAGACTTTTTATCGTGAATTAGATTGGAATTTACATTCAGATCATCAGTTTTGTGTTCAATAACTTCAGCTACTTATCAGCACCCCCGACCCACTCCCAACCCCAGCTTTGGCTTGCTCTGAGCATCCCCCTCTGGTTACTCCCCTCCCTCTACCTTCCCCTTCACCCAGTTCAGCACTGTCTCCCCTCTCTTGTTTCATTTCTCTCGCTGCCATCCTCTGCTCCCCGCCTGTATCATCAGATGCTTGCTTTGGGTTATGAAAACCTTGTCTTCCTTCTTTCCTTTATAACAGTGGTCGGAGACAATATTTGTTCTTTGGGGATGAACTGATTTCACTCAGCAGAATGTCTCCCAAGTCCATCCACGCCA
>NW_022111369.1:55418657-55428628 GCF_000313985.2 Echinops telfairi
AGTATTTGTTAAATAAATGATTGGATGATCCTGCAGAATCTGGGGGTAGGGGGAAGGACGGATCAGGCAGAGACAGAGAAGGCTAACCAGAACTTACCGTCAGGAACGCTTAGGGCCCAAGACTTGGTTTTAGGAGACACAGAAGGAACTATAGATACCATCTTAATCTTGAAAATATCCCTGCGGATTGCAAAAAAAGATTTAGCCCTCTCTTTCTAGCCAACAGTAAAGAGTAATATTAAAATATTTTGAGGCATCTTAAAAACCATGGTAAAACTCATGGTGTCTGGGCTTTGGCTGTAACAAATCTATATCCTACAGGGTCTAATCCTTCAAACCCAATCATTT
Source organism: Echinops telfairi (assembly GCF_000313985.2). NCBI lineage: Eukaryota > Metazoa > Chordata > Mammalia > Afrosoricida > Tenrecidae > Echinops > Echinops telfairi. Next base: position 55,419,006 of record NW_022111369.1, read on the forward strand.
ATTTCAGTAATGGGAGGAGGCACTGGTCAGCCTGATTTCACCAGCCTTTCGTGAATACATGCTGGTGGAAGGTGTGCCATCCATGAGGAGGTTTCCAAGATGGATCTGGGGATAGGGATTGTCCCCATTCCAACTTCCTCAAAGGGGGAAACGATGGGCACTCATGCTTTCAAGCTGAGAGTCTTCTTTGGCTCCCTGGGGTTGATCTCGGAGGGACAGCAACAAGAACTACAGATTGTTCGTCCATGGTGGGCAATGTGATCACACTCCCAAGGAAAGCAGCATCCACCTGTCCTCCTGTATTTCCTGCCCAGGCAAGTTGGATATACCTGCAGGAAGCAAACATACACGCCAACCACAGGCATGTTACTAATGCCCCAATTGGACTTGCCAAGAATAGCCAAGGATTCAAAAAAAACCCAACTCACTGCCATCAAGTCAGTGCTGACGCACAGGGAGCCCCGGGGGTTCCCAGAGTAACTGTTTACAGAAGGAGGAAGCCCAGCAGAGCTGCTGGTGGTTTTGCACTGCGGACCAAGTGGATAGCAGCCTAACGCGTAACCAGGACGCCATGACATGTAGGATGGAGCAGCCCAACAGGCTTTATGTAGGCTCTTCAGCAAGTTTACCCTCTTGCCTTCTTGCTATCTTTGGAGCAAGAAATAGGACACAGAGAGCTGGTTGTTATTTTGTTGTTGTTTTGTCTTAAATTTAATTTACCTAATAGGAAAAGTGAATAATTCTGACATCAATTTTCTGTTCAGACTGTAAAAAGTCATGTCTTTCCCCTCAGCTTTTTCATACTCACACAAAGCCAGAAGCCCCCGGAAAGCCCAGAGAGCCATTGTCAATCTGCAGCGAGCTAAAAATAGATTTCCCAATGACTTTCAGCCAGTCTTGTCTCTTACTCTAAAAGTCTTTTCTGAAATCAGAAGCAAAATTCCCTGCAATACCAGCATTGCGCAATCCAACTGTTTCCTGCCAAGAAGGGCTGACCAAAAAGGCCACAAGCAGATTGATGGAGCCTGTGGAGGTGATCCAGGCCAGGGAGACAGCCCTGATCAAAAGGCAGCAGCAGCAGCAGCATCTCCCTTCTTCTGGAGAGGCTTCCAAATGAGGAGGTTGCTCGATGAGCTGCTCCGAGGAGGCTGTCTCAGTTACCTACTGTGCTATAACACAATGCAGTCCCGTTGGTGGCTTGAAAGTACTGACGTCCTAGAGGCAAAAGGTGGAAATCAATGTCTCATTTTTATAGATTACTTCTCAGCCATCAAGTCAACGCTGACTCATAATGACCCCCCCAGGGCAGAGTCCACCTGCCCCTGTGGGTTTCCAAGACGGTCACTTTTCACAGGAGTGGAAAGCCTCATCTTTCTCCTGTGGAGCAGCTGTTAGTTTCAAAGCGCAGACCTCAGGGTTAGCAGCCCAACATGTATCCCCTACACCACCAGCGCATCTGGCATAAGGTAGAGCCCCCCCCCCAGTCTCGCCAGTCCACCTCCTCCCCCACTGCCTACCACTGCCTCTGTCGTAGCCATCCTCAAAATATATTTTGCAATCCTGAACCTCTAAAATGTATTTGGGTATAGGGATGAGGATTCCACAGTGTATTTTGAGAAGAGATACAATTTCACCCAGATCCAGGGTGATGGTGGGGCGTGGGGAGAAGAACGACCGATGAAGTTTGTGGGCAGAGAGGACAGGGGAGCTACATTTAGTCTTCATGTCTGCAGGCTGCCAGCTGCAGAGATTAAGACTGTGTTTACCACTTATTTTATGACTCCGTTTTCTCTTGGGTCAATTGGTCTAAAGCAGGCTGTCCAATAGAATCTGTGATGAGGGAAATGTGCTATAGATGCTATGTGCAATATGGAAATGTGCTGTATCCATTTACATGACCTAACACTAGAAGACGGAATCAACTGCATGGCAGTGGGTTTGGGGTTTGTAATCTGGTCGCCACTAGTCACGTGTGACTATAGAATGCTCTGTACGCGGCTCTAGAACTGAAGGTTTCATATTACTTAATTTAAAAAAATTTAAACTCACATTTAAATGAGTCTAGAGCAGATGAAGGAGCCCTGGTGGTGTAGTGAATTCTGAGTTGGGCTGCTAACCACAAGGTTCAAAGTTTGAAACCACCAGCTGCTCCTCGAGAGAAAGATGAGACTTTCTACTCCCATGAAGATTTATCTCTCAGAAATCTGCAGGGGCAGTTCTACTCTGCCTTATAGGTTTCTACAAGTCAGCCTGAACTTGATGGCAGTGAGCTTGGTTTGATTTTTGGAGACCAGAAGATGTTCTTCGGAGTGGGTCAAACCTGGATTTGAACCTCAGGCTCTGCTTCACAGTGGCTGTGTGATCTTGCAGAGACAACCGCCAGAGTGCTCTAAATGTATAAAGTAGGGATAAGGATACATCCTACATCAGATCATCAAAAGAGTTAAATGAGATAACACATGATAAGCGTTTGACATATGGTCATTCGACATATTCAACTACCTTCCTATCAAACGGAAATTAAATGTTAATAGAATTATAACAGTTTCTAGTAAAAAAGAAAACAAAATCCAAACACTGTTCCACCAACATGTAGACCAAAGATTCTGAATTGAGAACATTTTTGTCTGTCTCCCAGAGGACATTTGACAATGTTTGGAGACATTGTTGAGGCTCACGAAAGAAAGAATGCTACTGGGAACTGGTGGGAAGAGAGCCAAGGATTCTACGTGTCCTACCCTGCATGGGACAGCCTCCTTTTCCCCCAACAAGCTGTCCTTTGAGAATGTCAGAGGTGCCGATGTTAAAAACCGCTGACGTCAACACATCGAAGAGTGAGGTCATTGAGGCACAGAGCCATTGAAAGATCTTACCTTATCGCCCCTTGAGTCTTTCCTCCGGCCTCCAAGACTCTTCCCCCACCTTTCTCAACATCCTCCCAAGTCCTGCTTTTGTTGAGATAACATGAACAAGACCAATTTTTCTAAGCGAATGTGCACACACCACGTTCACAGAGGCAAAAGTCACCACAATTGACACCAGTCATAGGGTGTACGAGCTGGGCTTCTAACTGGAAGGTCAATGGTTTGAAACTACCAACCACTCCGAAGGAGAAAGACAAAGTATTTTCACTCCCATAAAGAGATTGAAAAACAAATAACAAGCGAGCAAACCTATCTCACTGCCATTGAGTCAGTGCAGGCTTGGAAACCCACATGAGCAGTTCTGCTGTGTAATACAGGTTCACTCTGAGTTGGCATCAACTCAATGGCCGTGAGAACACCAGTCACAGTGGAGAATTACTCAACCCTCACATTGTTGGTCTCTCTGAATCACTTTTCCCTCAGATATTTTCATGGATTATTTCCAAATCCCCTTAATGTTCAAAAACTTTATCTGTTTTGGTTCATCTCCAAGAGAGGACTTCCTTGGCCATCTTTTAAAAAATAGTCCTCATACTGCAATTTTCTACCCCCTTATTCTGCTGTATTTATATTTCAGAGCAGCTCACATCACACGTTATGCTTTATTTGCTTGAAATCGAAGATGCTGAGAACAGGAATTTTGTCTCATTCACTACTGTGTCCCCAGGACCCAAACTGTGCCTGCTTGGTACATAGTTGCAGCTCAATAATGAAAGTATTCATTAAATGAATGAAAAATATGTCTAAGTCAGCTCCAGCAATTCCCATATTGCAAGTAATATTCCATGAGATTATTTCCTCCGGTCTCAATGTATTTAAGTCTCTTAGAGATCTCAAGAATGGATCTGATCTTTGCATAGAGAGTGGGGTGAAAAGAGAGGCAGAATTGACCCAGATCTCGGGCTTTCTGGGTCCAGTTTTGGCTCTGCCGTCTTCCTTCTCTGTGAGAGCATTGGAATGTGCAAGGGACCGAAGGGGATTTGGGGGAAATTCAGATATTGGGCTTGCTTGATTAGCAACAGCAATAACAGCTATTATTCACTATTTGTTAGAAACATTGAGTCGTGCACTGAGTATGACTTGCTTCCTGACACTGTACTTTCAAGTTTAACGTAATTCATTATTTAAGCCACTCCCTTTTCCAACCGCTTAAGGCAAGTCTCCGTGCTGTTCGTTGCCGTGCTGTCAGCTCTGTCTCCTGGTGACGGCACTAAAGGGGCCACTCACTCTTTCATTCCCTGCCATTGAGCTGATTCTGGATATGATTCATTGAGCCCGTGAATGTGCATGAGACTAATGTCACAGCCCCTCCCTCTCATCCTGAGGGGAGTTACCACGGATGGAAGCAGGCATCCCTGCATGTTTACATGTTAAGTTTCAGGAAACAGCTCCTGTAAATATTTCTTCTAGTCGCAGTTTTTGCTTTCCCCTCCTCTGTTCTCTCTCTCTCTTTTAAAAGTAAAAACTGTGCTTTTGTAATTATTTCTTCTAGACGATCTCAATTTTATAGAACTTTATATAGAAGTTTGGGCAATTTTACCAAAATCTGTCTTTTAATAGTACAATGTGGTTTGTTTGGTTTGTTTCAAATCATTTGATGGAATAATTGCCCTGTGGCCTATACTGCCAAATCTCCTCGTGGTAGAGAGCGAGTCGGGGGAAGACCAGTCCTTCTGCTCCTCCCCTTCATCTATAAATTGAGAGGCCATGGTCCAGGGCACACGGTCCTTGAGGTGGATCTACAACTGCACCACGAAGCCTCCAGTTTCTCTATCCTTCGATAGACCCAGCGACCAGGACTGCTGGGCAGCAGCCCTGTCGCTCCTTGGCTCTCCCAAAGCATAGCTCAGATGAGCCTTTTCTTTGCCTGACTCTGTCTTTTTCCTGATTACTGCACTGCTGTTTACTGTCAGTCGTGTAGGACTCGAGAGTCCTTGAGTGGTGCAAACAGTTAACACACTCAGATTTTAAACAAAACGTGGGTGGTTCCGCTCTACCCAGAGATGCCTCTGAGGAAAGATGTGTGGTCTACTTCTGGAATATCTGCCATCAAAACCCTGTGGAGCCCAGTTCGACTCCGGTGCATATGGGTCCCTGTGAATCAGAACCAATTTGACGTCAGCCGGTCGACTGCTTTGTGCAACAACTTGAGGCCTTGTTTGACTGTTTCTTCCGCCCTGCATGTTCCCACCGTGAACGCCCACCCGCACCAGCTGCGGAAAAGCTGCTAAAATCCAACCTCTCTTTTTATGAGCAGGCAACAATTAGCCAAGGTGTAAAACCCATTCTACAGAATGTATTATATTTACAATTAATACGTTTTTAATTCTGACGTATTTTTCTAGCAATTATGATTTGTGTAGACCTGGTACTTTTCCTTTTTAAACCTCTCCTATAACCTTAGTGCTGTTTCAAGGTCATTCAAATGTTCATCATTACTAAACTGAATATATGGTTTTCTATCCACAAGAGGATAGTTCATCTCCCTAACTCAGAGAGAAAACAGAGCAAGTAGGGTTTTTTGTTGGTTACTTTGGTTTTTGCATTATTAAAATTGCTGCATACTTTTTGAAGTTGTGTCTTAGACTGATCTCAAAAATAAGGCAGGAAAAGAGGGTAAACTTCCCAAGGGCAGATTTCCAGTGCAAGGGTTTGTTTTTGTTTTGTTTTTTCTTAAGCTGAAAGAACCAAATAAAAAATTCCAGCAACATGTTATGATATTGAGGGAATCTTTAGGGCTGCGTGAGTCAGAATTGGTTTTGGTTTTGGTTTTGGTTTTGGCACAAGATTGGACCATACAGGAAGTAGCAAAATAAGGAATGCAGGAGTCCCTGCACCAAAACCGAACTGGTCAGCCTGTTCAGCCGTTTTAGGAAGTAGCATGTATCCAGAGGAAATTGTTGGAAGGATGAAATCCCAGCTGTGTTAGAGGCATTTGTGAAAAGCAAAGCTTCAGACATTGAAAGGATACTACACTTGATCGTACCCGAAAGGCCGAGAAGCGATTGAAAGGGTACTATTTGAGATGTTTTGAACCAATTAATACGGCATTTGAGGTGTCCATTCATCTATGCCAAGAACTTTGGGAGACAGCTACCAGGCCACCCACCTTGAAGAGCCCCATATATGTTCCCCCTCCAAAGAAAGGCGATTGAACGGAATGCAAAAAGTATCTAAACACATTTAAGCAATATAATATACTGTAAACGATATCAAGCATATCACACAGATATAAAATTTTGCTGAAGATAACTAAAAAATGGTTGCAGTTAGACACTGGCAGGGAAATGCCTGAAATTCAAGAGGAATTCAGAGGAGAATATGAAAAGAAGAATGACATTGCTGACGTTATGTAAACCTTGGCCGACAGCAAAATAGATGTCTCTCTGTGCTTTGTTGACTATGGAAAGGAATTTGGCTGTGTGAAGCACAGCACTTTCTTAATAACCTTTTAAAGAGTGGGATTTCCAGAACACAAGTAAGTGTTCATGAGGAATCTCTGCCTAGGCTAAGAGGCAGTCACGCCGACAGAACAAAGGGACCTGACAGTTTAAAATCCGTAAAGGTATGTATTAGAGTTGTATTCCTTCGTCATACTTATTCAATCTGTATGCTGACCACATAATCCAAGAAGTCATATTATGTGCAGAAAACGCAGCATCAAGATTGAAGACTTTTTAACGGCCTGGTACAGGCAGACGACACAGCCTTACTTTTGGAACGTAAAGGCAGCCTTCAGTGTGAATTACAATTCAGAGTCAAGAAAACCGACCCTTTCACAACTGGACCAACAGACAACAGTGAGACTGAAATTATTAAGGGTTTCATTTTACTTGGATCCACAATCAATGCCAATGAAAGCAACAGTCAAGAAGTCAATGTAACCGCTGGGCAATTTTGCTACAAAACATCTTTTTAACGTGCTGAAGAGCAACGATGTCACTTTGAAGACTAGGCTGAGCCCACCCACGCCATGATGTTTTCATACGGATGTGAAAGTGAGCAGTGAGCAAAGAGACTGAAGAAGAGTCCGTGCCTTTGAATTGTGGTATTAGCAAAGAATATTCAAAGTATCACAACTGTCAGAAGAATGAATGTATCTATTTTAGAGGCTGTGCAGCCAGAATGCTCCTTAGAAGCAAGTGTAACCAGCCTTCCTCTCAAGTGCTTTGGACACGTTATCAGGAGGGACTAGTCCCTGGAAAAGGGCATCGTGGCTGGTAAGGTCGAGGAAGATCCTCAAGGAGATGAATTGACACAGTGGGTGCCACAATGGTCTCAGACATAACAACAATGATCGTCATGGTGCAGGACCAGGGTCACTATCAGTAGACCCTGGCTTGGCAGCACCTACCAGCAACAACAACGACGAGGGAGGAATATTGACCGGGAAGACAAGAGGATCTGGGTCTGATGTTTAAATAGCCTACCTACTAAACACCTCCACTTGGATAGTGACTATTAGTCTCAAATTTAAAAGATGACGCCCCCCTTTCTGATCTTCCTCACATCTTCTTCTTTCCTGTTCAGGAAGTTGTGCATGCTGGAAATCTAGCCTCAGCTTCCCTTGCCAATCTGTGGGCAATTCCTGCTGATTCTATATCCTAAATTGCTCTTGCATCTGTCCCCTGTTGTCATCCCCATTTCATCATCTCTCACCTGGACCACTGCCATTGTTTCCTAACTGGCCACTCTGTCTCCAGCCAGGCCTGACTCCAATATATTCTGCACGCTGACGGTATGATGATCATTTAAAAGGTAAATCTGATCATGTCACTCCTCTAACTTAAAACCCTTCGATGCTTCCCCATTACATTCATGATAAAGTAAGTTAAAGTCTAACTTCAACATGGCATGCGAGGCTTCATGCTAAGCTCCTCAGATGCCTGCACGCCTACGCTGAGCTTTAACCACACCAACTGCCTACCAGCTGCCTAATTGTCCCTGCTCTTTCTTGCCCCTCTCCCTTCCCCATCTTATCTCTTTGCACATATGAGGAGGGTGCACAATGCGTCTGGGAAAATGGCATGGAAAGATCACGGAATTTTTCGATGAGCTTTTGAAGCGCCCTTGTATTTCCTTCTGCCTCTCCTCCACAGCACCTCTCTCTAGCCTCGCTTTCCACCTGGGAACTACAGGTTTCCTCTAAACTTTGGCACACAAGTATCCTAGTCCAAGTGCCCTTCTTTGATTTATCTCCTGCTTAGCCGGAAGTCCTTTCTCTCTTCTTCCATTTCACCTGATGCTTATCTTTAGTGTCATTTGCAAAGTACCAGTGATTTGTCTTGGAGCGTGACTTTCCTGAGGTCAGGTGTTGTGTCTTTTAGTTCTTACCCACGAGCAGTTGCCCAGTGCTTGGCCGAATGCTTGGTTAAAGTTTACGGAAAAGAAGAGCAACCGGAGAACCAACCAAGAACCCTGCTGAGGAGCGGGCGAGCCCATCACATAATATTACCCACGGCACTTCTTTTAGGAAGAAATTGTTTAGTGAGAGGAGAAATTGGCCCCCAAAGATTAGCAAGTGAAGCACTTAATGCTAAGTGATAATGCTGATTATTTAAAAGATGTATTCCATTGTGACTGAGGGTAAGGTTCCTACAGTGAATTCCATTCCCGTTTAACAACTTTTGTCCTATCAACCCTCTCCCTGCTCCTCTTCCTTTCTCATCTGTTGAGTACATACTGACTATTTGGTCTTGTGTAGCTGATTTGTGAAGGGAGCACCTTCCTCACAGGTGATCTCATTTATACTTGATTAAAACATGTAGTACGTGGCTAAAAGGTGAGCTCTGGGCATGGCTTCAGTTCCAAGGTCAAAAGGTATCTTGGGTCTATAGTAAGGTGAGCAGACGTCCCGATTTTGCCGAGACAGTCCCAATTTTTAACAATTTGTCCTGCGTCCCATGGTGTTTTTAAAAAATCCCGATTTTTGGAAAGAATGCACAACAAGCTAGGGTGTATGGTTTTCGGCTGCCATGTGGCCATTTCGCTAGGATATGAATTTTATCAATGATGTCCCGCTTTGCCAATGTTAAAATCTGGTCACCTTAGTGGGGGTCCCTCTTACTAGTCTGGATTAGTCTCGTGATACATTTTTTTAGGACTCTGAGCTTTTCCTATTCTACTTAGACACCAGAAATAGTGTCTACCAACTAGAAAGTGGTTCCCTCTCCCTCCCCATCTCATTGTCAGTAATCATCAAAGAACATTGTTTTATGTATGCATACTTATTCTTGACTTTTTATGAGTGAGATCATAAAATATTTTCCCTTTAAGACTGACATGTCAGCATAATGCCCTCTGGGTTCATTCATGTTATAAGATGTTTTGCAATCTCACAGGGATGTTTTTAAAGGCTTGGTGACCAAGATAGAGAAATCAAAATTTATCCAAAAAAAGAAATCAAAAAAATTAATCTCACCAATGACATGTACATTAAATGGTTCCAGCAATTTTTTTTATTAGTCCTGTGCACTGTCTCCACTAACGGTATTGTCCCCTGTCCTGCCATTCCAGATCAGAGGCTTCCATGCTCCCCATGGGCTCCCAGACTGTTGGGGGGGGGGGGGGCTCTGTATTCTGAAGTAGGGTCAGTATGTATTAGAGTTGTATTCCTTCGTCATACTTATTCAATCTGTATGCTGACCACATAATCCAAGAAGTCATATTATGTGCAGAAAACGCAGCATCAAGATTGAA
>NW_022111369.1:55428728-55434095 GCF_000313985.2 Echinops telfairi
GGGGGGGGGGGGCTCTGTATTCTGAAGTAGGGTCATGTTTAGGGTGGGCCTTCACAGAACCACTGGGTTCACAAAAAGCAACTCCTACTGAAATAAGACTGAATGTTTCATTTCCTAGGAGGCCTAGAGAATTCTCCATATTGGATAGAGTCCATACCTGATGTGGAGTTTATCCCAGAACACGAGCAAAGGGGTGGACTGACTTGGTGGAGATTAGCCACGTAGCCAGCAGCAGAGGTTGGATAAAGACATTATTTGGTTGAACTGGACTGACAGGAGTCTTGCTGTGCTCTTCTGTGTAGTGGGCATACAAGAGTTTCCTAGAAATGACTAGGTAATGATATCTACCCAGGAAAGCATCCTTTCACCAATCATCCGGATACTCACTTCCTTTTATTGTTCTGAGGTGGCATCAAGTAGGTTCCAATCACAAGAACCCTAAGCACAGCATACTGAAACACTGCCAAGACCAAGGTCATCCTCACAATTGTTTGCTATGTGGGAGCCCATTGTGTCTGTGCATCTCCTTGATGGTCTTCCTGATTTTCACCGACTTCTACTTTACTGGAGTCCTGGTAGCATAGTGGTTTTGCTTTGGGCTGCTAACAACTACAAGGTCAGCAGTTCAAACCAGCCAGCACTGTGGGAGAAAGACAAGACTTTCTACTCCCTTAACCAGTTACAGTCTCAGAAACTCACTCACTTTCAACTTTACCAAGCTTGCTGTCATTTTACAGGGACTGGTCTTTCCTGATAGCATGTCCAAAGTACACGAGAGGAAGTCTCTCCATCCTTGCTTCTAAGGAGCATTTTGGCTGTGCTTTCTCCAAGACAGATTTGTGTGTTCTTCTGGCAAGCCATGGTATTTTGAATCATCTTCACCAGCACCATAATTCAAATGCACCCATCCCTCTGTGGCCTCCCTTATTCATTAAATAACTTTCACACGCATCTGAAGCCAGTGAAAATACCATGACTTGGGTCAGGCCCACCTCAGTCCTCACAGTGACCGCTCTGCTTTTTAACACTTGGAAGAGGTCTTGGCCAGCAGATTTTCCCAAAGCAATATGTCATTCAATTTTGTGATTACTGTTTCACAAGCACTGGTTTTGGATCCAAGCAAGAAAAAATTTTTGACAGCTTTCATCTTTTCTCCATTTATCATGATGTTACCTATCGGTACAGTTGTGAGGATTGGGATTTTCTTTACATTGAGTTTCAATCCATATTGAAGGCTGAAATCCTTGATTTTCATCAGCATGAACCCCAAGTCCTCCTCACTGTCAGTAAGCATGTTTCTGCCATCTGCACATCGCAAGCCTTCCTGTAATCCTGATGTTCTGTTCTTCTTTAGATAGTCCAGCTCCTCAGCTTATTTGCTCAGCATATGGATTGAATGAGTAGATGAAAGGATACAACCCGATCCACTCCTTCACTGATTTCTAAACCACCCAATAGTCCTGGTTCTGTTAGTATGGATGCCTCTTAGTCTGTGTTCTTCATGAACACAATAAAGTGTTCTGGAATTCCCATTCTTCTCCATGCTATTCATTGTCCGCTATGATCCACACAGTGAAATGCCTTTTTGTGATCAATAAAACACAAGTAAACGTCTGTCTGTTATTTTCTGCTCTTAGTGAAGATCCATCTGACATCAGCAATAGTATCCCTTCTATTGAACTTCTTACCAATATGAGTTATGATTCTTTTTGTTGTCTGTCTAATCCCAATCTCCATATTGTCCTCTGTACTGGAGAAAGTGTTAAAAAAAATCTGGGTGCTGGAGTCAGGCAGACCTGAGTTTGAATTCCAGGCCTGCCAATTATTTAGTGTTAACTGTGTGGCAAATCGATGATTTCCGTCTGCCTCTATTTTCCTGTGGCTGTTGGGATGAATTGCTACACACTTGGTGGCTTAAAACAACAAGAAATATATTCTCTGGAGCTCAGAAGTCTGAAATCAGTTTCAGTAGTCTGAAATTAAGGGGTTGGGGGAGTTGAACTCCTTCCAGAGACTGTAGGGGAGCCTCCTCCATTCCATGTCTCTCCAATCTCCCTGTCACTTCTTGTAAATATCACCAGATGCTTAGTAGGCATCTGCCCTTGTGTTGGCCTCAAGAACATGACTCATATTCCTATCTTTAGTACATGAAAATAGCCAATGTTGGAAGGCAACTTAAAATGATAGCCCACTGCATGCTCCTGACAAACCTTATGAAGTGCAGGGAAGACACAGTCCCCACAAGTGAGCACAAGGACACACGTGATGGCATCTAAGGTCCACCCAGCTAATCCAAGAAAATCTCTCCATTTCACAATCCTTAACTGCATGTTCAAAGGCCCCATTTCCAAATAACATGACATTTATAGGTTCTAGGATTTTATAGGTTCTGCTATTTTTGACATTTCATCGCTATGAAATGTGAATATCAATCATTTTTGCTTTGGGTCTTCCCTGGAAAGTGTGGCCTGAGATAAGGGGTTGCACGAACGTGGTTTATTGGAAACAGAAACCAGGCGCAGAGACTAAAAAGAGTGGAACACCAAAGGAGGCAAAGTCCACTGAGCCTGCCTTATTGACCGGGTTACTATGGGTAACTGAGGCTCAGTCGTGCTGGGACTCTCTGAGGAATGGTGTACAATGACCTCAAGGACGGTTCCTTTGAGGGATGGAAGTGGGGGTGGGGGGTGGGGGATGGGGGCAGCATTGGTTCGCGTCACCTATCTCCCGTGGTCTAATGATTATCCTGAAGCAACTCTCACACTTCCAAGTTTGCACCTGCGCAGGGGTGGCTGAGCAGATTCCCACAAGCGGGAGCCCTGGCAGTAGCAGCGGTGAGACTCAGGACAGACAGTGGGACTAAACACTGCAGCTGAACTGCAGGTGCTGCAGTTCACACCTGCGAGCAACAGGCAGTCATCACAATGGCTGAAGTGAAAAGATGAGTTGGAGCTGATACGGGGGTGCTAGATACAGCAGGTCTCGGACATTAAGGATTGTTGTAAAGGTTAAAAGAAGCAGTGAGTGCATCTATCACATGGTAAACATTCGCAGAAACCGTTACTTTGTTGCTGATATCACGAACATAGGAGCCTTGGTGGTGCGGTGGGCTTCGTGTTGGGCAGCAGCTACCTGAAAAGTCAGCCATTTAAACTCACCAGCTACTCTGCAGGAGAAAGGCGAGGCAGTCTCTCTCCGTGAAGATTGACAGTCTTGGAAATCCTAGACAGCAGTCCGCCTCTGTCCCAGAGGGTCACTATGAGTTGGGATGGACTTGACAGTGGGTTGACATTAGCATCTGTCCTTATCACATGCCTAACATATGAGCAACTCTCATACACTATTGCCCGGCTGGATGGCTGACGAGGTGGATGGATGGATGGATGGATGGATGGATGGATGGATGGATGGATGGATGGATAGACAGATGAATGGAAGAATACAGAGATAATAGAAACAAACACATTGACAAATCTTACCTGTGATATTTTCTCACAGATATTTGCTCCGAGTAGGAAGTCAAGTAATTAGATATGGATGACTTTGAAGACATAATGAATACACTAAAACACAAGGCTAGGATCCATGTGGAAGGCTTTTTAGATAGTTTCACCTTTTACCTCAACCTTCTGCTACACTCAAAGTTCAAAGAGACTTCACTTCACTTACTGTCTTCACTGTCCCGAGGTTAGGTACTGGGCTGCTGAACACAAGGTCATCAGTTCAAACCTGCCGCCGCGGGAGAGAGATGAAGCTGTCTGCGCTCATAAAGATTTGCAGTCTCAGAAGTACTAGATAAAATCAATATAAATGGGAATTGACTTGACGGCTGATTTTCAGTGTGTGTGTGGGGTGTTGTTTGCTTAGTTTTATTCATTTGTTTGTTTGTTTAGGGGAAAGGAATACCACTTGCAGGCTGGGTAGTGAGTTAATGAGCGTCTTCATAGTGCGTTATGTTGGAAATGACTTAACTTTTAGACCCAGTACAGAATATTTAGGCTCTGTTTGCACTCTCTGTGTGCCTTAATTCTGGGGCACATGAATACACGTTAAACAGGTGTAAACAGTCTATGGATCAGGATGGCTGTCATTATCACCAGCAGCGCATCATATCATCATCATTTTAATCCAAGACTTCATGCTTCACCAGACGCCTGCAAGTTTAGACCTCCCTGTGTTGTGTTGGGCTCTAAGAGTAAGAGTTAGTTTCCTGCTTCAATGAATTTACAAATAAATAACATAGCAAGGCAGCTTCTCATGAGAGCCCGCTGAATGCTCTAAGCCAGCACAATTTTGGTGTTCAGTAAAAGGAGACTGTTCACTAGTTAGGAACTGATGAAGTCCATGAAGGGGCTAGAACAAGGTGCAAGTCTTAAGGGGAGTGAAGGACTTGTGTGCCCCGTAGGTAGGCAGCGCAATTCCAGGCAAGAGGGACCACATTGTGCAAGAGTTCATGATTCTTTGAGGGGCTTTTAGGCAGATGAGCTACAAAAGAGGAAAGATTGGTATTAATGCTTTCTCATTTGTCATGGCTCAGGAGGAAGTGTTGCCACCCAGAGCTGAGCCTGCCCACCTATTTGTGATCTGGTGGCAAGAGTGCCAAGAACAACTTAATTTGATGTTGAGGCTAGTGAGCTCACTCTTGGCTGACTTTCCTCTAGCCAGATCATGACTGGCGGATGCTCTTCTGGCAAGAATGTTAATAATCCTTCCTCTCTTTATATTTTAACCATCTGCTTTCCATCTTCCTGGCCTCTGGCTCTGCAGTAGAGGAGAGAGTTTATCCTTTGGGGTTACTCTTTTATTCATCTGTTCATTAGGCAATTATTCATTGAGCACCTACTACTACATGCTAGATTCTATGTGAGTCCCTGGGAAGTCAATGGTGGGCCAAATCAGCCACAAGCTTAGGAAGCTTATCATAGAGAGAGGTAGACAGCTGCTAATTAAGCACTCACCTAAGTCGATGCAAAATCACACCTGTGATGAAGACGGAGGCTTCCCTGGGAGGCAGAGACAGCGCAGAGAGGAAAGGATGGGGGCTGTCTCACTGCAGAGATAGGGACTGTCTCACTGCAGAGACAGCACAGAGAGGAAAGGATGGGGGCTGTCTCACTGGAGAGACAGCACAGAGAGGAAAGGATGGGACTGTCTCACTGCAGAGACAGTACAGAGAGGACAGGATAGGGACTGTCTCACTGCAGAGATAGGGGCTGTCTCACTGCAGAGACAGCACAGAGAGGAAAGGATAGGGCTGTCTCACTGCAGAGATAGGGGCTGTCTCACTGCAGAGACAGTACAGAGAGGAAAGGATGGGGACTGTCTCACTGCAGAGACAGGGGCTGTCTCACTGCAGAGACAGTACAG
>NW_022111369.1:55434195-55449781 GCF_000313985.2 Echinops telfairi
CACTGCAGAGACAGTACAGAGAGGAAAGGATGGGGACTGTCTCACTGCAGAGACAGGGGCTGTCTCACTGCAGAGACAGTACAGAGAGGAAAGGAGAGGGCTGTCTCACTGCAGAGACAGGGCTGTCTCACTGAAGAGACAGCACAGAGAGGAAAGGAGAGGGCTGTCTCACTGCAGAGACAGGGCTGTCTCACTGCAGAAACAGCACAGAGAGAAAAGGATAGGGTGAGACTGGCAAACAGATATGGCCTCATGAGGCAAGGCCTTGTGTTTCATGCCATGGGTTTGGGCAATTAGTGTAAGAGCGAATGCTCTTTCTATGGAGCAGTGTGATTGGCAGCCAGACTGGAATGGTGTTGGTACAAGTTTGGCTGGTGTTAACAAACTCAGGCAGCAACAAAATAGAATCCCCACCCCCACCCCCAAACTACTTAGGCAGCAACACTTGGCTGCTGTAACAGATACCCCAAATAATAGTGAATTCGGTTTGTGTCTTTCCCTAGAGGCGGCACGATGACTCCACAGGTCAGTAATACAGTTTTCTTTCTTTTGTTACTCTTATCCATGAGGGTCCAAGACCCTCAGCTATGATGTTCCAGGTTTACATTCCAGGCAGAAAAGGAGAAGATGGGGAGTCAAAGGATGTGACCCTTCTTTTTATGGGCATACCTACATGTTGCCAGACATTATGGGTTTACCTACACATTGCTAGACATTATTTTTGCTCGCATACCATTGACTAGAACAGGTCTCTTGCCCTCTTCTAGCTGCAAGGGAAGCTGGCATATGTGGCCATTAGTCTACGTAGCTCTGCACCTGAAGCTAGAACTTCTACACTTCTCTCCTGGAGGAAAGAAGCCTTACTGACCACCTAGAACCAGATCCAGACTGCACATACCCATCATTCACTGAGCACTCATTACATGCCATATACTGTATCAGGTGCAGAGAAGAAAAAGATAAGTAATACACAGTTTCGTTGGCTCATACTCTCACGACGTGGATCCCAAACTCTGCTTTATGTTAGAGTCACTTTAGGAGTTTTCTTCTCCAGCATCACAATTGAAATCCATCAATTCTTTTTCGGTCTTCCTTATTCAATGGCCAATTTCCGCATGCATATGGGGCAATTGAAAATACCATGGCTTGTATCAGGTTCACCTTGGTCCCCAAAATAACATCCTTGCTTTTCAATACTCTCTAGAGGTCTTATGCAGCAGGTTTACTGAAGCACATGGCAAGTACCATGGACTGCTACAAAGACAAACCATCTGTCTTGGAAGAAATGTAGCCAGAGTGCTCCTAGGGGAAAGGACGGCGAAACTACATCGACATACTTTGGATATGTTGTGAGGAGCAGGCAGGGTTTCCTTCTCTATGCATGAAGTTTCTCGGGGTCAGTACCACCTCAGTGGCTCCTAACAACAACAACAACATTAAAAAAAAGGTTTTAAATATCCCTGTGCTCAAATCCGATGTCTTCCCATGAAATCAAAATCTCTAAGGGTGAGATTAGAGTTTATTCGTTTATTCCTCTGCTCGTCAGGCAGATGTGTAGGGCCAATAAGTTTGGGAACCTATAATTTAGAGGAGCAGAGAGATGGGTTAGTGATGAGTTCTAACCCTAGGCAATAAGTGCTCTCATAGAAAAAGGTACACACTTCTGAGAAAATAAAGCCAAACATATGACTTCGTGTATAAAACCAGTTGCCATTGAGTTGATTCCAACAAATGGCAGCGCTGCATACAGTAGGACAGAACATTGTCTGGTCTCCTGTGCCGTCCTCACAACTCTTGATATGTTTCTGCCCATTGTTGCTGCCGCTGTGTGTTCTGAGTGCGCTCCTACGTAGAGAGCTCACCTTGCGGCACTGTATTAGATAATAGCACTGTTTTAGCTACTATCCTGTTGTGACTCATTGGGTTTTTATGGGCTAACTTTTTTAAAATTAATCATTTTATTGGGAGGCTCTTACAATCTTATAACAATGTTGCCATCAACACTTCCAAAGCAATTTCTTTCTACTTGAGCCCTTGGTATTAGCACCTCTTTTTTTCCCCTCCCTCCCCCACCCTCCAACCTTCGTGAATCCTTGATCAATTATATATTATTATTTCTTGTCTTGCATTGTTTGTTGTCTCCCTTAGCCCACCTTTCTGTTATTTGTCCCCCTGAGGGGTGGGCTATATATCCAACCTTGTGATGGGTTCCCCCTTTCTCCCTCTTCCCCCCACCCACCTCCCATCTCCCTACCCTCATGTGGCAGTTACATAATTTGGTGTCAGTTCTAGGATTAAGGGTGTAGGGGTGGAGTCTAGTTTGCCAATCAGGAGATAGCCAATGAGGCCTCTGTGTGGGCATGGCCTTCTCTTGAGGATTCCGGGACTCCTGTATTTTCTCCTTGGAGGTGGGAGGCACTCTCCCTCTCTGCTCCCTCCCTGTGAGACACTATGGACAATGAGCCTGATGAAGTTATGCTGATGCAGCCAGAGTCCAGCTGGAGGAACCACGAGGAGGCTCTTGCCAGTGCTGGGATGCTTACACTGCCACTGGATCCACAAGACTTCTCACCCACTGGCCTGTGATCTTCCTGCATTCAGCGTCATTGCATGTGTTTCATGAGTCTGAAGGGGACTTTATAGATTGGTATCAGACATATGGGATAATATCAGACTTATGGACTTGATCTGGACTTAGTTGGGATATTTTCTTAATATTCTATTGCTCTTGTATATAAAGCTCTTTCTTATACACATGAGTGTCTATGGATTTGTTTCTCTAGTCTACCCAGAGTCACACACCTTATGGTATCCCTACTACCACTACTGTTCCTGATAATTTTATCTGTCCTGAATTCCACGTGTCAGAAGCACTTATCTGTACCAACGTGTGTACTCCGGTCTTGCCAGATTTGTAAGGTAGAACGGAATCATAGTATTGCAGGGGGAGAAAGCACTCAGAAACTAGAGGAATGATGTGTGTTTCGTGGGTGCTATACTGCACCCTGGTTGAAACATCCCTTCCTTGCCATGGGCTAACTCTTGGAAGATTGGCAGGCCTTTTTTTTTTTTATTGTTTTATTGGGGGCTCGTACAACTCTTATTACAATCCATACATACATCCATTGTGTCAAGCACATTTGTACATTTGTTGCCATCATCATTCTCAAAACATTTGCTTTCTACTTGAGCCCTTGGTATCAGCTCCTCATTTTTCCCCTCCCTCCCCACTCCCTACTCCCTCTTGAACCCTTGATAATTTATAAATTATTATTTTGTCTTATCTTACACTCTCCGACGTCTCCCTTCACCCACTTTTCTGTTGTCCGTCCCCCAGGGAGGAGGTTATATGTAGATCCTTGTAATTGGTTCCCCCTTTCTACACCACCTTCTCCTTACCCTCCTGGTATGGCTACTCTCATTATTGGTCCTGAGGGGTTTATCTGTTCTGGATTCCCTGTGTTTCCAGTTCTTATCTGTATCCATGTACATGCTCTGGTCTAGCTGGATTTGTAAGGTAGAATTGGGATCATGATAGCAGTGGGGGGAGGAAGCATTAAAGAACTAGAGGAAAGTTGTATGGTTCATCATTGCTATACTGCACACTGACTGGCTTATCTCTTCCCCGCAACCCTTGTGTAAGGGGGTGTCCAGTTGCCCATAGATGGGCTTTGGGTCTCCACTCTGCACTCCCCCTCATTCACAATGATATGATTTTTTGTTCTTTGATGGGCAGGTATTTTTTTATGGTCAGTCTTACTCTGGAAACTCCACCGAAACCTGCCCACTATTTGAAATACCATTGGCACAGCTAGCTTCCAGCATCTTAGCAACACACATGATGCTGCAAAACAGCAAACTGACAAGGAGATTGTCATTGTGAGTGCCATCGAGTGAGTTCTGACTCATAGCAACCCTATGTACAACAAAAGGGACCACAGCCTGGGGCCATGCCATCCTCCAAATTGTTATAATGTCTGAGCCCGTTGTTGCAGCCACGGGGTCAGTCCATCTAGCTGAGGGCCTTCCTCTTTTTAGCGCTCCCCTAGGACCAAGCACGGTGTCCTTCTCCAGGGACTGGTCTCTGCTGATAACAGGACCCAAAGCATGGGAGATGAAGCCCGGCCAGGCAGTGGGAGGGAAACATAGGGAGAGAGTAAGGGTAGAAAGAAAGATGGTGGGCAAGTCAGGACAGGAACAGAGACCAATGGAATGCTGTGCCCTGATGCTGTGCCCTGAAAGGACCCTTCAGTCCTTTCTGATCTTTGACCCAGGCTGAGGATGTGAACGATGGCAAGGAGTGGGCTTTCAATATGACTGGAGTTTTCTAGCTCAACCTTTGATTACCGGGAGGGGAGAGGAGTCAAGCAAGGAATGTGCCAAACACACTGTTGCCTATGAATGCTCACAGCTGGCCAAGCAGAAGAAGGTTCAGGAAAAAGCCACTGAAGTCAGGCTTGGCTTTGGCCCTATTATCTGAAATCAGAGGTGGACAATAGGAGGCCATTGTGTGTTCAATCAACTCTCAATTATCCAGGGGGCAGATTCTCCACTCTCTGGGTTCCCCCTACTCCTTTTGAGTTCCCTGCAGCTGTCTGCCCTTTGACCGTCTCTCCCTGCCCATCAGAGCCACAGTCGGAGGGTGGGCAGGTGGAGGAAGGGGGAGGAAGTAAAATTCAGATCAGTCATTTAAGCTGCTCCTGAGATGCCCTGGCCCAAAGGGAAGACCCATTGGTTAAGCCACCACCCCGTTTATTGGGGGGTTTAATCTATCAGGGGTCTGCCTTGTCCTTCATTAGCATGGATAATTGGTAATTACTTAAGTGATATTTATTCACTCTGTGACGCCTCTGCTGTTGTAGCTGCCTTGTTTCATTTAAAAAATAGTCTGCCTTGACTAAAGCCATATTGAAATGGTTTTCTTAATGCATAAAACCTACGTCTGCATTGCCTAGGGAAGGGGCTGGAAACAGCTGGGGTAACCAGAAGGATGCGGGGTTCCGATCTATTGGAATCATTCAGAAAACGCCTGGTCGCTCTCATTTCTCAGCGGCAAGTAGAAGCCATCCACGTCTGACCGATCTGTCTAGCTGTTTCGAAAGATGCTTCCGTGTGGCTTTTGTGTGGTCAGGGTGAAGGCAGGGAATGGGTGTGGAATTCCTCTCTCAGCCACGGCGCCTCACTCTCCACTACCTTTTTCCCTCACTTGCAGACAGCAAAGCCGGTTTTCTTCCAGGGGTGACAAAGTTAAGAGAAAAACACTGTTTATCTTTGGAAGCATTGTTTGGGCTTACAGATGCACTTAACATGAAACCCCATTTTACTACAGACAACAGGGTAAGAGACGTGGTTTGGTTTTAGTATCGGGTAGTCTGAGCAGATAGGAACCCTGGTGGTGCAGCAGTTTCACATTGGGCTGCTAACTGCAAGGTCAGGAGTTCAACACCACCAGCTGCTCTTCTGGAGAAAGACAGGGCTTTCTACTCCGGCAAAGAGTTACCACCGGTCAGTATCAGTGTAAGACACGAAAAAAATAATAATTTATAAATTACCAAGGGTGCATGAGGGAGGGAGCGGGGAAAATGAGAAGCTGATACCAAGGGCTCAAGTAGAAAGAAAATATTTTGAAAGTGATGATGGCAACATATGTTCCAATGTGCTTGACACAATGGATGGATGGATGGATGGATGGATGGATGGATGGATGGATGGATGTGACGAGAGCTGTAAGAGCTCCCAATAAAATAAGTGTTATAGAAAGTTCCCATCGGAGGAGATGAGCCAGTCAGGGTGCGATGTAACAATGATGAGAAATACAACTTTCCTCTAGTTCCTAAATGTTTCCTCCCCGCTCCCACTACCATGACTCGAATTCGACCTTTCAAGTCTGGCTAGACCAGAGGATGTACACTGGTACAGATAGGAGCTGGAAACACAGGGAATCCAGGGCGGATGAGCCCTACAAGACCAGTGGTGTGAGTGGCGAAACAGGGAGGGTAAAGGGAGAATTGGTAGGAAAGAGGGAACCGATTACATGGAACTGTGTGTGACCTCCTCCCTGGGGGACAGACAACCGAAAAGTGGATGAAGGGAGACGTCGGACAGGGCAAGATATGACAAAATACCCATTTATAAACTATCAAGGGCTCATGCAGGAGGGGGGAGCAGGGAGGGAGGGGAAAAATGAGGACCTAATGTCGGGGGTTTAAATGGAGAGAAAATGTTTTGAGAAACAATGTACAAAGGCGCTTTACACAATTGATGTGTGTATGGATTGGGATAACAGTTGTATGAGCCCCTAATAAAATGTTAAAAAAAGAAAAAAAAAAGTTCCCATCATGGACACTCACAGAGGCAGTCCTACCCTGTCCTGCAGGGTCACTAGGAGTTGGAATCAACCAGATGGCAGTGAGTCTGGCTTTCTGGAGGACAGGGGGGCAGCAGAATTAACATTGCAGAATTAGAGCGACCGTTCCCGTAATGTTTTTAAATACTTCTCATTATACATATTTCCTCGTCTTTTGGAAGTCTAAGAGTTATGGACTTTCTAAGAGTATGGCCAGCCACAAAAATCGGCTATGGAGTGTTGCAGCGCTCAGACTTCAGACTCAGAGCTGGGTTCCGAGGGGCTCACGGGCCGAGGAGGCATGTGGAGTCCCTGGGGGAACAAATGGTTAGGCTGTTTGGCTGCTACCCAAGAGGGTGAAGGTTCAAATCTGCCCACAAGTGTCTACGAAGAAAGACCTGGCCACCTGCTTCCCTCCAAAATCAGCCACTGAAAACCCCATCGGTCGCAGTTCTACGTTCACATGCATGTGATCAGCATGCGTCAGTGTCAGCTCGACCGCAACTGGCTGAAGAGATGGGAGGGGACTCCAGACATATGTCCGTGACTACAAATCCTTCCTGAGACGCAGCGGGCAGGAGTGAGCGGAACATACGGGATAAGTGTGGAAGTGCAGAAGGCCGTTTCCAGAAGAAAACAAGTCCACTGTATCCAACCATGGCCTCCAAGACAGCCCACAGGCAGTGCCTGGGCAGCAAACATGCAACTTACCCTACAACCCTCGTAAAGCCCTGGTAGTAAACACCATTAATAGCAAACAGGGCTAATTTGCAATGCACATCAGCACAATATTATTATTACTATTGTGCTTAGCACTGTGTTGAAGGGTGTTTTTGTGTATCTGGAAATGTTTCCTTAGTGTCTTTTGTACATAGAAAGATATCCTCTATACTCCTTACTAAGACAAACATTTGATTAACTGAAATTAGTTATGAACCCTGCCTCACTGTTGCAATTTACACCCAAATTCGACTTAAAGACAGATCTAGGACAAAACTCACCTACAATTCAAGAACTATTGTTTAATAAATACAGGTTTGTTACAAGCTGAGGAGGTTTAGCAGAGAGCCTTGTGCTTACCTTCAAGGAGCGACATTTCCTGGGTTTGGCTGGCTTGGCAAAATATATGTACTTTGTAAACAGACTGTCGAGAGGGCCCTGAAATAATTCAT
Organism: Echinops telfairi; assembly: GCF_000313985.2. Lineage (NCBI taxonomy): Eukaryota > Metazoa > Chordata > Mammalia > Afrosoricida > Tenrecidae > Echinops > Echinops telfairi. The sequence goes on from NW_022111369.1 coordinate 55,441,714, forward strand.
TGACAGACTGCTGAAGGTATCTCCACCCCCGCCCCCCCTTTTGTTTTCAGCTACAGATTTAGTCAAGAAAGCACACTATCTGGTAAACAGTGTGACTAGATACTTGTCCAGATCTCTCGCAATGTATGGAATGACTGGCTTCCTGCTGGGGCATTTCAGGAAACATTTGTATTGCTTTCGATGTCTTACCGAACTAATTAAATAAAATATGACTAATTAAATGTCATAAAGCCCGATGTAAACTTGTTAATGTCAGGGGAGATCTTTAAAAACAACTATCAAGACGGGCCAATTTGTCACATGTCAATGTCTTTCGTTAATTTTCGGTGGTAAACCAGCAAATTTTATTTAAGAAATGGAGGAAACTGTCTGGCGGTGAGATTAGAGCCTCTTAGATTTTGTTCCTGATTAGACTGTGGCTTGTCGGGGAAGCTGGAGAATCTCTTCTGAATCGTTAACTAGCCATTTTTTCAATTAAACATAATGTTATGTTAACATCCTTCAATAGGTAAATGATGGCACCGAAAATCCAATTAGAATACATACTTACAACTGGATTCTCTTGCAATTTTCAGAAAGCTGATTGCATTTTACATCTTCTCTGCTATTGTCCGCGTGGCTCTACCACAAGTTGCTGGGCTCCCGCCTGGTGTCTGCATCTTTGCATGGTGACCTTTGCTGTAGGAGCCGCTGCAGACATCACAGACTGTCACATCAATTTACCACAATTGGATGTGGCATCTTGCAGCTAATTCGATTTGGGCAGCAAAGCACCTGGCTCTGTTTTTTCCCTATAGAACGTGGAGGGAGCTCTGCACCCTCACAGATGCCATCTCCCAGAGCAGCCCGGGTGTTTTTCAAGGTCTAAGCAGTTTGTCTTCATCGCCCCAAATACAGCCCATGACAAAGGGAGGGGAGCTGAATTATTTAATGCGAAAGTAAATTGGATTAAACCAGTGAGGTGGGGGTGGGCTGGGTAAGAAAGGAAAAAGGAAGAAAGGAAGCACTCTGGACTGAAACACTGCAGCTAGAAGTTGTACAGGGGAGAACTTCGCGTCGTCCTTTCTTAGAAACAAACCCTTGTAGGTCTGGCTGTTGAACTCTGTGTTTTCCCATTGCATACGAGATCAACTAAACAGCCCCACCCCCTGATCAAAGTGCCCAAGAAACGCAAATCAGTCCATTTGGACCATTTTTAAGAAAAGCACACAAACAGAGGGTGTGTGTGTGATGTGTATAAAGTTCACATTTGAGGCTACGGCAGCAGATTTCATGGTAATACATTGAACCTCTCCTGGATGAATTTCAATAGTTCCACGTGCTGCTTGTTGAAGGAAACATGCCAGTCTTGAGTCCTCACTCAGTGACCCAAATTCGATCTCATCGATAGCCCGGGTATTGAAAAGCAACAGCAGCACTCAAAGGGCGACCTTGGCCTTGGGAAAATAGTTTACATTGGATACCTGGGATGCCCTGAAGGCTGCAGCGCAAACAAGGATTATTGGCTATTTGCCCAGGGCATGCTGCTCTTGTGAGATTTCATTTGTACAGGAGTGGGGTGCCCGAAGCGTTAACTACCTGTTCATTGTCTAGAACTCGCCCAGTGCAGCCCACATCGTAGGTACATCCGATTGCTTTAAGACGCTATGCAACGTGCATTATGTAAAAGTCGCCACAGCCCGTCCTCTGTTCGTGGTTTTGTGATGGCTTCAGTATTGGGGTGAAGCCAGAAGTGACATCCCTAAGAGACCCCAATAGGGTCCCCTATGGAGGAGTGGTTCGGCAGAGCTCCTAGTCTCAGACCGGCTAGCAAGAAAGGCCTGGGGATCTACCTCTGAAAAGTAATCAATGGAAACGCTGGGATCACAAGAGAATGTAGTCATAGATAGTCACAGAAACCACAAGTGGCCTATACAATGCTGGAACGTGAGCCACTCGGTCGGAAGGCACTGGAAACGCACAGTGGCTGCCATACTGCAGCCCGTCCGTGGCACGAAGATGGTGCGGACCGGAGGCGTTCTGGTCCCTGGTCCATGGGACTGGGTCGCTGGGAGTCACACTGACTCGTAGTCAGCCAGAGTTCACCGACGAAACACACAGCCTTCCTCTAGTTCCTTAATGCTTCCTCCCGCCTGCTATCATGACCCCAGTTCTACTTCACAAACGCAGCTAAACAGGAGCATGTACACTGGTACAGATAAGAGCTCTCGACACACGGAAACCAGGACAGATAAACTCCCCAGAAACAGTAAGGGGAGTAGGGGACCATCAGGAGAGGGGGAAGAAGGGGAGAACCAATCACAAGGATTGACATATAACCCCCACAGCCCCACAGCCCTGCAGGGGGACCAACAGCAGAAACGTGGGTGAAGGGAGACAGTGGACAGTGTAAGATAGGAAAACAATAATAATTTGTAATTTATTGAGGGTTCACGAGGGGTGGGGTGGGGGGGAGGGAAAAAACGAGGAGTTGATACCGAGGGCTCAAGTAGAAAGGAAATGTTTTGTGAATGATGCTAGCAACATATGTACAATGTGTTTGATACAATGGATATATAAATTGTCATGAGAGCTGTAAGAGCCCACAATAAAATGATTTTTTTTTTTTAAAAAAACTGACTCATAACAGCAGCAAAAAGAGCAACTACACGTAAAAGTAAACTTAGTGGGTGGAGTGACATCATTTGAAAAAATAAATCTACACTGCCTCAGAGATTGAATCCACGCAGTTTTACACTTAATTTTGGTTTTCTGCAGTCACCGCTGTAGAGTCCATTCCAACTCGCAGCCAGCCTGCAGGACAGGGTAGGACTGCCCTGTGGGTTTCTGAGGCTGTAGCTCTTTACAGGAGTAGAAAGCCTCATCTTTCTCCCAAGGGGCAGCTGGTGGTTTCAAACTACTGACCTTGAAGTTAACAGCCCCATGCATAGCTAACTATACCACCAGGGCTCTGTAATTTTATGAAGGCTATAAGGGTCTAATTTCACAGGCTTTATCTCCATGCTTGAAGATAAGATGGGATGGGAATTGGAAAGTTTTTGTTGTTTGTTTACTCAGAGTAGGGAACTAACATTAAGCACCATGAGAGTTCAGCCCTTCAGGTTTTCAGCATAGTGTATCCCGGATAGCAAGTCCATAGTGGACTCTCAACTGTGTTGAGGAATGGAAGCTGTATAACTTCAGCACTCAGTCTCCCTTGGCATATACCTATCTAATACAAATATATCTAGAATACCAAACTACCTACCAAGGGGTCTCTGGGTGGTACAAATGGTTTTCGATCAACTACTAATCTAAAGGTGGACAGCATGACCCCCAACAGCATCATTATGAAATAAAGGCCTAGGGAGTCTAATTCCTTAAAAATTACAGCAAGAGAACCTACGAGAGCAGTTCTACTCTGTAATATACGGGGTCACTATGAGTACGAATCGCAATGTGGTGGTGGTGGGGGGGTTGCTTGTTTTGGCTAACCTGTCAAGTAATAGCTGAATACTACTGGGGGGGGTTGAACCACCAACCTGGTAGACATTTCAATTTGCAGTCCAATGCTAACCCAATAGTGCCATGAGGGCTATGCATTTCAAAGGTGGGGCAGGGCGGGGCGGTATATGATTACTCGAACATTGGCATGGTTCTTTTGCTTCTGTTTTCCCTGCACCTTAAAGATGGAAGGCTTTACAGGAACAGCATAGAGATAAAGAGCAACTCATCCTGGGCAGATGCTTTCTCAGACAGGTGATGTCATTTCCAACCAGTAATTGAGGGGGACAAGAATTTGGAGCCAAGGAACAGGAAGCAAAATTAACAGAAGTTCCCAAACTCTTCCCATTCTACCACTGCCATGGGTCCTTCTAGCGCAACAGCATTGTTTCCTCCCAAATTCGAGTGGATTTCCAAAATATTAGGCAATTTGAGAAGAGGGGTGATGCTATATATAGAACAATTATTTTATGTAATTTTTCATTGGGCTTTATTAGAGCAACATCTCATTCCCATGAGACCCAGTGTCCTAGAGGGTGGCATAAACCCTTCAGAGATGAACACAGAATGAATGAATAAAAATTTAATTGATTAAATAATGCAAACAAAAGAGAAGTTATCTATAGATGGCAGAAAACAAACAAGCAAAACAATGCGTTCCTTAATCAAGAGAAAAAATGATTTTATGTGCTCTGAATTCTGGAGCAGAGAGTACAAAGCAAATATAGCAGTACAATGCTGAAACTGAGAACTAAAGTGTGCCATATCCAAGCCAGGGTATTTTCTTACTTAAAAAAAAGGGTTAGTACAGCTCTTATCACAATCGATACATACATCCACTGTGTTGAGCATATTTGTACAATTGTTGCCATCATCATTTTCAAAACATTTTCTTTCTACTTCAGCCCTTGGTATCAGCTCATTTTTCCTCCTCCCCCACGCCCTAGCTCTGGAACCCTTGATAATTTTTTTTTTCATGTCTTACACTGACTGCTGTCTTCTATCACCCACTTTTGTGTTGTCTGTCCCATTGGGAGGGGGTTATAAGTAGATCATTGTGACCAGTTCTCCCTTTCTCACCCCACCTTTTCCTTACCTTACTGGTATCACTTCTCTCAATATTGGTCCTGAGGGATTTATCTGTCCTGGATTCCCTGTATTTCTAGTGCTTATCTGTACCCATGTACATGCTCTGTCAAGCCAGATTTATAAGGTAGAATTGGGGTCATGATAGTGGAGGAGAGGGGAGGAAGTATTTAAGAACTAGAAGAAAGTTGTATGTTTTATCGGTGCTATATTGCACCCTGACTGACTCGTCTCTTCCTTGTGACCCTTCTGTAAGAAGATGTCCAATTGCCTACAGATGGGTTTTGGACATGCTTTTTGTTCTGGGTCTTGGATGCCTGACCCAATCCCATCACTACCTCATGATCACACAGGCTGGTGTGCTTCTTCCATGTGGACTTTGTTGCTTCTCAGCTAGATGGCCACATGTTTATCTTCAGGCCTTGAGGACCCCAGATGTTGTACTTTTTTTATGTTATACCTTTTGATTGTGAGGCACCATCAGTTTTCTTCACCACATTTGTTTATGCACCCACTTTGTCTTCAGCGATAGTGTCAGGAAGCTGAGCATCATGGAATGCCAGGCTGATAGAACAAAGTCTTGTTGAGTTGAGGGAGCACTTGAGTAGAGGCCAATATCCATCTGCTACCTTAACACTTAACATGTAAATATATGTAACATAGATCTATTTCCCTATCATTATATATAAATAAATTTTTATATGTACATGCCTGTATGTAGACCTCTATAAATGCCCTTTGGCTCCTAGTTCTTTCCTCTATTTCCTTTTCCTTTCCTCTTGTCTAGCCATGGCATTTTCAATGGCCTCATAGGCATGTGAAATCTGAGCAATGACTAAGGATTATATTATTCTGTTACAGAGGAGGAACTGATGTGTGTGAAGTGTGTTGACAAAGAATATTGAACGTACTATAAACTGCCAGGAGAGCAAGCAGATCTATCTTAGAGGAAGTACAGCCAGGATACTCTTTAGAAGCAAGATAGCAAGATTTCACCTCATGGACGTTGAACATGTTATGAGGAGGGTCCAGTCCCAGGAAAAGGGTCTTTGATAACACAGGGTCAGTACAAAAGAGAAAGACCCTCAGGGAGAAGGGTTGACAAAGTCATTGTCATTATAGGCCCGAACGTAAAAACTGCAAGGCTGGCTGAGAACCAACCGGGCAGTGTTTCTTTTGATGTTTTTAAAGGCACGGGCTCCTGTCAACTTGTGTCTAAAAGGTAGTTCTATGGCCGTAACTTGCTGCACGAGAGATTCTGAAAAGCAAACCTGGGATTCAAGTTTCAGTACTCAGGAGGAGGAGAATGGATATTAGGTTAATCAATTAGTATTTGCTTCATTAGCATCTATCCTACAGCAGATGTTTGTAAAGAAAAAGGAATTGATTCCCCCCATTGATCCTGATTATTCAGTTCCTCCACATTCATGTCTGGGCAAAAGAGAAAAACAGCTTCTTGGCTTACAACAAATATCAAAGGTACAAAAATAACAGCGTTGCCACATGCACTGGACTCTTCTAAAGACGTCTTCCCTCCTCTAGTCCTCACAGCAACCCCATGAGGAAGATGTTCCGTTATCAACATGTTACAGATGAAGCGTGGCGATGCAGGTCACCTGCCCAGCGTCATGCGACAGAGCCGAGATCAACCCAGGACATTCCAGCTTTCCATCAACTGATCGAAGATTGCCAAATAAAGATGGAATAGTTTAGATGTTCATGAAAAATACTATCTTAATAAAAAATACAGGATTGGGAATCCAGTTTTTGTCCTCAGCTCCTGCCCTCCATTTTCCCATTAACATTAAACTTGACTTCCAGACTAACCTTAACAAAGCAGCAACTTCTTCTGGCAAGTTGATTTTGAATCCTGGAGCTATAGCACAGATAGTACAGCGCTGGACGACTAACTGAAAGGTGGGTGGCTCCAATGTTCCCAGGGGAACCTGAGCAGTAAGGCCGGTGATCTCCTCCGGAAGGTGATAGCATAAAGACCTAAAGAGTGTCGTTCTGTATCCATAGGTTCACCCTGGATCCGAACCAATTCATCGGCAACAAACAACACGCATTACAAAAGCAGTTTGCTGTGCCTTTTGTTCCAGCGTGGCACTGGGTGGGTTTAAACTGCCAACCTTTCAAAAGCCAGCTAAGAACAAGTCATTTGTGCCAGTCCATCTGCTTTGCCAGCAGGCTCTTGGGAAGTTCTACCAATAGGGAGCTCTAAAGGGAGGCTCAGAAGATAGATAAGAAGAGGCTCAATTTTCCCTGTTTATTTACTGTTTCTGCCAGCCCACCATAGCAGCAATACTGGTTCTAGTAATCAATGCTTCCAAGTTTCAGAATTTTTTCCTCCCACCATCCAAGAACCACTTTAGTGCACAGCTCAGAGATTCCAGCACCAGGTATTAACTTCTCTTCAGAGATCTGGATCCCAGTTCTGTAGGTATCCAGGGCTCTCTCCTCTCAGGGGTGAGAGAAGGACCTCCTTTGACTGATGTTAGTTGCCATAGGGTCAGCTCCAACCTTCTATTGGCCTCTGCATAATAGAAGGTTCTGGGCCATCCTCACAATACTGTCATATTGGAGCCCACTGTTGCAGCCATGAGGTTAATCCATCTCCTGGGGGAATTCCTCGTGTTCACTGACCATCTACTTCCCAAGCAAACTGTCCATCTTCAGAGACTGGTCTCTCCTGATAACACGTCCACAGTACTCAAGATGAAGTCTTGCCATCCTCACTTCTAAGGAGCATTCTGGTTGGACTTCCACCAAGACTGATTTATTCCTTCTTCAGTCTACGGCTCAGGGAGAGGGGCACATCTGATCAGAGCACACAGGAGCAAAGAAGGAAGGAGAGAGAATTGAACACATCATGGCCCAACAAGTCCTGAGGATGATATTTCTGCTCACAGCAGCCAATGCACAGAGAGGACCATAGGGCCAGCCACCACCACCCCCGTTCCCCTCCCCCATGAGACACGACGTCCTCACTGACCCATAGTGCTACGAGGGACAACACTGGAGGCACAGTGCAGGAATTGTGTCCAATCTGACCTCACTACACCGGGGCGAAATGCTAACGGTGTGCAACAGAGCAGCAAGGAGAGCAAAGCAATGAAGTCCCAGGGAATACCAAAAATAGACTTTGGGGCCAGGGTGTGACACCCCATCAGACTGGACTGGAAAACACTCCTAAAGGTCAACAAACAGACCTGGAACTATTTATAGGCTTTTCTTTTTATTTTTTGCCATTGGGTTTTTATTGTGGTTGTTTTGTTTTCTTTTGTTGCTTGGTTTTGCTCTGTCTTGTTTTTGTGCTTATTATTGGCTCTGCATGTCTATCTAGATAATATAGGCAGGATAAACAATCTGGAGGAGAAAACAATGGGACCCATGGTTCCGGGGGCACACAGAGAAGGGGAGGCAGGGAAAAGGAAGTGGGTGTAAACAAACCCAGGGACAAGGGAACAACAAGTGATCTAAAATTGATGGCAAGGAT
>NW_022111369.1:55451022-55466410 GCF_000313985.2 Echinops telfairi
TCAATTTTCACATGCATATGAAGTGACTAAAAATACCATGGCTTTGGCTTGGATCACATGCATCTTAGTCTTCCAAGTGACATCTTTGCTTCTTAACACTTAAAAGAAGTTTTATGTAGCATATTTGCCCATTGCAATACCTGGTTTGGATTCTTGACTGATGCTTCTATGAGCAGTAAATTTGGATCCAAGTAAAATGAAATCCTTGACAACTTCAATGTTTTCTCTGTTTACCATGATGTTGCCTATTGGTCCAGTTGTGAGAATTTTTGCTTTATTTACATTTGGTTGTAATCCACATTGTTTGGTTTTCATCAGTAAGCAGTTCAAGTCCTCCTTACTCTCCACAAGCAAGGTGGTGTCATCTGCATATCACAAGTTGTTAATGAGTCTTCCTCCAACCTGCTAAGTTCTTATAAACCCAACCTAAGTCCCCCCAAGTCCTAGAAATGGTAGCTTCTTCCTGTAGTGATCATTTCTATATTACTCTTTGGGGCTTTTTTAGTGTTCAAACATCTATATAACCTAAGGTGACTAGATTTTAACATTGGTAAAGCGGGATACCACTGATAAAACTCATATCCTGGCAAAATAGACACATGGCAGCCGAAAACCGTATACCCTAGCTTGTCGTGCATGCTTTCCAAAAATCAGGACTTTTTTTAAATGCCGCGGGACATGGGACAAACTGTTAAAAATCAGGACTGTCCCGCCAAAAGCAGGACATCTGGTCACCTTAATATAACCCCTATACTAAATAATCACTATTAAAATTATGTGATTGGGAATCACACATGGAAGTCAACATGGAAGAAGCACACCGGCCTGTGTGGTCATGAGGTGTCGAAGGGATGAGGTATCAGACATCAAAGAACAAAAAATCATATCATTGTGAATGAGGGGGAGTGCGGAGTGGAGACCCAAAGTCCATCTGTAGGCAACTGGACATCCTCTTACAGAAGGGCCCTGGGGAGAAGACAAGCCAGTCAGGGTGCAGTGTAGCAACGATGAAACATACAACTTTCCTCTAGTTCTTAAATGCTTCCTCCCCACCACTATCATGATCCCAATTCTACCTTACAAATCTGCTAGACCAGAGGATGTACACTGGTACAGATAGGAACTGGAAACGCAGGGAATCCAGGACGGATGATCCCTTCAGGACCAGTGGTGAAAGTGGTGCTACCGGGAGGTGAAGGGAAGGTGGAGTAGAAAGGGGGAACTGATCACAAGGATCTCCATGTGCCCCCTCCCTGGGGGACAGACAACAGAAAAGTGGGTGAAGGGAGAAGTTGGACAGTGTAAGACATGACAAAATAATAATTTTTAAATTATCAAGGGTTCATAAGGGAGGGAGGGCTGAGGAGGGAGGGGGAAAATGAGGACCTGAAACCAAGGGCTCAAGTAGAAAGAAAATGATTTGAGGAGGATGATGGCAACAAATGTAGAGATGTGCTTGACGCAATGGATGGATGGATGGATGGATTATGATAAGAGTTGTACGGGCGCCCAATAAGATGAATTTTTAAAATTAAGTATAAAAAATTAAAATGTAGCATATATTAATAAAACAATTATGTGATTGGAGTAAAGCCTGTGGAAGCAAAACCTTTAGGACCCTCATTTATTGAGAGGGCACCACCCAAACTGAGACGAAACAGCTGCAAACATCAATTAGTAATTGGAACTCGGAGGTACAAAGTATGCCTCTAGGAAAATTGGAAGTTGTCAAAAACAAAATAGAACACATAAAAATTGACATTCTGAAAGAGAAAAAAAATGGACATCCTAGGAATTAGTGAGCTGAAATGGACTGTCATTTTGAATCAAATTTATGCAGAAATTGAAGAATTCTATCAATATTTTCAGCCTGAAATTGATCAAACTTGAAATCCAGATGCATGGATATTTATTAGTGATTGGAATACAAAAGTTGAAACAAAGAGGAGGGAAAAGTAGTTGAAAAACAGGACCTTGGAATATAAATGAAACCAGATAGAAGTTTGCTAAACCAACAACTTCTTCAAAGCAAATACCTGTATTCAAATGCATAAAAGACAAGTATACACATGGACGTCTCCAAATGGAATACACAGAAAGAAACTGACTGCACTTGTGGGAAGAGGTGCTAGCGAAGCTCAATATCAGCGAACATTAAGCCAGGGGCTGACTGCAAAACATACCATCAGTTACTCCTATGTAAGTTCAGGTTGAAGTTGAAGAAAATTAACCCAAGTTCACTAGAGCAAATATATGACCTTGAATGTATCCCACCTGAGTTTTGAGAACATCTCAAGAACAGAGTTGATGAATTGAACACTAAAGACAGAAGACCTGAAGAACTGTGGGAGGACCTCAAGAACGTCATACATGAAGAAAGCAAAAGGTCATTAAACAGACAAGAAAGAAAGAAAAGATAAAAGCAGATGTCAGAAGAGACTGAAACTTGCCCTTAATTATAGAGTGGCTAAAGCACATGAAAGAAATTATTAAGCCAACGAGCTGAACAGAAAATTCCAAAGGATAGCTTGAGAAGACAAAGTAAAATATGATAATACAATGTGCAAGACCGAGAGTTTGAAAAACATAAAGGAAGAACATGCTTAGCATATCTTAAACCAAAAAAACTAGAGAAAAAAATCAAGCCTGGAGTTGCAATATTGAAAGATTCTATGGGCAAAGTATTGAATGATGCAGAAAGCATAAAAAAAAAATGGAAAGAATACACTGAGTCACTGTACCAAAAAGAACCAGTCGCTATTCCACCATTTCAGGAGGTAGCATATGAGCAAGAACCAGTGGTGCTAAAGGAAGAAGTGCAAGCTGCACTGAAAACATGAGCCAAAAACAAAACTCCAGAATTGATGGAATATCAATTGAAATGTTTCAACAAGCTGATGAAGCACAGGAAGCACTCCCTCATCTATGCAGGAAATTTGGAAGACTGCTACTTGGCCAATTAATTGGAAGAGATCCATATTTGTATCCATTTCCAAAAAAAAGGTAACCCAACAGAATGCTTAATTTATAGAACAATATCATTGATATTACATGCAAGTAAAATTTTGCTGAAGATCATCCAGTAATGGTTGCAGCAACAGTCAGATAGCCTTAAGAAGAATGGGAATCCCAGACCACTACATTGTGCTCATGCAGAATTTACACATGGGTCAAGAGGAAGTTATACGAACAGAACAAGGGCATGCTGCATGGTTTACATCATCTCACCATTCTTATTCAATGGGTATGCTGAGCAAATAATCCGAGATGTTGGATTATATGAAGAACAAGGTGGCATCGGGACAACCTGCAATACGCAGATGACTCAGCCTTGCTTGCTGAAAGTGAGGTGGAATTGAAGCACTTGCTGATGAAGTTCAAGGAATGCAGCCTTCAAAATAGATTACAACTCAGTGTAAAGAAAACCAAATCCTCACAGCTGGACCAGTAGGTAATATTGTGGTAAACAGAGAAAATATTGAAGTTGTCAAGGATTTTATCTTGCTCGGCTCCACAATCAATGCTCATAGAAGCAGTGAGCAAGAGAATGTAAGACACACTGCGTTGTTTAAACCTGCTGCCTGAGACCTCTTTAAAGTGTTGAAAAGCAAGGATATTAGTTGGAGAACTAAGATGTGCCTGACTTAAGCCATGATCATTTCAATCGCTTCCTATGCATATCAATGTTGGACATTAATTAGAATGAATGAAGAATTGATGCATTTGAATGATGGTGCTGGTAAAGAATATTGAAATACGTTTTTTCGGACTTCCAAAAGAGCAAACAGCTCTATCTCGGAATAAGTACAATCCGAATGCTTCGTGGAGGCAATGGTGATGCGACTCATCTCATGTACTGTGGACGTGCTGTCAGGCGAGCCCAGGTTCTGGAGAAGGACATCATGCTTGGTATAGTAGAGAAGCAGTGAAACACCGGAAGATTTTGACAAGACAGATTGACACCGTGCCTGAATTGATTCGCTCAAACCTAAAGACAGTGGTGAGGAGGGTCCAGGACTGGGCGGTGTCCAGTTCTGTTGTCCATATGGTCACTAGGAGTCAGAATCGAGTCAGGACAACACCTAACAATAACAACATTAAAATTACTGATGCGACTCCATTATTTTACTTTATTTGGTTTACTGAGTTCTTCAATCCTTTACCTCCCAACTGCAGCTCAAGTGATCTTGTAGCCACATCATTTTCCTGCTTTAACCCTCTGCTGGGATCCCATTGTTTCAAAATAATGTCTAAAACTTATCAATGCCTACAAGCCCTCTGCTTTATTTTTTCAATCATTTTACTGGGGCCTCGTACAACTCTTATCACAATTCATCCATCCATCCATTTTGTCAAGCACATTTGTACGTTTCTTGCCATCATCATTCTCGAAGCCCTTTACTTTCATTCAACAATTAAAGATAATAGTAGAGCCATGGTGTTCCAATGAGATCCCCATTTCACAAGTGAGACCCTCATTCTCTACCTGCCAGGAATGATGGTTGCTAATGGCCCTTGTTGCCCTTCTTGGGAATTGCCCTTGATTAAAGGAAATTGCCTCACTCAAAGTTATACAATATTTCCCCAGGATCACCTATCTTCAAATGACAAGTCATTTCAGAGAGCACAAAATCCTATCTCTCTTTCCTCCATTTAGGACAATTTTGCAGAGCTATCCCAACTCGAGTCCCTTGTAGAATTAGCTGAAGTCTCTATCATAATTTATTAAATATCTCCATCTGCATAGTTTCCCCCCCTATTCCTATAGGTAAGGAGCCCTGGTAGCATAGTGACTTACAAAGTGAGCTGTTAACCACAAGGTCAGCAGTTCAAACACACCAATAGCTCTGGGCGTTGATGGAGCATGAAACTCCTGCCACTGTAAAGATTTAAAGTCTCAGAAACCCAAAGGGGGCAGTTCTACTCTGTGCTTTAGGGTTTTTATGATTTGGAATCAACTTGCTGGCAGTGGGTCTGTTTCGAGTGGAATTAATATTGACATTCTCCCAAGAACACTTTACATTAAATTTCTTGCATGTGCAATACCCATCACAGAGTTTTGTTTGGGTTTGTTTTTGTAGCCCCTGATGATTCAACTTAAGACAGTTTGTACCAAGATTGGTCCTGGAAAGCAGACGCTACAATGGACAATATTACTATGAAAGTGGATGAAATAGCTGCAGGAACAAGGGCTGAAGTTCATCACACTTATTTTATGGGTGTACATTTCCTCAGGGAAAAAGACCAGCCAGAATCTTGGAGGAGTTGTTGACAGATGGGGTGAACTTACTACATGAAGTCCAAGGGATGGACTGTAGTAGATTCTGTAGTGTATTACCTAGACTCACTCTTTCGCATTGAGGCATTCATTCCCCACAGCTACCAAGAATATTGGCTACTGAGACCTCAACGCCAACTCCTTATCTGGGAATTATCATTAGTTTAAGGGAGTTGTTTGGTCCAAGGTTACCTTCACCTACATCCAATCATGATGATGTAAAGGTATGACGGCTAGGGGTACTAAAATTTAGAAAAACTCCAAAGAGATATCCAGCTTTCCATAGGAACAGTGTGGCCTCTTTTTAAGTGTATCTTAGTTCAACTTTTCCCTCTGCCCAGTTCTGTTTCTTTCACTCATGCCGTTCCTGAAAATGTGCCCAGACAGCTCTCTTGTACACAGACTTCCTCCTCAGAGTCTGTTTCCTAGGAATTCTGGTATAAGACAGACATACAGCAATGAACAAAACAAGCTACTCAGTTACTACCAAGTCTGCATTAAAAACAAACTTTGTGATTTTTGAAACTACTTGCAAACCACACGAATCCCTTGTCTTGGAGAGAGATGAGTCTATCTCATTATGTGTTAAAAAGCCATGTGATTCCAAAAATAAAACAACTGACTGAGTAAACAGAAAGCAATGAAATCATGAAAAATAAGAGAATTCGGAATAAGAAGAAGAGGAAAGAAGGAAAGGCAGAGGACGGAAGACAATTTGCCCAATAAAACCTTTTACTTGTTTTTCCTTTGTCTGCTTTTATGTCTGGGCAGGAACTGCTCAGAGTTTTAGAGCTCCAAGCTGTCAGTCTGTTACCTTATCTATGCACATGTTCTAGGAGTGTGTGCCCACAGACATTCAGCAGATGGTCTTGGGTTGGACATCTGGAAGTCTCATCAGATTATAGGGCACAAATTTGTGATAATAGATTTAATTCAGTTTTTGCTTAACATTTTTTGGCTCATTTTAAGACCCTGGGGTCAGTATGTAACTTGGCAAGAGTTTTACAAAAATTGTTCTGAATTTGCCATCAATGGGTCTATCGTATACAATGTTTTGTTTGTGTAACTCAGACCAGCTGGGTTAAAGCTAATTAAAGAAATGCAATTATGGGGGTGGGGGAGCAGTACATGTAAGCCTTATTAGTGCATTAGTCATTCGCTTCATAGTCCTGGACCATTCCAGATGTGCTGCGACATAATAAGTGCAGTATGACCTTGAGGAAGCATTGTTATCTTTCTTTACTCTCTGTTCTGATCCCAAACTCTAGAATATACACTTTATTTGGCCAATAAAGGGACAATATGGCTACAATTGTAACCAAGTTTATATTTTCTACTAGGGATATTCTGAATTAAAATCTTAAGAATATACGAGATATGGAGTAGAATTTCATCCTACTGAACACTTCCATAATGCTGAAGAACTAGTATAAGAAAGTAATCCAGGCTCTCTGCTGCTCCTCGTGCGACAGACAGCCGCCTCTCCCGCTCCCGTGCAGTCCCAGACGCCTCCCGGAGACACGATGCGGAAGGTCGGAGTGAAGGATTTGGCCGCATTGGGCGCCTGGTCACCAGGGCTGCTTTCAATTCTGGCAAAGCGGAAATTGTTGCCATCAATGACTCCTTCATTGATCTGAACTACATGGTCTACATGTTCCAGTATGATTCCACCCACGGCAAGTTCAATGGCACTGTCAAGGCTGAGAATGGGAAGCTTAACGTCAATGGGAAGGCCATCTCCATCTTCCAGGAGCGAGATCCCACCAACATCAAGTGGGCTGAGGCCGGTGCTGAGTATGTCGTAGAGTCCACTGGTGTCTTCACCACCGTAGAGAAGGCTGGGGCTCACTTGAAGGGCGGTGCCAAAAGGGTGATCATCTCTGCCCCTTCTGCTGATGCCCCCATGTTTGTGATGGGCATGAACCACGAGAAGTATGACAACTCCCTCAAGATTGTCAGCAATGCCTCCTGCACCACCACCTGCTTAGCCCCCCTGGCCAAGGTCATCCATGACAATTTTGGCATCGTGGAAGGACTCATGACCACAGTCCATGCCATCACTGCCACCCAGAAGACTGTGGATGGCCCCTCTGGGAAACTCTGGCGTGATGGCCATGGGGCTGCTCAGAACATCATCCCCGCATCTACTTGCACTGCCAAGGCTGTGGGCAAGGTTATCCGGGAGCTGAATGGGAAACTGACTGGCATGGCCTTCCGTGTCCCCACCCCCAATGTGTCTGTCATGGATCTCACCTGCCATCTGGAGAAAGCTGCCAAGTACGATGACATCAAGAAGGTGGTGAAGCAGGCGGCCGATGGTCCCCTAAAGAGCATCCTGGGCTACACTGAGGACCAGGCTGTCTCCTGTGACTTCAACAGTGACCCCCACTCTTCCACCTTTGATGCTGGGGCTGGCATTGCCCTCAACGACCACTTTGTCAAGCTCATTTCCTGGTCTGACAATGAATTTGGCTACAGCCACAGAGTGGTGGACCTCATGGTCCACATGGCCTCCAAGGAGTAAGAGCCCCCATGGACCACCAGCCCCAGCAACAGCGCTAGAGGAAGAGAGGCTATCAGCTGCTGGGGAGTCTCTGGCCCTAATTCAATCCCCCCCAAACACACTGAGAATATTCCATCCAGACCCCTGAAGGAAGGGGAGGGGCTTAGAGAACTGGACTTGTCATGTACCATCAATAAAGTACACTATAGCCAGCCAAAAAAAAAGTAATATATTGTTGTGCGGTTAGGTGTCTTTGAGACAGCTCTGACCCATAGCGACCTTATGCACAACAGAACAAAACACTGACCACGCCTGCACCCTCCTCACAATTGTGCCATGTTTGAACCCATTGTTGCAGCCATTGGGTTAATTCACCTGGCTGAGGGTCTTCCTCTCTTTTGCAGCACCTCTACGTTACCAAACGTAATGTCCTTCTCCGGGGATTAGTCTCTTCTTTCTCTCTTGACATCCAGTATCTAAGAATCACATCTTTCTGAGCATCTTATAGCTTATAAAAATACGTTGAGTGGGGGGAGGAATGGGTTTCATTTTCTTCCTTCTTTGCTTTTTCCTTAAGCTCAGATAAGAATAAGCAATGAAAGAGACTATAAGCCATTAAGAAAGTGATCAACGGATGCAAAGAATTACAGGAAAGAAACTCTAAGTGACCGTTGCGTTGTTCTGCATCATGGAGTCAGTTCAGACTCACAGTGAGCCTATCCTGCCCCACAGGGGCGTGGGGGCTGTGGTCTTTCCTGGAGCAGATGTCCACGTCTGTTCTGCTGTGGAGCCCTGGTGGGTTCCAAGTGTTGACCTTTCAGTTAACAGCCACTGGGACTTTCAGAACGGGAGCTAAACATACAGAACAATGTTCTATTTCACTAATAAGCAGGGATACAAAACCAACACGAAATACCAATTTATAAACTATCAAGGGCTCATGCGGGAGGGGGGAGCGAGGAGGGAGGGGAAAAATGAGGACCTAATGTCGGGGGTTTAAATGGAGAGAAAATGTTTTGAGAATGATGTACAAATGCACTTTACACAATTGATGTGTGTATGGATTGGGATAACAGTTGTATGAGCCCCTAATAAAATGTTTAAAAAATAAAACCAACACGAATGGTTTCACACCCTTCAGATTGCAAAGAATAAACAGCTAAAAAGGACAACAATTCCAAAAATTGACAAAAGCCTTTATATGTTTATGGAGAGAATGTAGATGGTATAACCTCTTTGAACTGCTATTTGGCAGTGGTGGATTACATGTTGAGCTATTAACCACAAGATCACCAGTTCAAACCTACCAGTCAATCTATAGAAGAAAGATGAGGCTGTCTGCTCCCCTAAAGATTCATAGCCTTGAGAACTCAAAAGCACTTCTACCCCATTCGACAGGGTGCTAGGAGTCAGAATTGAGTCAATGGCAGTGGTTTTAAGTTAAGCTGAACTAAGTTAAACTGAAAGAGTTCTGGTTGTGTGGTGTGTTAAGCATTGGGCTACTAATCACAAGGCCCAAGGTTCAAGCCCACCAGCTGCTCCATGGGAGAAAGATGATGTTTTTGGCTTCCATAAAGATTTGCAGCCCTGGAAACTCCACTGGGGCAGTTCTACTATGTCCTAAAGGGTTGCTCTGAGTCCCAAACAATTCACCAGCAAAGGGTTTGGCTTGGGGTTTTCGTTAAGATGAAGATACACTTATCCCATGGCCAGCAATCCCCGCTCTAGGTATATACCCTAAAGAAACGCACACGTGTAGCAAGGGCAGAAGTTCGGGAATATTCTGAACAAAATAAATAAATTATTGCATCCTCTTCCAACATGGCTATCTCTCAGAAATAACAATAAAAATGAAACCAAACTGTGTAAGAACATGATCAATTGATATAAAGCTGAAAATCCTAGAAAACAACACTTTATGTTGTGTTTTGATAGGAAACGTGCAATTACAATGTGCGTGGGAGTAATAAGCACTGCAATCATGCGTGTGGTCATCCCGAATGAGGAAGGCACGGGACTAGGATGGGGTGGGGATGAGGACTCAGAGATGGTTTCAAGTATATGTATGACAATTAAACTTGAGAGGAAAATGGGTATATGAAGAAAAGAAAATAATACAAAAACTAGCTTTTGTTATATCATTTTCTATAGCTTCAGTACATTTAAAAGATGTCATTATTTTACGTGCAATGTTTACAATCAGAGAACTAACTTCTACTCAGAAGTTTGATATTAGATATCAGCTCTCTTGAGCTCCATACATTCAATGTTCTCACTGTGGGGGTGGGGAACCACAGGGGTGAGCTCACGCCACCACCAGTCCTAACCCAGGCTTAACCCATGGTAATATTCCAGCAAGCAATTCTCCCAGCTGCTGGTCTACCAGATTTCCAATGCAAATCCCCAAAGAAGGTTTGTCTGAGAGAACTGAGTTCATCTCGCTGCAAGGGGGCTGAACTTCATTCATTCCATTACTGGCATGAATCCAAAATAGAAGTCTCCTCTTCCATAGGCCTAGATGGAAAATTCTACCTTCATAGACAGGGGTGCTATGAGTTAGGCTGAACACAGGGGGACCTAACAGCAGAAATTCCACCAGCTACCAGAGCCTATGTCTTCATTTTTTTCTCTATCCATCTATCTATTTATTTATTTAAAGCCGATGTCTGTAATTCAGCCTCTGGAACTGACATGTCCTGATGAAGACTTTTCTCCATTTGTTAAAAACAAACAAACAAACAAAAATCCTCTCAGTACCTCTGATCATGATCATATTATGCATTCACCGGAAGAAATCCAACACATGGCGAGAAGCACCGCCCCCGCCCCCCAATTAAGAACTCACCTGCAATCTCAAGAAGCAGGAAGAGCCACTGCCCCCATATCGGCATTGTTGTTTCCTATGTGGACACTTCTCCCGCAAACACAGCGTCGAAACAGGCCTCTGTCTGCAGCTCTGCGTTTCACTCGCCCAACAGCTGCCTGGTCAGTATTTCTCTGAAGCACTATTGGCGTGGTGCACATACTATCTCCTTGTGTGGATTTTCCAGAATTTATTTAACAAGTTTCCCATCACAAGGCATTTCCATATTTCCAGATGGTCATCTTGGAAAGCTTTAAAGAATGTAGGTCTCTGTCAGCCCCATCAGCAGTATATGAGAATGCCCATTTCCCTGCTCCCTTAACAGCCCTTGCTGACCAAGTGTTTTCTTCCTCCATCTAAAGGAATCGGAGACTTTCATTAGGACACGGGAGTTTGGAGAAAGAGGGGGGTTTTCTTGCACTTAACAACACTTTACAACGTGTGTATAAAGCATCACTGAATTTTTATGCACTTTTTCTATTTGGTGCAAGGTATCAGAGGCAACTTCATCTCTTGTCCTTTAGACATGCTATCAGGAGAGACCAGTCGCGGGAAAAGGACTTTGGGTTTGGCAAAGTGGAAGGGCAGCGGAAAGGAAGAAGACCCTCCATGAGAGAGAGTGACACCGTGGCGGAGACAATGGCTCCCACCAAACAATTGTGAGGGTGGCGCGGGACTAGGCAGAACTTCCTCCAGTTGTACATCTGGTGGCGATGAGCTGGAATCAACTGGACCGCCCCTAACAGCAACAAGATGAGTGCAGCAGTGGTTATCCATGGGAAATTTCTGGATGAGGTTTCTCTCCTGTGAACTCTGCTTTCATGATGTCAGCTCCCTGACGCCAGGGCCTATGGCTTACGTCTAGTTCTTTATCCAGCGTCCCAGGGATAAAAGGCTTTCAGTAAATGTCTGTTGGTGGAATGAGTGAAAGAAGGCCCAGGCCACATCAAGCCAGCCAATGGTCACCCTTTGGAAACCACTTTCTTCTGGGTTTCCGAAAGAACAGGAAAGTTGGAAGCAAAGGTTCTACAGGTGACAATGGTAGTTCTCAATGTCAATCTTCTCATGTGTTGTACTAGTTTAACTCCTGATTGTGGAGGGGATTCCAACGCACGGAGACCCTGAGTGTTCCCAAGAACTTCTCCAGAGGGTAATCTTGGCTGTAATGCTGATGGCAGAAGATCACTCGGGCCTCTCTACACGGGTGCTGGTGAGTTGGGTTAAACCATCAACCTTTATGCTAGTCGGAGTGTGTCAACTGTTTGCCCCGCCCATGGCCTTAGAGTTGCTTTACACCAAGTCAAAAACCAACGATGCTGCTGCCTTGGGGTCCGTTCGGATTCCTAACAATGCTCTACTGTATTTTGACTGTAAATCTTACTGGCAGAGACAGCCTCATCTTGTTCCCAAGAATCTGGTTCTAATCTGACACACGAGAGGTTGCAACAAGTCAGCGCCAACTCATTGACAACTGGTGGGAGTTTATTTTTTGAGTGTCCTAAAACAAACTATAGAGGAGGCCCTGCTGGTGTTGTGGAATAAGGGTTGGAGTGCTAACCACAAGATAGAGACGCAAACCCACCAGCAACTTCTTGGGAACAAGACTCAATGGCCGTGACCTTTTGGAATGGAGCCTGGCTATGTGCTGGGCTGCCAATCAGAAGGTCGGTGATTCGATCCTACCAGCTGCTCTATGGGAGAAGGATGGACACTTTCTGCTCCTATAAAGATTTACAGCCTCAGAACCCCCACAGGGGTAGCTCTACTCTCTCCTGTAGGGTCACTATGAGTTTGAATCTGTTCAATGGCAGTGAGTTTTTCTTGAGTGACTTTTTTAGGGTAGATCACCAGGCCTTCTGTGGTATCTCTGGGCAGATTCACGCTGTGGATTGAAACAGCCCACCTGTCAAGGTAATGAGCTGAAATGGACTGGTATTCTCACTGCTCATGCAAGCAGCAGTCCAGAGATCAAAAGAGACATTGCATTGGGTGCATCTGCTGTACAGCCCTCTTTGGAGTGTTGGAAAGTAAAGATGTTACTTCGAGGACTCAGGGGCACCTGGCCCAAACCACGATCTTTTTAATTGCCTCCTATCCCCAGGAAAGTCGGACATTGACTAAGGAAGTCTGAAGAAGAATCGGTGCATGGGAATTGTGGGGCTGGTGAAGCACTGGACGTCCATCAACTGCCAAAAGGACAAACAGTCAAACCGGACAGAGGGACAGCCAGAATACTCCTTAGAGACCGGGACGACAAGACCGCATTGCGTGCACTTTGGACGTGTTGTCAGGAGAGACCAGTCCCTGGAGAAGGACATCATCGTGGAAACATCGCGGGGCAGTGAGAAAGAGGAAGACCCTCCACGAGACGGGCAAACAGTGGCTGCGACAATGAGCTCAAGCCCAAGGACAACTGTGAAGATGGCGCAAGGCCAGGCCGTGCTGGGTTCTGTTCCACACGGGTCAGAACCGCCACCTCAGTGGCACCTAACAAGAACAATGCCACTTTTCACTTAATTGCCAGACATGTAATTGTTTGCACTACCAAGGGACTCTATTTTAGACGCTATACTGATTGGTATAGGAAACATAGGAGTAAAAAAACAAGAAAAAGAAAACATCATTTCATAGCACCCATGAGTTGCTGTGGATTTGTTTCTCCAAAGTACCAAGACTAATACAACCCATGAATCACACATCATTCCTCTAGTTCCTGAATGCTTCCTCCCTCCACCCCTGCCAACCTCCCCCACCCCACCCCACAACACTACCATGACCCAGTTCTACCTTACAAATCCAGCTAGACCGGAGAATACACATTGGTACAGATAAGAACTCTCCACACATAGAATTCAGGACAGATCAACCCCTCAGGAAGAGTAGTGGGAGTAGGGGAATGGTTGGGGAGGGGGAGGAAGGGGGAACCCATCACAAGGTTGGATATATATAGCACCCCCTCAACGGGGATGGATAACAGATATGTAGGTGAAGGGAGACAACAGACAGTGGGACAGGATAAGATACAAAATAATAATTACAATAGATCATTGATAAAGGGTTCGCGAGGGTGGGAGGAGGGAGGGGGGAGGGGGGAAAGGGAGCTGATACCTAGGGCTCAAGTAGAAAATGTTTTGGAAATGATGATGACAACATATGCTTGATACAGTTGATGTATGGAATGTTGTAAGAGTTGTAAGAGCCCCAATAAAATTATTGTAAATAAATAAATAAATAAAAATGTAGTGATTCGCTGAGGAGTGGGGCGGGTAGAAGAAAGAAAACAACATTTCAAGCAATAGCGATGTGGCTCTGTCAGGCAGTCTAACGAACCAATGGCCTGGCAACAGATCCAAATGACTGAGCCTGATGCCCTCCGTTTGGGGTTGCCGGAGAGAGGGACACCTCAGCCCGCACGCTAGCTCCGGGTCCCCAGACCCCGAGCGCAGGGTCCCCGCTCGCAGGCGGCCCGGGAGGCGGAGAGCAGCTCTGAGGAGGCCGCTGAAAGTCTGTCCTGCGCGCCTGCCAGACTGAGAATGGCGCTGTGTCTGCTCAGCAGCTCACAGACGAGCACAATTCCAGGAATTCCTTTTTGTGTGTGGACTTATAATAAGCTCCGGAATGGCTGTCGAAACGGCCACAATTGGTGTTCTATAGCAAGACATATTTTTAGATTCAACTTTCAACTCCGGCCACACAGAGCACGGGCTCTGGACATTGTCCCCGGCATCCTCTTTCCCAGGAGTTCTCAAATTGCGGGGGAGGGGGGTCATGACCCCTATAGGGTCACCGAGAGGAAAACAGCAAAACAGCAAGTTGTTTTCTTGAAGCTGCTTGCTGGGGGAGGGGGCTTCCCTTCACTCGGTGATGCCCTCATTTCCAGCAAAACTGCCCGTCTTCGCCCACCCATCACGACAGCCCCGTCGGGTTAGAAATGTACCAAATGCCCGGCCCAACGCTCGGTGCATCCCCCCACACTTTCAATGCCATGACACAAACCACGACACTGTCCGCTCAGCCAGCACACAGAGAAGGCTGCTTGCGGTAGGAGGCCCTTTCCTGAGGCTCCAGAAACCCTGGGCCCTGCCCTGGCTGGCACCCTATCTTGACACATAGGAAATCCATTTCGAATGCTTCGCTGGGAAAACTCTAAAGAGATGATCTCATTTCATAAACACAACCTTCCAGGCTGGATAGCTGTATCTGCATGCATCTGCGAGGCTCAGAAAGCCTAAGGGCCTTGCCCTGGGTCACACAGTGCGCTAAGAATTCAGACTCGGTCCACATCGCCTGGAGTATCCGTTGTCCTTGTTAGGTGCCAGCAAGTTGGTTCCAATTCACAGCGATCCTGTGGGCCACAGAACAAAACACACCCAGTCCTGCGCCTTCTCACAATTGTTCTGATGTTTGAGCCCATTGTTGCAGCCACTGTGGCAATCCATCTTGTTAAGGACCTTCCTCTTTGTCCCCTCCCCTCTACTTTTATTTTTTATCGTTTTATTAGGGGTTCATACAACTCTTATCACAATCCATGCAAACATCAATTGTGTAAAGCATATTTGTACATTCATTGCCCTCATCATTCTTAAAACATCCTCTCTCCACCTAAACCCCTGGCATCAGCTCCTCATTTTTTCACCTCCCTCCCCACTTCCCCACCCTCATGAACCCTTGATAATTTGCAAATTATTATTTTGTCATATCTTGCACTGTCCAGCATCTTCCTTCACCCACTTTTCTGTTGTCC
>NW_022111369.1:55467454-55468562 GCF_000313985.2 Echinops telfairi
TTGTTTTCTCCTCCAGATTGTTCATCCAGCCTATCTTATTTAGACAGACCTGCAGAGATAACAACATGCACAAAAACAAGACAGCAAAACCAAGCAACAATATACAACAAAACAACAACAACAACAAACCAATGACAAACAAAACACAGCAAGAAAGAAAAGCTTGTAGTTAGTTTAAGGACTGTTTGTTTTCCAGTCCAGTCTGTTGGGGCACCAAGTCCTAGCCCCAAAGTCCACCTTCGGTATTCCCTGGGGACCTCACTGCTCCGTTCCCTTGTTGTTCTGTTGCGCCCCCTTAGTGTTTTGCCTCGGTGTGGCAGGATCAGATCGGGCACAATTCCCACACTGTATCTCCAGTGTTGTCCCCTGTAGGGCTGTGGATCAGTGAGGGGCATCATGTCTCATAGTGGGGCCGGCCATGTAGTCCTCTCTGTGGACTGGCTGCTCTGAGCGGGAACATGGTCCTCAAGGCCTGATGAGTCAGGATGTGCTTGGTAAAGTAAAGTAGAGAGTCAGCAAAACAAGACAGAGGAAGGCCCTCAAGGAGATGGCTGGACCCAGTGGCTGCAGCACCGAGCTCCCACACGGCACTAAGGCTGAAGATGGCGCAGGTGGAGCTTCGCTTCCTTCTGCTGTGTGCAGGGTGGCGAGGGGTGGGCTCGACTCACGGGCACCTCGCAAGAACAACAACTTCAAGAACTGAAGAATTCTGTTTCCTCGTTCTAACGGGAAGAAGCCCCGGTGAAACGCGGATGAAACTCTCGGCGGCTCATGGAAAGGCTGGTGAGGATCCAAACCAACCCCGCTGCTCTGGGGGAGCCAGCCATGAGGACCCGCCCCAGTACTGATGACTGCCAAGAAAACCCCGTAGAGCAGTTTTGCTCTGTCACCTGGTATTGCAATGAGTTGGAATCAATTCAACAGTGTCTAAAGACAACAGTTTTAAATATAAACTGATATCCAAACTTAAAGTGGGAAAGTCCCTGAGAAAGAGAAACCCTAGGCGGGAGACTGAAAGGAGCCAGCACTTGGCAGATCGCGGAACTGACTGAGCTTCTCACCCCTACAGCAGCTCTTCATCAGCTGCCCTCTGAAGTCTTTGGGGGGG
>NW_022111369.1:55468662-55492290 GCF_000313985.2 Echinops telfairi
ATGAAAATTTAATCCTATCTGCCACAATTTTGAAATTACAAAGAAATGATTGTATTTGAACTACAGATTGACATATTCTCATTAACAATGAATTTCACCCTATGAATATATTGAGCCTTGAGGTACTGAGTAGCGGTAGTATGAAATAATCAGAATTAGCAATATACTTCTTACTATATGGTGGCATAGGGGGGTTACGTGTTAGGCTACTAATTACAAGGTCGGCAGTTCAAAACTACCAGCCACTCCGTGGGATTCAGGTGAGCCTTTCTACTCCCCCAAATTTATGGTCTCAGAAGCCCACCAGGGCTGGTCTACTCTGGCCTGTAGGGTCACTATTAGTTGGAATCAACTCGATGGCAATGAGTTCTGTGTTTTGGGTTGGTTTACTGTAGCCAACCTCCTCCCCTCCTGTGAAAAATTCTGCTTTTGTGTATATATTACAATTTGAGACAAAATAAAAATACTATTTCGTGTCCACAATTTATAAGTACGTGGACATTTCTTTTGAGTAGGTGGTCAAAGAGGTTTCCCTGACAAAGGACACCATCAAAAATGATCGTCTCCCCTCCAGACAAGAGGATTCTATAAAGTTACCCAGTTTGGGGACAAATGCTTCTGGCCTTCATCATGAGGTTGGTGTAGCTACATGGGAAGAGGTCAACTTCTAGTCTTGGGGAAGACAGGTCTCTTTCTACCTGCTTTGTATACTTTGTCTAAATGCAATAACCTGTAAATAAATAGTAGCATGAAATAAAACTATTTCACAACAGACCAGCATATACTAGAGGAACTGAAATAGGTCCACATGAAACTTCCGGAAGTACTCTGATTGTACAAAGGGCTTGTCTGTTTTCGAGTTGAACTTTGGAACAACAATCCTAAGAGTAGTTAACACTGAAGACGGCACAGAGCCAGGCGATGTCTCGCTCTGTTGAACACAGGCTCGATGTGAGCTGGAACAGCTCAACGGCACCTAACAACAGCCACAACGTGACACAGCAGCAGGGACTGTTCGGGGCACTGGGCACTCACAAACTTGTTCAGTTCTCATGGTAACTCTCCCACACGTGTACCACTGTCCCCGTCTCACAGATGAAGAAGCTGAAGTTCAGAGCATGCAAATAATGCATCCAAGTCAGGATTCCACTCTAAGCTATCTTGCTTCAGCCTCACGCTTTCAGCCCCTGTGTTTGTCTCAAACAATTCTGCAAGGTAGATATTTTAGTGCCATTTTATAGATTTTAAAAAAATAGAGGCAGCCTACCTAAGTCCAAATTGTCCGCCTTTCCTCCCATGCCCTGGTGTGTGTCTAATGCCACTATTGTAACCATTTGCAGAGTTCCTGGAGAATGTGGCAAAGGAAGTACTTTATCTTGTTAGCAAGCTTATTCTGGATCAAAACGCTGGGGGAAGAATCATCTGCTATTTGCAGGACTTCCATCATTAGTGTTCTCTTCAATTGTACTTTGTCTTCTTAAGCCAACCTTGCCCTTTTGCGGGGTTTGTTTTAGTTCAGTGTACGTAAATCATTGCAGGTCCAAACCATATGACAAACTGACAAGCAAGTGGTGGATTTTGCCTCCTAGTGATTTCTAAAACAGAGGAGTTTTCAAGGCTAGAAATGTTTTCAAGGTCAGAGAGTTTTCAAGGCTAGAAATCTTTACTGAAGCAGATTGCTGCTTCTTTCTCCCACGTTTAACCAGTGTGTTTAAGCCACTGACTGGTTGGCAGCTGAGCACTACAACCACGGCACCATAGAGCTCTCTCCTCAACCAAACACCTTTAACACATGTCCAGCAAAATAAAATGTATCCTCAATTAGGTCGGATTGTGTTACTACAAAGGCGTTCCTGGGCGATGCAAATGGTTTACACACTCAGCTATTAATCAAAAGGCTGGAGGTTCAAGTCTATTTCAGGGTACCTCAGAAGAAAGGTCTGGTGATCTGCTTCTGAAAAATCAGCCATTGAAAGCCCAGTGGAGCCCCGTTCTACTCTCACGCGCAAGGGGTCACCAGGCGTCCTAATGGACTGGATGGCGACTGATTCTGGTTCGTTCCTCTCAGTAACTTTCCCGTCAACCTTTTCCTTTGGAATGGATTAAAATGGATAGCTTTTAGTTAATTCAAGTGAGCTCTTCTGAAAGGTAGCGTTTCAACTGAACTCTATCTCAAACACAGCTGGCATCTGAGGACTAAAGACTGAAATTACCTGGTGTCTTTTGCGGGGTGGGGGGTGATGGAATGGGTTTATTAAACAAATGAGTGAATGGCAGCACAAATTAGCTTAACCAGTGTGTTTAAGCCACTGACTGGTTGGCAGCTGAGCACTAGTGTTAGCAGTCATATCTTTGGAAGGGCTGGCGAGCAAGGTAAAGGATTCCACGGTCTCAGGGTGGCTGAAGAACTGTTCCTTAAGATCCATGGACCAACAGGAGGCCCTACGAAAACAGGAAGCACCAAACTCTTTGCCTTATAAAAGGTGGAGTCGAAATGCTACAAATTATCTTTTTTTTTTTAATCATTTTATTAGGGGCTCATACAACTCATCACAATCTGTACATACGTCATCTTGTTCAGCACTTTAGTACATATGTTGACTTCATCATTCTTACGACACTCACTTTCCACTTGAGCCCCTGGTGTCAGCTCATTTTCCCCTCTCCCTCCCCACTCCCCCCGAACCCCCGATAATTTATAATTTATTATTATTTTATCATATCTTACCCCATGCCACGTCTCCCTCACCCACTTCTCCACTGTCCGTCCTCCAGGGAGGAGGCCACATGTAGACCTTGTCCTCTGTTCCCCCTTTCTCCCTCTCCTTCCATAGCAAAATTGCATCATGAATTTTGAAATCTGACTTTCCTTGGCTAGACTTCTCCACCCACTGTTTGGAGCAAAGTTGTAAAATTAGTAGGCTTGAAGGAGCACTATTTTGGGGAGAGGGAGCACTTGGCTATTTCTGAAATGATTTGATGCTTTTCTCTATTTCCCTTTTCCATGATGAATTATTTCCTATTTTGTTACATGTTTATCAAACCCCAATGAATCTGAAGAAAAGAGTAGAAGAATGTGGAGGATCAGAAAAAGCAAGCCTTTAACCACCTTGGTGTTTAAGAAATCCTACTGTTTAGTAGCAGATAAGCCCAAATTACAACTCCCAAGGCTGGGAGTTATAATCAAAGCCTTACGTGCAAGTTGGGACAGTGTACTTGGAAGATCTGAACACGGAGGTTGATTAAAGTGGAGTGAAAAATCAGCCCTCCATTTTGCACTATTCTGATGCCTCCTGAGTTAGTTAGTTAATTGTGCCAACCTGGTTGATAACACAGGTGGGGTTAATTGAAGGACAGAGAGATAAATGGCTCTGTGAGCCTCACCTTTCTAGTTCTCGGGTCTCTTGCTTTCTGATGGTGAGACCAGGGTGCAACTGCCTTAGCCAGTTCCCTGCTTCAGCTGGCAAGGCTCACTTCCTACAAGACATCCCCAAAGGGAAGCCACATGGACCTACCCCCATTCAGCCCTGGGTGCTGGAGCAGCTGTGTGGAGACCCCTGCCAGTGCTGAGATGCTTAAACGTTCACTGATTGGGCTTTCCTCCTGCAGTTGGCTTCATTGTGTGTGTTTTGTGAGATGGAGGAGGACTTTGTGGATTAGTGTCGGACATATGGGCTAATGTTGGGCTTCTGGGCTTGGGCAGCACTGGGTTGGGATGTTTTCTTGATGTGCAATTACCCTTTATATAAAACTCTCTTTTATACATGAGTTTCTGTGGATTTGTTTCTCTAAAGTACCCAGACTAACACACCTCCCCTCCCCTGCCCCAACCCCCATCAGGCTTACTTTCCAGGAGTGACTATGGGGGGGGGGTGGATCCTTGTGAACCTTTACACTCCACTGCCACTGCTTCAATATTGACTGTGTGGTGTGAAGGCCTTTGTGATAAAGGAAGGAAGATAAATAGATGAATAAACACATAAATAAATAAAATTCTGGCAGATTCATCAGCACCACCTCATCACAATGGAGGGGAGAGAGCAAGATTAAAATGGGAAAGACTGGGCCAGAAGGGGCTGGAAGGGAAAACAATGAGGAGGAGAAGGTGGTGGGAGAGAAGAGTCTTGGCCTTAGAGCAAATCCAACTCAAAGGCGTGACTGCTGGCAATGGGTGCTGTCCTGAAGTTGAAGGTGCTGTAATCAAGGAGAGCATCGCCATCCGGGTTTCTCTCTCACTCTGCTCTGGCTGCTTGCGTGGTCACTGGGGCTCTCAATCTCTTAGGTGGCCGTGGACAGACCCAGGCCTTCCAGCTCCGATGGGTCCAGTTCTGGGATGGGTATCCACCAGAAGAGAAGGGAGCTCTACTGGCTACTCACTGGCTCCCTCATAGCTGCCTGTATCAGTCAATCACTAGCGTGTCTGAAGGTGGAGGGACTGCAGCTGGAGAAAAAGGAGGCTGTTGGGCTTTGATGGCTTTTTCTTCTCACTCTTGCTCTTCAATGACCGAATCTGCCTGCTCAGCCTCACATGGTGTCTTAAGAAGCAGAAGACAAGCATACAATTTCCCTCTGGTTCTTGACTGCTTCCTCCCCTCCTCTATCATAATCCCAATTCTACCTTACAAATCCGGCTGGACCAAAGGATGTACACTGGTACAGATAGGAACTGGAAACACAGGGAATCCAGGACAGATGACTCCTTCAGGGCCAGTGGTGAGAGTGGTGATACCAGGAGGGTGGAGGGAGGGTGGGGTAGAAAGGAGGAACCGATTACAGGGATCTACATATAATCTCCTCCCTGGGGGTCAGACAGCAGAAAAGTGGGTAAAGGGAGAGAGACATTGGAGAGTGTAAGACATGACAAAATAATAATAATTTATAAAGTATCAAGGGTTCGTGAAGGAGGGAGAGTAGGGAGAGAGGGAGAAATGAGGAGTTGATACCAAGGGCTCAAGTAGAAAGCAAATGTTTTGAGAATGATGAGGGAAACAAATATACAAATGTGCTTGACACAATGGATGGATGGATGGATGGATGGATGGATGGATGGATGGATGGATGGATTGTGATAAGAGTTGTACAAGCCCCCAATAAAATGATTTTTTTAAAACAGAAAACAGCTATACCAAGAGTACTGAACTGTCTGTAGGCAGACTAACATTTACTTACTACTTCAATGTCCTGCTTACTATATTAAGATGTGTATTATTCTGGGAAACTTGTGACTAACATTGTCAATGAAGATTACTGTAAGTTTTGTCTGACCACTAACTCCCATTGTTAGTGCAAATAGCGTCCAGTGACATAAGGATTTATTCGGTCCAAGTGAAACATCCAGGTATGGTGATATGTAGTTAGGCTACACTTGTTCAATCTCCCTCTCTCAATAGTGTTTTGAAAATGAGTACCAGGGGCTAATCAACAACACTATAAACAGAAGATCCTTATGCTCCAGGGAGATGATTGATAAGATTCTTGACCACAGATTAACAAGGATGTCTCTAAAGTGAACCAGAGGCAGATAAAAAAAACATAGATTCAGGAATGGATTTTAGGTTCACACTTAATCCTAGCTCCAATCTTAGAACAATTAGTTCTTAAGACATGTCCCTGCTCCATACTTGCCCTCATGCAGGAAATACAGTTGATATATAGTAGTGCTATAGCAAAGTGTGGGGAAGAAATTAGATGGTGCCCAGCTATGGAATAGAATAGTGGCTGGGGTCTTAAAGGCTTGTTTCCAAACAAGCAGCCATCTAAGTGAGATGTCAACTAAGCCCACATAGAACAAGCTCTCCAACATTTGTGACCCAAGGAGTGTAAATTATATACTCCAAATCTGAAGGAGGGAATAGTATCAGAGCTTTAATTGTGAGATTCTGGTGTGCAGAAGGCCATGGATGACAGTGGAAGCCTAAAACATATTTGCAGGATCTACACAGGGAATACGTCTCCAGTGATTTCCAGCTAACCCAGTGGTTCTCAACCTTCCTAATGCGGCGACCCTTTAATTCAGTTCCTCATGTTGTGGTGACCCCCAACCATAACATTACTTTAATTGCTACTTTATAACTGTAATTTTGCTATGTTATGAATCGGGCGACTCCTGTGAAAGGGTCGTTCGACCCCCAAAGGGGTCGCAACCCACAGGTTGAGAACCGCTGCTCTAACCATAATTGAGGGCTGAGAATAACCTGGTTATCAGACAGAGTTTTGGAGAGGCAATCATACTGGATTAAATGATCAATCTGACTCAAAGGGTTAACACCTTGTCACTTGATCCCCCCTCTGATATACTTTGGGCATGATCTGGTTTTTAATATTTTCTGGGGTTTTTTTTCATATTGGAGTTTATGTCTGTTGTATTTTGTCATTGTTGGTAGCTTTCTTGAATCTCTCATGCATTTTTCTATGTTTTTCAGTATAGCAAACCCTGGGTAAGTGAATCCATAGAAACAACAACTAGAATAAGGGTTCCTGGGGGGGTACAATGGGGGAGATAGTGTGGGGGTAAGGCAGAGCTGATATCAAAGAGTTCAAGAAGGAATAAAATGTTTTGAAACTGATTTTGGTAGCAATTGTATAGTACTGGCCTAATGTGATTGAACCATGGAATGGTATGATGTCTGAATTAGCTCCTAATAAAATGGTTTGAAGAAGAAGAAAAAAAAAGCTTAACGGACCAAAAAAAAGTAGATTGAATCACCCAATGACAGAATTTTAGTTTTGGAAAGAGCCTTGTCAGTCTTTCTCATTTTGCAAAGGAGAAAACTGGGAAACAGAGAGTGACCTTCTCAAGGCCACACAGCTTTGTAGTAAGGTTTCCCTACAAAGCTATAACATCTTTCACTTATAAGCTTTAACTTCTTCAAGTAAAACGTCCTTCATACCTTAAATAGAATTTGAACTTTTCTAAAAGATTCTATCTTTCCATTAGGGAAATTAGTTCTATTCTTTGTTCAAGGAATTGACATCTCAAAGGACAAAACATCAAAGATGAGAAGCACTTGCTTAAGAATTCCTTCTAGCCCCACTCCAACCTAGGAGTATCCCATTCTCTTTTCAATTGAGAAATAATTTTGAGCTTACCTTGTTTCTGGTGTGGTCGTCAGGCACTGGGATGTGATCCACATGGTCGGCAGTTCAAAACCACGGGTAATCCTCAGGAGGGAGATTGTGCTTTCTCCTCCCATAAACAGTTTTCGTCTCAGTAACCCGTGGGGTGGGGGGTCTCTATGAGTCAGCATTGGTTCTATGGTACTAAGTTGGGTGTTTTGCTTATTCTATGGCTTTTCCAAAAGTGAATAAAATAGTATATGGTTAAGATTGTATTTCCAAGAGTATTTATCAGTTGTTTCTTTTCCTGGTAAACTAATTATTTTTCATTTGTTAAAAAAAATAAATTCCAAATGTATTGGTTCTATAAATATTTATTCATCAATTGCTATGGGCTAAATACTGTGCTAGACACCTGTGGTAGTTAGGTTTATGTTAACTGGTCCAAGAGTCTCAGTAGTTTGGCAGTAATCCTCCATGATGGGGTCTAACACAATGTAATCAACTCCAGGGTGGGAACTACGATAACATCATCAACTTTGTGAGAAGTGAGCAGACAGGGTGAGATGCAGCCCCCTTGATTAGGTTATAGCCTTGCAGCAATTGAAAGAGAGACTCCTCAGAGTGTGGCCTGCTTTTTAAACAGATTCCATGGGAAAAGCTTCACCTGTGCTGGCTCTGGATCCTGCATCTGGTCCGTCCATGTCCTGCCATGTTGCCTGCCTCTCCCAGGAACAATCAGTAGCCTTCTTACCTTGGATTCAAATTTTCTTCCACCACCTATGGTTTTCCTGCTTCCTAATTCATCCACTCCCACAGCTACATGAATCAGGAGAAACGTCCAGTTCACCATCTGACCCATGGGCTTGAACCGGACTGAACTTACCCCTTGTACAACTATGGGAACCATTTCCTGCTATAAATCTTTCTATATACATATACATATAAGCATCCCAGGTCTTATACAGCATCAGAGATAGAAGGGAACCAAAACATACAGAATCCTTCCATTTCCTCAAGAACAGCAAACCTCTTACTCTGATTTCCTTTTTCACTAGAAAACACTTAAAATATTTTACTCTTTTTAGAAAAATAAAATATATATCCATAAAAAGGAATTTATCTTAACTATGGTGCTATTGTTAGACACCGTGGAGTCAATTTCAAATTCAGAGCAATAGCGACTTCATGTTCTGTAGGGCTTTGGAGGCTGCATTCTTTACCAGAGCAAATTCCTGTCTTTTCTCCCATGGAGCCCCTGGGTGGGTTCGAACTTCTACATCAGAGTGCTAAGCCATTGTGCTGTGCAGGCTTCTTGTTTTAAATATAAAGCTCAACATATTTTCAAAAGTCAATAGGTCTATGTACCACCACCAGACTAAGGAGCAATCAGAAGAAAACATCAGAACCTCAGATGCCTCCCGTGGGCTATATGTGAGTTGCAAAATTCCCCATGGGTAACCACCACCTCACTTTTAACAGCATAAATCTATTGGCTAATTTTGTACATTATACCAATTAAGTTACACCACAGTACAACCCCTTTCATGTCTGGCTTCTTTGTGAAATGCATGCGTGCTGTTGCCTATAATTGTAGTTCATTCCCAGTTACCATCTATTATCCCACTGTGAGGTTCTCAAGAAGTTTGTCTTGCTTAAATCCACAGTCAATGCTCATGAAAGCAGCAGCAAGAGATTAAACCACCACGCATTGCACTGGGTAGATCTGCTGCGGGAGACCTCTTCAGAGTATTGAAAAGCAAGGAGGTTACTCTGAAGACTAAAGTGCTTTTGACCCAAGCTATGGTATCTGCAGGTCCCGCATATGCCCCTGAACGTGGTACATTGACTAAGGAAGACCCAAAGGGAATCCATGTGTTTGAATGATGGTGCTGGTGAAGAAGCTTGCAAGGACCATGGACTCCCAAAAACACATAAGTCAATCTGTCTTGGGAACACAGCCAGAATGCCCCTTGGAAGCAAGGATGACAAGACTTTTTCTCACATATTTTGGACATTATCAGGAGAGACTCATCCCTGGAGAATGAGGATGAGTCAGGCTTGGAAGAGGGGCAGTGAAAAAGAGGAAGACCCTGGACCAGATGGAGCGACACAATGGCTGCAAAATAGGTTCAAACATAAGAATAATTTTAAGGATGGTGAAGAGCCAGGCAACACTTAGCTCTGCTGTACAGAGATAGGGTCACTCTAAGTCAGAACTGACCCAATGGTACTTAATGACAAGAGTGAACAAGAAATAAATGTATCCTCTAAACCAGCGATTATCAACCTTTCTAAGGCCGCCACCCTTTAATACAGTTCCTTGTGTTGTGGTGACGCCCAACCATAACATTATTTTCCTTGCTGTCATTTTGCTACTGTTATGAATTGGGCAACTCCTGTGAAAGGGCCGTTCGACCCCAAAAGGGGTCTTGGCCCACAGTTTGAGAACCGCTACTCTAAATAGAAACCTCCAAATGCACGGCCATTGAGCCGATTCCAAGTTGTAGCAACTCTGCAGGGCAGGGGAGAGCGGCCCCTGTGGGTTTCCGAGACTGTCAATCTGTACAGCGAGGTAAGTCTCATCTTTCTCCCTGGGAGAGACTGGTAGATTCGAACTGCTGGCCTTGTGGCGGGCAGCCTAACACGTAACCCACTACCATACCAGGCTCCCTCTCTACAAGGACAGCCCAAGTATCTGCCTTGCTTAATCGTTGGCCCTGAATGGAAGATAGTTGGGAGACATCTCCCTTGGGACTCCATCACCACAAGCTGCCATCTCAAGAATTTGTAACACATATTAATAGTCCCTAGTTGGTAGGTGCCAGCAAGTCGGTCTTACTCACAGCAACAGAGCAAAACGCTGCCCGGTCCTGCACAATCACCACTCTCACAATTTCCAGCACCGAACCACTACTTTACCCAGCGTGACGTCCTTCTCCAGGGACGTGTCTCTCCTGGTAACATATCCAACGTACGTGAGATCAAGCATTGCCTCTAAGGAGCACTCTAGCCAGACTTCGTCCAAGAGAGATCTCTCACTGCCAGAGAATCGATGCTGACTCACAGTGACCATGTAGGTTGAATTCCCCCTGTGGGTTTCTGAGTTCATACTTGTTAACAGGAGGAAACAGTCCCATCTTTCTCCCAGAGCAGCTGATGGTTTCCAACTCCGGGTGTTAGGGATCGCAGCCCACTGTGTCACCAGGACACCACCAGGCTTCCGCAAGAGAGCTCGGTTTGACCTTTCAGCAGTCCACGGCACTGCCGGGTGCTCCAGAACTGCAATTCAAATGCACTCCTTCTTTGCTCTTCCTTTTTTTTTTTTTTTAAATCGTTTTATTAGGGGCTCATACAACTCTTAGCACAATCCATACACACATCAATTGTGTAAAGTGCATTTGTACATTCATAGCCCTCATCATTCTCAAAATATTTCCTCTCCACTTAAGCCCCCGGCATTAGGTCTTCATTTATCCCCTCCCTCCCCACTCCCACCTCCCTCATGAGCCCTTGATAATTTATAAATTGTTATTTTGTCATATCTTGCCTTGTCTGACGTCTCCGTTCACCCACTTTTCGGTTGTCCGTCCCCCAGGGAGGAGGTCACATATAGTTCCTTATAATCGGTTCCCTCTTTCCTACCCACTCTCCCAATACCCTCCCAGTATCGCCACTCACACCACTGGTCCTGTAGGGATGATCCGCCCTGGATTCCCTGTGTTTCCAGTTCCTATCTGCACCAGTGTACATCCTCTGGTCTATCCAGACTTGCAAGGTAGAATTCGTGTCATGATAGTGGAAGTGGGGAGGAAACATTTAGGAACTAGAGGAAAGTTGTATTTTTCATCGTTGCTACATCGCACCCTGACTGGCTCATCTCCTCCCCGAGACCCCTCTGCAAGGGGATCTCCAGTGGCCTACTAATGGGCTTTGGGTCTCCACTCTGCACTCCCCCCTCATTCACTATGGTAAGATTTTTTGTTCTGATGATGCCTTGTACCTGATCCCTTCGACACCTCGTGGTTGCATAGGCTGGTGTGCTTCTTCCATGTGGGCTTTGTTGCTTCTGAGCTAGATGGCCGCTTGATTACCTTCAAGCCTTTAAGACCCCAGACGCTATACTTTTTGATAGCCGGGCACCACCATCAGCTTTCTTCACCACATTTGCTTATGCACCCGCTTTGTCTTCAGCGGTTGTGTCGGGAAGGTGTCTTTGCTCTTCCTTATTCAGTGTCCAACACCCACTTCCTTATGAGGCCATGGAAAGTCCCATGGCTTGGGTCAAAGGCACCTCGGTCCTCAATGGAAGGTCCTTGCTCTTCAACACTTTGAAGAGGTCTGAGGGGGTAGATGTAGCCAATATTCGCTTAGAGGTCTGAAAAAGCTTACGGGGGTCATTTTGTTTAAAAGAGCCCTGAAAGGGTAGTTCCTCAAAGGGAACTAGTAAAAGAAAACAAGTAAACAAGTAACCACATTTTCCTTCAAGCCAGGCCTCAGAGAATTTCCCAAAGAATTAGCTGCAGAAGAAGAAGTCATTGCCCCAAACTACAAAACACCAGGCACAAGAACCGTTAGAAGTATCCAGAGCCAGTGGAATTATCACATAAAGAGAAATGGGCTATCCATAGTATCTTTGGCATTTCCATAGTGAATCATTTCTCTTGGAATCAACTCAGGCCACTCTGACCCTGTGTTTACTGACTCTAGGATTAGCAGGAGAAAATCAGTGAATTGTTTTCTATTTCTATAGTGAAAGTTAATCTACTCAGATGTTTGCCCAATTTTAGTTCTTCGTGCTTTTCTCAATATTGTTGTATCATCATGCTCTAATTTACTCAGTATTTTATTTACAGACTCTTCTTTCTATTATTGTGTGCAACTATCATCACTATTTCTTTCCATAATTTCTATCACACCGAACAGAAACTCCATACCCACTAACTAGTAACTCCCCATTCCTCCCTCCCCCAAGCCCTTGGTCGCTTCTAATCTAACTCCTGTCTCTATGAATTTAGCTACTAGGAATATTTGGTATAAGCAAAATTATATATTATTTGTCCTTTTGTGTCTAGTTTATCTCCCTTAAGGTGCATTTGACCCAACACTCAAGGTGTTGGGTCTTTCCAAGATCCTGGATGTTGCTGAATGCACCAGAATTTCATTTGCGCTTATTATTGAAGGATAATATTTCATTGTATATATATGCTATGTGTCTATTCATTCATCCGTTGATGAGTGTTGTTGCCCCAGGGAGCCGGCTCCAATTCACAGTGACCCTGTGTATAACAAAGGAAACCTGCCCAGCCCTGCAGCGCCCTCACAATTGTTCTTATGTTTCAGCCCCTGCTTGCAGCCATTGTCCACCCATCTTGTTGAGGGTCTTCCTGTCTCTCTGCCCATCTGCTTTACCGAGCATCATGCTCTTTGCTGGGGACTGGACTCTACTGATAGCATGTCCGAAGTACATGAGAGGAAGTCTTGCCCTTCTTCCTTCTAAGGGGTATATCGGATTAACTTCCTCCAAGAACAAATTTGTTTGTTTGTTCACCTGGCTGTACATGGTACTTTCAATATTCTCTGCCAGCACTATCATTCAAATGCATCACTTCTCCTTAGTCTTCCTTATTCATTATCCATTTACACAGGTACATGGGGCTATTGAAAATACCGTGACTTGGGTCCGTCACACCTTCCTCTACATCTTTCATTTTTAACATTTTAAAGAGGGATAGTCCAGCAGACTTTCCCAATGCAATGCATCATTTGACTTCTGGACTGATGCTTTCGTGAGCATTGATTGTGAATTCAAGTAGAAGTAAATCCATAACAATTTCCATCTTGTCTCCATTTATCATGATGTTATGTATTGGTCCAGATGTGAGAATTTTTGCTTTCTTTACATTGAATTGCAATCCATACTGAAGGCTGTGTGTTTTTATTTTCATGGATACTTGGGCTTATTCCACCTTTTGGCAAGTGTGACTAATGGTAGTCTGAACACTGGCATAGAGTGACCTAAGACTTGAGACAGACCCCTGGGAGTGGAATTGCTGGGTCATGCTGGTTTTTTGTGAGAAACCACCAAAGTGTTTTCTTCAGAGATGGAACCATTTTGTATGATCACAGTAATGACAATGTAATATCTTCACATCCTCACCCATGTGAAGATATTGATCAATCTTCTGCACAAGACCTCATCACAGTATTGCCTCATGTACATGTGAATTATTCATTTTCCATTCATTTGACATTGAATAAGGAAATCCAAAGAAGAACTGATGCATTTGAATTGTGATTCTGGAGAAGAATATTGAAAGTACCGTGAACTGCTAAAAGGACAAACTGATTCTCTTGGAAGAAGTATAACTAGAGTGTTCCTTAGAAGCAAGATGTCAAGACTTCATCTTACATACTTTGGACATATTGTCAGGAGAAAGCAGTCCCTGGAGAAGGACACCATGCTTGGTCAAGTTGAGGGGTGGTGAAAAAGAGGAAGGTCCTCAATGAGATGGATTGACACAGTGGCTGCAACAATGGGGTCAGGCACAGGGACCATTGTGAGCATTGCACAGGAATGGGCAGGGTTTCCCTCTGTTGTGCAAAGGTTCTCTATGGGTTAGAACCAACTTGATGGCACCTAGCAACAACAATCTCTGGTGGTATAATGAATTAGTTGTTGGGCTGCAAAACACAAAGTCAGCAGTTCAAAACCACCAGGTGCTCTACAAGGGAAAGGTGCGGAGCTCTACTCCTGTAGAGTTACAGTCTTAGAACCCATAGGGGCAGTTCTAGTCTGTCCTATAGGGTCACTGTGAATCAGAATTGAGTCGATGGCAGTGATTTTGAGTTTGGAATGATTAATGGCATTGAATATTGTTTCATGTGCCTTTGGGTCATTTGTATATTCTTTGGAAACATGTCTATTCAAGTCCTATACTCATAAAAATTGGGGGGTACTTTTTTTTTACTGAGTTGTATGATTTATTTGTAGATTCTAACTGTTAAACTCTAACCAGATACATGATTTGCAAACATTTTCTCCCATTTTCTAGGTTTTCTTACAGCTCTCTTGATAGTGCCCTTTGATACAAAATTTTTTAATGAACTTCAGTTATGTTTTGTTTGTTTTTTTCCCTTTCATTGTCTACATTTTGGGTATCACACTTAAGAAACAATTACGGAAAAAAAAAGAAACAATTACAAAATCCAAGGTGACTCATAATTGCTTCTATTTTTTTCTAAGAGTTTTATAGTTCCTGCTGTTAAATGATATTGGATGTAAGTTCATGTGTATGTATGATATAAGTTAAGGATCCAACTTAATTCTTTCATCCATGGATATCCAGGTTTTCTAGAACCATTTGTTGAAGAGACTGTTTTTCCCCATTGAATATTCTTGTCAAAAATCAGTTGACGACAGACATAAAGGTTAATTTCTAGATTCTTGATTCTGTTCCATTGGTCTATATAGCTTTCTTTAGATCATAGATGGATCCTGATCGACTGGGAGGAAACGTTAGAGCAGAATTCAAAATCTTTCCACACTCAGTCTTACTGGACTGGTTGAGATTCCCTCCACTTATCACCCTAAGATATTCTTTAAAACATTCACCAAAACTACCCCTAACATCACCTTTTATCTGAATAACAGATTGTCTCATAAAATCATCACCCGTGAGTGTTGTGCTCTTTTTAAAAATCACCTGAGACCAAACGGTTGACCAATACTCTAAAGCAAAGGTGAGAACTAGATTCCTGTAAAGGAAAATTAAGGAAACAATTCCATTTGTGATAGTATTATTTAAAAATGACAACTCTTAACTAATAAATTTCACCAAGGAGGTGGAAGACGTGTACACTGATAGGTTTAGAGTTATTAGGTCTTCTGGTAGCACAGTAAGTTTCACGTCAAGACCTTGCTAGCTGCAAGGTCAGGAATTCAAAACTACCAGCTGCACATGGAAGAAACACGAGGCCTTTGACTCCCATAAAGAGTTACAGTCTGGGAAAACCACAAAGGCCGTTCTTTTCTGTCCTCTCCAATCGCTAGGAGTAGGAATCAACTGGGTGGCAGTGAGTCACCCATTGCTTCCAGCATTGTTTTGTAGGATTCCACGTACACTTGTTTCTTTTGGGCTGCTCACGGAAGTATATAGATATACAATTGATTTCCGTGTGTTGATTTTGTGCTCTGTAACTTTGCTGAATTCATTATCATCTCCGACATAGTTCCCGTGTGTGGTGTGTGTGTGTGTGTGTGTGTGTGTGTGTGTGTGGTACTCCTTGGAGTTGGTCTACCAAGTAGTTGTCACATTTCAAATAATAAACTAATTCTTCTACCAGTAATATAAATTTTACGATCTGAAACTCACCGCCAGCAAGTTGGCTCTAACTCAAAGTGACCCTCTAGTACAGGATAGAACTGCCCTGTGGGTTTCCAAGACTGCACAGTAGTTCTGGCTTCAACAAATCTCTCTAAGGGTAAGAACCCATGAGAAGGTCAGGCTGGCTGCCCCTATAAAGATTGACAGTCTCTAAAACCCTAAGGACTAGTTAAACTCTCTGATAGGCTCACTGTGAGTCAGGATCCACTCTGGGGTGGTGGATGGGACGCTAAGAGAGCCTCCATTTGACTCAGGAATCCTCCCCTTGCAAAAAGACGTGTGAGTCCAGGTGGCTTCTGGGTCCTGTCTCTATGACAGCACTACGACCCCAACACACGGTGAGATGTCTGACTGGTTTGTCCATCCAGGTTCTCAGACCAAATAGAAGAGATCAAAGTGGGAGGGAACCCCAGAATGCAACCAGGCCAGGCTCCCCTTTGATCATTCCCCACATCTGGGCAGATTCAGGCTACTAAGCCAAGTTAGCATAAGTTTGCTGAATCCACACCGAGCAGAAAGGACAGTAAGGGGCCACGCTTGGGAGAGACACAAATGGAACGGAGTGTTTCCCTTCTCTTTTTTCTTTATTGTCCTTTCTCCTTCATAAAAAAACAAACCAAAAAAACAGAGACCATTCAATACTGAATTTCATTAGAACTCCAGAGCTCTACAACACCACTGTATTTTATGAAAATAGCCCTCAGGAGCATAATTCTGTACCATGTCATATCAATGGTTCCCCCAGAGTTACACAAGGTAGCAGCCTCGCAATTACTGGGGAGCTGGGTAGTAGAATTTTGAACTGAACACAAGAATGGTTCCACCTTGGGAAAACGGTCTACCACGACAAGGCTTTGGTTTTTCTTCTTCGTGGCAACAAAAGTCTTGCTCTCTCCAAAGTAGAATTTAGCCCTTCTACTGTGCAGACAGGGAATTCACTGCATATCTCCCAGAGCTCAGCTGAGAAGGTTTAAGAGGTTAGGTTTAAGAGGGGGGCTTAAGAGGTTACCCCCCAGCATCAGAAGCCAAAACTCTGCTGCCCAGGGCACTCAGCCACATGCACACTCCCACAAGTCCCCATCCTTGTTTAAACTACCTTTCTGATAATCCGCAGGAGCCTCTTGCTTCAATCATAAATTATACATTTCTAGGAATGCTGCTTTTCTCTTCATTGACTGCCATTTCCAGGAAAGATTTTCCCCCCCTTTTACTGCACTCAGTGGAAGTCTTTCTGCTGACATCGTCCATAATTAAAAATCAAAGTAATAAAGTGACATTCTCAAATTTGAATACTGGCTACAGAAAGCTTAATTGCCAGGCCTCCTTGCCAAACTGCAGAGTGGCTCCAACGGTAAATCAAAAGATCTTCAAGAGGGTGATTAGATAGGACTTTGAAAGCGCACACATTTAATTTTATTAGAACAAGTTTCAGAACCTCTAAGACAAGCCGCAAATGCTGAATTACATGTTTTTCCCCTTTTCACATTTTGCTTATTGGAAAGTTATTTTAGAACTGCCCACCAATATCCAGATGTATTGCACAACTGCTCAAAGGCCTAAGCTAATAGGGAATGCCATTACAGTTTTGTCCATTAAGGAGTTTGTTCCCATGAGGATATATAAAAATGAGGACACCCAGGGAGGTTTTAACACCTCAACTGACTAGCACCCAGTGCCTGCCTTCATTTGAGAGAGCAAACGTAAATTATGACTCTTGGCAGGATGAAGTTACCTAAACCAATTTAGTTGACAATCACTTTCTTTCTCATAATACTAAATATATTTAACAAGTAGGTCGAGTTTTGGCAGCAGTTGAGGATCAAAGCTAGGGAGTGGGGGACAAAGGGGATGAATTGAACAAGTTTTCCCTTCTTGATCTTCAGGAATAATTCCCTTCAGGAATAAACATCATCTATTGCATCAAAAACTTGACCCATAATTAATTAACTTTGTTTAGTCTTTACCCTGTGGGTGCTGGTAGGATATAACAGAATTCTAGAAACAGATGCTCTGACTCATGCTATTGCAATCAGTTCTCCAAAGAATTGCTAGGACTGCCATAGACTGTCAGAAGATTAAAGGCAAAAGTTGTGAATTTTCATAATCCAGGAATTCATCATTATTGATTGAGTATGATATCTTTTTAATAAATTTTCTTGAGGTAGAAAAAACAAGATTTAGGTGTGTTCCTAGTGGTTGTTTGCTTTGTTTTATTTTTTAAACTGCAATGCTGAAAAACAAAAACAAAAAATCAAAAAGAATTTCACCAAACCATGTGATTCAGCGGTTAGAATTGGTTTTATTTCAAGCACGGAATCTGTATTAAAAATAACACAGTCCCATGTCCTCCTTTCTGTAGTTTCTCCTAGCACAGGGGAAAAAACACACTTCCTAATATGTTTTCTGGGTGCTCTCTCTTTGTAATATTTCCTTTGCAAAGGTCCTGTTCATATTTGTATCTTATTACTTTTCTTATACTGGATTTATTGATAGTTTCTAACAAAAATATGATTTCAGTATATTTACTGAACCAAATTCAATAGAGCAGACCCCAATTCAATTTTTTTCATCAAAATGGAGCACAATAAAGAACCCAAAGTCCTCCATTCAGACACATCGCATCAAAAAAACTGATATTGTTTAAAGAAATAACTCAATAAGGGGGAAGTGATAGATATTACTTAAAGAACAACATTAGCTTTGTTTATTTATCTCGGTTTCTAATAATCGGGCCTCTAACGCAGTAAGCGGCCAGTGTGTTGGGTGCTCCCAGGTTATTGGCTCTCCCTTAAATGTGGTTGCCTTCTGAACACAGAGTGTGGGACATTTTTGTCTGTGATTATGCCTCGTGCGAGACCCAAGGTCCATATTTCTTGTTAATTGTCTTCCCGTGTCTTCAAATTCAATCGAAGAGAATTTTTTAAAACCTGGCTGAGTCTGGTTCCCAGATTCTTTTGCTACTGTGCCGGTATTATATATCTGTACACCACGCTAATCATGTTTGTGCTCTTGCATGTTTACCCAGAGTCTGTATTTGGAATTTCTAATGATCTGCTTTTGAAGCCCGATCACAGAGGATTTTCCTCATTGACCATTAGGTAAAAGGCTAAAAAAAATACCTCTGGCTCACGATAGCTGTTTCATTTAATGGACGGGTGTATTCATTATTTACCTGTTTGCAGTCTCTTGCGTATTGCCTAGTGATGATTCTGGTTGTTTTAAAGATGATCTACATCTCTGGGCTATTGCATCATTTTGAGATTTAGTAATGATTTTAGATTTTCCACCTAAATTACAGGGCCTTTTCCCACTGAAAATGGTAAACAATATTACGCACTAAAAAAAAGGAAGAAGAAGAAAAGAAGAAGTAATCTGATTTCTGGGAAGAGAGAGCCCAATGAAAGATGTGTGCTTTTATAAGGATGGACAATGGAAAGCAAAATAATAACTCCTAACTTTGATTGTTCAAATATATTCTGCAATCCGGAGAGCTGCATGCAGGCTGGAGCAGGCACGGGGCAGGAAGGTTAAGTAGAAGAGAAGGCACAATACTTCAGATTGGCAGTAGACTGCAGCAAGAATAATCTAATCAAAATGAAATTAAATTATCTAGTCCCAGGGCAGGCTCCTGGGACTGCTGCATTGAACGCTAGCAGAGCCCCTCCTAGACATTTTTCCCCAGTCAAACTCACATGATGAATGCAGATGAAATTTGAAATATGAAAATCTGAAATAATTTATGGAAGTTGTCAGAAATTTGGCCTGCTTGTGGCGTAATTTCCTCGGAGACTCGGCAGGCCGGCGCACGGCTGCAAGACTCCGAGCGGCGGCTGGCCTGCCAGTGGGCTGGCTCCACCCCTTTAAAATGCTCTGCCAGACAAATTACAGCTCATTACCCACAGCCTTGCACCAGGCCATTATGTCAGAGGAAATCTTTTTTCATTTGCACAAATTTGCTTGGAATTCTCATATTTATTTGAGCATCCATTATCGAATCTGAACATTGAATTATCCACAATTATTTTCTGGGTACGCGGATGTTTGTGTGTATGGAATAGACGATGACTGCGGGGGCTGGCAAAATATGACGGTGTGGCTGAGAACCTCAGAGAGTGTGCAGCCGTGCCACCCAGAGCTCTGTGTGACTGCTGAACGAGCGTTGACTTCCGGGAGGATTTTTGCGAGGACAGTCACAAAATCCCTTTTCTCTCCGAACGGGTCTGTGGAGGAAAGGCTGTCTGCTTTTTAGGGGGTCTTCCTCTCTGCTCGGTGACGTGAAATAATCACAATGGACTGGTTATACCTGGGCTGCCTTCCCACCCTCACTGCCACCACCACTACCATGGACCAGGGCAAATGGTTTGAGGTGGCCGTTTTCATACGAATCACACTCTGGCCTGTCCTCGGAAACAAAGCATGTGCTCTCCTTGCTGTAACCAGTCCGGCTCTCCCGAAACTCCTTCCCTCCTCTGTCGTCTGCCTAGCGACGGCGCCATGATTCTAAGTGGACTCTATTGCTCAGAAAACACTGCAGTAGAGTCACAAAATGAAACCATCGGCCGGAAGGGAAAAAAAAAACATGAAAAAAATTAAGCTTCAGACACAATTTGAATGAGAGGGTTTGCCTATGATTTTTTTTTTTACTATTGTTCAGCCTAACAAATCTTTATCTAATATTGCTAAATTGTGTTTCATACATCTCACTGTTATTTTAACCAAGCCCTCGGGCTTGCAGCTAAATGCCTCGTCAACCTTTCTAGTGACTAAATAATTAAATGCTCT
The DNA here is from genome assembly GCF_000313985.2 of Echinops telfairi. NCBI lineage: Eukaryota > Metazoa > Chordata > Mammalia > Afrosoricida > Tenrecidae > Echinops > Echinops telfairi. The sequence continues at coordinate 55,488,888 of NW_022111369.1, forward strand.
CCATCGGCTTGGTGACATGCTGGTTCTTCTGACAGGTGTAGACTCGAAAGAAAAGTGCCATCAGCCTCCCAAACTCAAGTAGGTGGTTTGGTTTGGTTTTCCTGAGCATTTTCATGCAGAGATCAAAGAACTGGGGGGAGAGGGATGGAAGACAAGCGAACCTTAAGTATCTCCCCACACTTTTGTAAATATGATTCCGTTCCAATAAAATTAGATGGATTCTGCAGATCAAATTCATTCTGGTCCAAGGATTTGTGTGCTTCATCACCAAGGTGGGTTCAGTGGCTGTTTACATAATCTATGCTTGTTCTAGCCCTGATACATAAACGTTAGCAGAATATATACCTTTAAATTAAAAGAATAACAAAGTATCTAGAAAGATAACTCATGGCTGCCAGGATTTAGAAAAGCAACAAGATTGTTTCCCCAAGGAACGAGATAGCTGTGTGCTCAGATAAAACCAAACCACGGACTTTGTAGACATCAGTCGTCCGGACTTGAGCCCGCCTCAGATCCACTGCCGGGTTGGAACATGTCCCAGCTTCTCCTTGCTGCAGGAAACTTTGTAATAGCCCTCAAAGAAAGAAAGAAACTGGGTTGGAGATGATTGCTTTCATTGTGCTATTGTATATGTGCATTATATAGTCGCTCCGCAGTTTGACACAATCAGTTGAATGTGGGACAAGACAAATGTTGTATATGACAGTGGGGTAGTATTGAAAGATGACCCCATATCTAGAGGACTAAGAGTTATGGATGCATTGATAGCTGCTACTAACATTTTGAAGCGTGCCTGTTAAATTTTGCCTGCTGGCTTTTGGCTGGAGGCCGGCCTGCCTGGGCAACGGAGCAATTGAAAGAAACTGCAGGCAGCTTTATTTCAGTATACATCAAGGAACTTTGTTCTGCCTTTGTTGTAACTGACCACTGACAGGAGTGGCTTCTGAAGAAAGCCAGGCAAACAAGGCTCATTGAGCACGTCCCAGCTAATCTTTGTTGTGCATTTTATTTATTCACTTCTAGGGCATTCTCTCTCTCTCTCTCTCTCTCTCTCTCTCTCTCTCTCTCTCTCTCGTTTCTCTCCCTTGGATAACTGTTTAAATTATTGAAAGGTGCTTTCTGAAATCCGAAGATATCATGAAAGTCACAAAAAGACTGAGGACATGTGAAAAATAAAACCTATTGGGGGGACCTATTGAGAACATATTTTATGGAGAAAATGAGGGGAGAGCGGTTTCATGTAAAGGCCTGTGGGAAAATGATATAATAAAAAGAGTCCCCCCAGAAAGCCGGGCTGTGGGTGACGTTTATTTTCCAAAGCAATACACAGATGAATGTCCTTGGAAAATATGAGGTGTGTCTTCCAGGCTCAGAGGAAAATGAACCATAGAAACTGTGGGCTTCCAAGTTCTAATGAGCCATGCATTTAAGCGCTGAGTTCTGTGTCTTACATCGCTTGTGTTCCCTAAGATTACTAATGACCAACCTCTTTTATTAACTCATTTGAGAGTAGATTTCAAAAGCGGAGAAGAAAGCTTCTTGTTCACAACATAGATAAATGTAGTTGACACGAAGAGCCAGCCGTTTCTATCTGCTGGTGTGTTTCACTTTGTGAACCGAAGACTTTTTTAGAGTTGCGGGAAGGCTGTGGGGAGCCGCTGCTTGGTTTTGATCTGGGTGCACCCTAAAAAGATCTTAGAGCCACATTGACGCTGAGAGCAGTTACGCGCAGCCTCGTTTAAAACCACAAACACAAAATGCGCCAAGTCACCATCAAACAAACGGACTGAAACGATTGCCGTGTAAACATCAAGCACCGATCCTCCCTGCTTATGAAACTCTACAGCCATATAAAGAGTTATGTAAATCCCAATGCTGATGAAATCCCATCCCGTACTTGAACAAATGCAATTTTTCCGCCACCAGTGCTAGTTGTTTTGTCGCTTCGCGCCAGATTTCCCAGGAGATGCAGGAAGGACTAAGCACATAAACCCCCTCATCATTTCTACTGCGCATCATCCCTGTTCCCGGGATGAGCAGCATTTCTCACTGTGCACTGTAAAGCAAGGGTGCTGGGGAAATTGTAATCGTAAAGAAAACAGCTATGCAAATGTGCACCCGACCTTCATAAGGAGGCTTGGACTAACCAGTAAAAGAATGTTATTGATCATGGAACGAAAACTAAGTACAAACGCCACCTCTGCGAAACGTAAATGCAATTTTAGACCCATTTCCTAGACCTTTCTTAAAACAGAGTGAATGAGGAGGTGATAATCAACTCTTTTCTTGTAAATGAAAAAAAAGCAAAACCGTGCACTTGAACAAATGTTACAGGGGGAAAGGGAAAGGAGATATATTTTACAATGTATAAGAGAAGGTTTTTAAAAACTCATTTGGGGGAAAATGTTTAACATCTTTATGATAATTACAATAAAGCATCCTCTAAATATAAATGATCCCATATTAAGTTAATTTCATTCTAGGACATTTTCCTGTATCTTCTACCTTTAGGTCTTTTTTTTTTTAATGTTTAAAGTACAAAAGTGTTGATTCACTCTTCTACATATACCTACTTTATTTTTTTTCCTTAAAATCAATTAAAAGGTAGAAAGCGTGAATGACTCTAGAAGAAACACAATCTGAGCTTTTCTTATGCAGATGTTGATTTGAACTCAGCTTGTAGGTCTACCTCTTTGCAACATGTATTAGAACGTTATCTGTTTTGTTTTGAGAAATTCTTATAAGCATGTTACTAACAGAGTTTCCATTACAATTGGAAATTTCTTACCCATCAAAGCTTCTGGGCACCTCCACTGAAAATTCAGGATGAATCTGGTGAAACTTGATTTCTACTTGAGACCAGGAACACATAAACACTACATAAGTTTCCCCCCCCCCCAAAAAAAAGGTTTAGCAGTGCAAGAAGGTAAGAGGTAAATAGTTCCTTAATCCATCAATTTAGTCAAGCAAATTAGAGAATTTGGTCCCAGAATCAATCTCTCTCTCTTTCTCTCTCCTGTCAACATCTATAGGTAGAGTTATAGACTTTATAATAGCTAGTTATTATAAAATTACTTTTAGAAAAGGTGGTTTGCATTCATCAAAGGTCCATTCAACCAAATTACGTGGATCATTTTCTCAATTACACAACCCAATTTGACCAATGATGTGGCTACAAAGATTATATGTAGATGATACTTACTGCAGCTAAATGCTATTTTTTAAACAGTTGGGATTTTCCTGTAATCTTAAATAAGCCCTTAATTATATTCAAGATTAAATATTTTTCAAGATTAAATTTTAAAAGTCTGGCCTCATTATCACCAGAAGATTCTATGAGCATCTTATATTTAGGATCTTCAGAGATATATCTTTCTTTTTTATAAAGATATTTACTTTTATA
>NW_022111369.1:55493026-55502903 GCF_000313985.2 Echinops telfairi
AGGGCTCAAGTAGAAAGCAAATGTTTTGAGAATGATGATGGCAACAAATGTACAAAAGTGCTGACACAATGGATGGATGTATGGATTGTGGTAAGAGTTGTATGAGTCCCCAATAAAATGGTTAATAATAGTAATAAAATAAATAAAAGTGACTAAACTATGGAAGTGAATGATATGTGAATTTTATATCAAGGAAACTACTATTTAGAAAACAGAAAGAAAGAAGCCAAAGCTTACCAAGGGCCACCCTGAGTGATGGAGGAAGAGTGTTTGCTTAGGGGGCATTGTGTTTATGTGAATGGTGGTGGGACAACTTGGGAAAAGCTATCAACAAGAGTTGTACAACAAGAAGAGAACAATCAATGGCACTGAATTGTAAAAGTTGTTGAATTGGAGAATATTTTGTTGTATATGTTTTGCTACAATTAAAATAATAATAATAGTCACACTAATAGCAAATGAGTAAAAGTAGAAAATGTTCTAAAATTTGTTGTAGCAATGATTATACAACTCTTCTTCACGTGACTGAACTACTGAATTATATGATAGGTGGATGAAATGCCAATAAAACTGGGTTTTATTAACTTCATAGAAACATTCATCATCTTTCCATTTCATTTTCATAAGCTTTTAGAAGCATCTGCGTTTATCACTTTATAATTAGAGAAAACATTATTTTTAAAGTACTTTTCCTCATCTAACAGTACAAACCTTAATTTTCTACCTTTTTCTTTTAAATGAAAAGCTCATAGGAACTTAATCAATAGGATTTGATTATCAAATGTGTTTGTCAGTCTCTTTGTCATACTGCCGTCGCTTACAAGTAGCTGTGATGCTGGAAACTATGCCACCTTTATTTCAAGTACCAGCAAGGTCACACATGGTGGAGAGTTTTCGGCACAGCTTCCAGGTGAAGACAAGACAAGGATGTAGAACCTGGCCATCTATTTCGGAAAAGACATATGAACAGCAGTGGAAGGTGAGCCCCCCAGGCTAGAAGACACATAAAATGCAACTGGAGAAGAGCTGCCTCTTCAAAGTGGGGTCAAGCTTAATGACTTTGATAAAGTAGAGCTTTAGAACATCCTTTGCTGATCCGGGACAACTCAAGATGAGGAGCCCCAGCTGTAAACATCCATTAGCAACGAGAGCATTGAATGCACAAAGTATGGATGTAAGAAAAGAGGAACTTGCCAAAATGAAACGGAATGCTTGACTACCAATATCCTAGGACTCTTCCATCCTTGGCAGTAGTGAGCCGAAATGAACTGGTATTGGCTGTTTTAAATCAGATCATTATACAATCTATAACAGAACATTTCAAGATTTATCCTGAATACTATACTATAGTGATAGAATCATAGTCATACACCTAGTTAATATGCCTATTATTCAAACATATCCACCAGTCATTAATGCTAAAAATGTAGAAATCGAAGATTGTTCCCAACCTCTGCAGCCTGAAATTGATCAACCTGCAATCAAGATGCATTGGAAATTAGTGATGATCAAACTATGAACGTTGGAAACAAAGAATAATCAATAGTTGGGAAATATGGCTTTGTTGTAGAAACAAGGCCAGAGATTGCAAGGTAAAATTCTACAAGACCAATGACTTCTTCATGGCAAATGTCTTTTTCATCAACGTAAACAGTGACTGCACAAGTGGACCACAGGAACCAAATTAACTACATCTGTGGGAAAAGACTGTGGAGAAGCTCAATATCATCAGTCAGAACAAGGCTGGCAACAGGCTGCCAATTGCTCATATGCAAGCGCGAGATGAAACTGAAAAGAAAAAAAAATTGAACCAAGTTAAAAGAGCCAAAGCACAACCTTGAGTATGGCCTACCTGGGTTTCGAGGCTGACTCAAGAATGATGTTTAGGAAGAAGGATGGTGAGACCTTGTCTTATGCAAATTGGGCTTGTTATCAGAAGGCACCAGGGCCTGGAGAGAGATACCGTGTTTGGTCAAGTAGCCCACCAGCATCAAGCCAATTCTAATTCAATGAGACCTCCTTAAGACAGAGTGGAAACTGCTCCACGGGGATTTCTGAGGCTATGAATCTTTACAGATGCAGACTGCTTCATCTTTCCCCCACCTTGCCTTAGCAGCCACTGGGCCACGCTGAACCCATCAGGTTCTTTTGGTAAAACCGAGGGCCGGTGAACCAAAGGAATACAGCATGCTCAATGAGATGAATTGACAGTGTCTCAACAATGGGCTCCAACATGCCAAGTAGCCGTGAGGCTGGCAAGGGAGCTGCCAACATTTAGCTCTGTTGTGCAAAGAGTGGCTATGAGTCAGAACCAACTGAATGGCACCTGAGGCCAGCAAGAACAACATTTGCTTGTAACACAATACACAAGCATTCAGGAGATGTCATTGCTTGCTGCCATGGGCTCACCTCAACTCAAGTGACTTCGTAAAAATGGAACAAATCCAGGATGAAAGATTCCGATTCCCTGAGCTCAAGATTCTTCTGCAATATGTCACACTGCGTGTGTCGTTGTCACCTGACTTCGTCATAACACCCCGAGGGACCTAGCTCAAGGAGCTGGTGCAAAAATGCGGATATTCTGGATATTGCTATTGATGTGAACAATAAGTTATCAAAATGGAACAAAATGCTGCCCAGTCTTGCTCCATGCCCGTAATTGGTTGCACTGTGACCCATGGGGTTTTTGATGTCTGATTATCACAAGCTGACAACCAGGCCTTTCTTCTTAGACTGTGTTTAGTCTGGAAACTTTGCTAAAACTTCTTCATCATCATAGCCAGTGGTCGGATTCTGCACTAGTTCAGCAGAACCAACATCTAATTTTTTATTGAGTTTGGCAAACTGGTTGTTAAAATGACCCTTGTAATCAGGCTTCTCGATTAGGTGGACAACAGGGCAGCTGGCCAACGTGGAAATCAAAGATTTACATTCCTTACTTTTTTAAAAGCATCCATCTGCACAACAGAGTATTCTAAGCACCCTTTCACCATCCGTAGGTATAAAAAATTAAGTGGAGCTGTGCTTGTAATATTTATTTATTCATTTCATAAACCTCATTATGCTTTTTATGAAGTACACGTTTTTATTACCTTGTGTTTGTTACTTCAGTAAACAGACATACAATGTAAAAAGAAAATGTAGCAGACACCTAGAGAGTGGCATTCCATCATTTGTTTCAGCTTTGTGTTACAATCCAAATTCCCACGATGAGTGAATTATGCAGTTCCTGAAAGTGTTCAAAGAGCTACAAAATATTGTCCGAACAATTGCTGTAAGTTCAGCAGAAGCAACAGGGGCTTTTCAAAGATAACATAATATGCACAGAAGAGTGAAATCACCTGTTTCCACTATATCAATATATCAAACACAGTGACTATTGTCTTACTGGCCTACCTCTAAAGCAATGGGATCCTGCTTCCACAGTGAAAAGATGATTAAGGTTAAACCACTCAGCCGGCGATACTCAGATAAAAGCGAAGAATATTGCAAGTGGGGATGCCAATCAAGAAGCAATATAGAAATAAATAAGTTTATTTGGTTTTTGTCAGGTATTATTTAACATGTTTTCAATCATATCTTAAAGTTCTTATAAGAATCTAGTTTTGTGTACTTCTTTTATTGTTCTTATTAATTACTAACTATGGAATAATGAAATATCTTTCCGTACATCTTTCTTTATACTTAAAACCGTCATTAGGGCTGCGAACCAGTTGATAACTTGTTTGAAGCCCACCACTGGTCAGAGTCAAATAGAAGCCTACTGAGAGTCGGTGGTGGCAGCTCATGAGGAGCTCAGGCTGCAGAGGTCTCCAGGATAAAGATTAAAAACAAAACCGAAAAACCTCACTCCATCTAGTCAATGATGACTCATAGGCACCCTCTAGGACAGGGTAGGACTGGCCCCTTTACACACTGAGACTGGATCTCTCCAGTAGTGATTTCGAATTTCTCTAGCAGCCCACACGTAACCACTCTACCACCAGGGCCCCTTAAGGATAGAGATAGAGTCCCTGTAGTTCTTGTCTTCTGCAAGTAAAGATTTACAGGCACTGTGAGTTGGAATCGACTCATGGGCAATGTTGTTGGTTTTAGAAGGAGCTCTCCTTTGAACCCAGGAGATTCAAAGGCAGGGATAAAAGAAATAGAAATCACCTTCAATTGATAGACTGAAATCGTAAAAATAGATAGAATGGACTATTTACAATAGACAAATGTAAATAGTTTTTGCCTGGTGTTGCAAAAGCTAATGTCCACGTGTGTTTAAAACAAACAACTAAATAGAAGTGGCGACACTCCCTTAACACCTCATCCATAAGACTTGCCCCATCTCCCTTGCCACCACTAGTATCATCAACAGAGCCTTTAAAACCATGAAAGAGAAGATGAAACAAAGGCTGACTTACAGGTAGAAGTTATAGATGAACACCTGTGCCAGAATTATGCCCCAACCAAGACAGGATCTACCCTTCCATGGCAGCTCCTTATCCATCTCAGACCTACAATGCTGGTGAACGCCCACTCGGTGGTGGACAGGAGAAGTTTGTCTGCTCACCACTCCCTGAGACAACATTTGCCCTAACTCTCCTTCCATTTCTTAGTGGGCCTAACTCAACTCACTGCCATCGCGTCCATTCTGACTCATAGCAACACTACAGGACAGGATAGAACTTCTCCTGTGGGATCCTGAGACTTTAACTCTTTATGGGAATAGAAAGCCTCTTGTTTTTGCTGTAGAGCCGCAGGTGGTTTGGAACTGTTGACATTTCGGTTAGCAGCCTGATGTATAACCACTCCACTACCAGCAGTTATAACATAATTATGCTCTTTTACAATTACTGCTTCTCCTGATGTTTTGCATACTTATCAAGACAACTATTTCTGGTCAAATGATTGTTATCCTGTTTGTTGTTACAGCATAGTAGGTAGAGAAACAATGTGTATGGGGGGGAGGAATTGATTTTGGTTTAGCTTAAGCTAATGAATCTTGTTTTATTTTCAGTTGTTTGTAACAGAGAAATAGAGAAACGCTGTTTCCTTGAAATTCCTTAGTGCATTTGAGAGATTTTTCTCTCCCTCCCTTTTTCTCTCTTGGTCATGCATTGGACAGCTAACTGCAAGATCAGCAGTTCGAAATCGCCAGGAGAAAGATGGGGCTTTTTATTCCCTTGGAGTTACAGTCTCAGAAACTCGCAGGGGTCAGTTCTACCCTGTCCTGTAGGGTCGCTATTAGTTGGAATGAATTCAATAGCAGGACAAGTACATAAAAAGAGTAGTGGGGTGTGCAAACAGTGGACATTAACACCCTTGGCTACTAACCAAAATGCTAGAAATGTTAGCTGCCTAGAGGTGTCTCAGAAAAAACATCTGGCCATCTAGTTTCCAAAAGTCAGCCACTGAAAATCTTATGGTTCTACTCTGGCAGGCTGGAGCTCATGGTGAGCTGGGGTTACCAAGAGCCAGGGTTTCCTCCAAGACCACTGGTTGCTTGGTTGCTTGGTTGGGTTTTAAATACATAGACAGGGGAGCCAGTTGTCCCAACCACTAAGTCTGCCAAGCAATGGATGGTTCCTTTTGCTGTTCTTTGGCCTTGGCTTCTCTCTGTACCTGTCAGACGGAATGCCCTGATCCCACACTGAGTGTCTGGATATTTGTGATGGCTGATCTAAAGAATCATATAAACTAAGCCACTACCCTTGAGTTGATCCCAACTGGAGGGGATCCTGTGAGCCCAAGTGGAATGGCCCCATAGCATTGACAGGAGGGCAGACCTTTCACAGAAGCAGCTTGCCGTGGTGTCTTTCTCAAGAAGGACACTCAGGGGGTTCGAACCTCCGCCTTTGGGGTCAGCAGCAGAGGCAAACTTGTGTTGTTCTTTGGACTATCTTTGCTCCCTCTCTGCACTCAGCAGAGGGAAGGTCCTGGTCCCGTACTGAGGGACCAGACCATCTGAGAAGGGAGAAAATGTGTGTGTGTGTGTGTGTGTGTGTGTGTGTGAAAGAGCTGGGAGATTCGCCTTTCACCCTCTCCACTTCCTCAACAGACCCCCTCTTCTCCTGCTGCGGCTGGTGGCTCAGTGCAGGAATTGATTAGGTAACAAGAGAGCACCTTCCCTCCCAGTTCGCTCTCAATGCATTTGGGCCACAGCTTTTGAAGGAACCCAGCCCTGCCACTATCCTGCCTTTATCACGGGCTGTATGGGGCTTTATCTGGCAGCGCCTGGGCTTTGCCCCTGGCTTCATCAATCATGTGGACCAGTTCACATCCCCTTCACGGTGTTCCGCCTCATTAAACCCATCAAGGGCGCTGCTGCAGAGAGGCGGTGGGGCTGGTGGGGCCCCGGGGATGCCTGAGCTCTCCTTCCCACTGCTCCATTGCCAAGATGAAAAAGGCCGCAAAAGGTGGGGGAGAGGGGGTGCAGGGTGAGTTACAGGCCACAGATGCTCGGGCCTCTCCCTGCTCGCTGGCCTGGAGGTTTCTGAGAGGGTGCCCAGAACGGCATGCTACCCTGTGCTCTTCCGCCTGCCTTCTTAAGGAAATCGGTGCTTCCTGGTGGAACTGGAGACCACCGCTTCCCAGAATGTCATGGATGTTCAGACTGACAGAAATGCTAGCTGTTGACAAGTCTGGAGGAGCTGAGGTCAGGAAACAAGCCTGAGGTTGAATTCGGGTCTTCTGAGGCAAAAAAATCAGGGGCTCTACTGGCGCTGCCTGGTAAGCGCTGGATTGTTAACTAACTGCAAGGTCAGCAGTTCAAACTCGCCCGGAGAAAGAGGAAGCTGTTTGCCGTTTGTTCACATAGAGTTTCAAAGCCGCTGACACCCAATATGAGGTCACTATGGGTTGGAATCGACTCCATGGCAGTGACTTTGGAGAGTTTGTAGGTGAAATTGGCCATTGATCTGCCCTCCAGGTCACAGGCAAAACCCAGTTGGATAGTTGAGGGGAAGAGGGGGGTCACAAATTTCCAAACTGGTGACGTGTTGGACTGCAATCCGCAAGGTCTCCAGTTTGAAACCACAGCTGCTCGTCTTTCTACTCACCTGAACGGTCAGGGGCCAGTTCTACCCTGTCCCATAGGGTCACAAGGAGTCAGTATTGACTCCACTGCAGTGATGTTGTTTTTCAAATCTACTGACTAGTAACTGATTTCTGTTTTCATGTCTCCATTTGATGGGTTTATTTTGATGTAATAAAGCTATTGCACAATAGCCTGGGGCAGGTGTGGTATTATCTATGTCATCTTAAAAGGGAAAAGGTCAAGGCTAAGAGTAAAAGAAAAAGCCTGCAGGGGCGGCAGCCATTTGGGCCCAGATGCCCACCTGGAGTTGGTGGTTTGAACCCACCAGCCAGTCGGTGGAAGAAAATGCATGGCAATCTGCTTCCCTATAGATTTCCACCGAGAAACCCCTATGGATCTATTTCACTCTGTACCACACAGGGTGCTTGAGGCCTTCAACTCCAGGGCAGCTAACCTCAACAGGTGAGGTTAAATGGAACCGAGATCACGTTGCTAATGATCAGAGGCTTCGGGCCCCTTTTGTTTCCTAACACAACTTCTTCGATAGGACAGAGACGTTCAGGAAGGGACTGTTGTTATTTGCGTTTGTGTGTTTATTTTGAACTATGTGCAATGTTTATGACGTGTTGTCGGATACCCAGTCACACATGTGCTTCCCAAAGAGTCTTCCTATTAAGTCTATTAGAAGAAAGCAGAAAATACCATCACAGACCTTTAGAGCCGTATGTCCACTTCACTTGTAGGAGAGCTGGAGGGGTGGGAGTGTCATGGGAATGAGGCAGGAAGGAAGGGTGGAAGAAAGTCCTGACCATAGAAGGCAAACTCTCCTCTTGTATTGATGACAGCGGCCAGGTTTGATCTCCTAGAGCAGTAATCTCTGACCATTTCACTCACCTAAGAACTTTTTCCAAAGGTCCAACACCTGCATGGCAGTGGACTTCACCCCAAATCCTGTGCTTTCTAAACCCTGCGGGCCAAGCTAAAATGGGAGAGTAAGGGACACCTCTCCAGCCCTGGCCTGCCCCACTAGCAACCACTACCAGGCACCAGGCTCCTTTGTCCCCAGGCGGCCTCCCCGGGAAAGGGGATAAGGATGGGGTGTAGTAATGGGATTAGTAAACCTTAAACTTCTGTGAATCCAGGCCACTTCCCCTCCAGGCCTCAACCTCTGGCGCCCTGGTGCCTTTGCTCTGCTGGGCCAATTTGCATTGGTGACAAACGCAAACTGTGCTGATCTCCAAACACCAACGATATTAATAATCATAAAAGACCTGGCAATTACAAAAAGAGAAAGTGCTAAATGTCAGGAGCCAGGGCAAGATTTTTAAAAGGCAATGCACCGAATCCAAGTCTGTACTTTAACTTTTTTAATAACGATTTTTTTTTCTGGGCTGGAAGCTCGCACCGAATCCTGGAGGAATTGCTAAATTAGATTAAGGTTATATTTTGCAACAGACTGGATGGAGCAATAAAGGAGAGCGCGCGGAAATGGGACTTCGCCCATCAATTAGATCTCTATTAGCAGCCAATGCAGGCTTCGCCACAGGAAATGTCACGGGCCTGCCCAAGCCGGCCCTTTCTCTCCTCCACCCCCTTCAGATCTCACCTCCCCTTACCCCCACCCCGGAGTCAAACAACTCCTCTGGAGCATACATTGGAGCCAAATAAATCCCTTTGTTTGACCGAGGGTTTTTGTTTTCCCGGTCTTATTTTTTGGAAGACGCCGCCACCTGCCTCCCCACCCCCGGCACAGCGCGCTAACCCGGGGACACTCGCGTCCCGGCCGACTGAACAGGTTGCAGAGCAACACCTGCGCTGTCCGCTCGGGCCCGCCGAGCGGGGACTGGTGTGCTGGGCTTTATTAATATTAAACGCTTTATGACGGCCTTCAACAGAATGAAAGGTGATTAACAAGACAATGGGCAGGGCTCTGAATGGTGGGGGCAACTCATCTGCTGCCGTAGATCATTTCCGCCTGGGGCCCCGGGAACCCCGAGGCGCCTGGAGGCACCAAGAGGGAGACGGCCACCGGGATGTAGCCCTACTGGGAGTCAGAGCGCCCACTTGGCGCGCCCTGCTGACTGGGACGAGACCAGGGTGCTGCGGGGTCCACTCTGACCCCAGCGTCATCTCTGGGGAACTTGCTAACAGTCACCCCGGGTATGGACCCCGAGATTGGAAACCAGAAGCTTGGACCCTCATTGTAAACCTCCAGGCGCTCACCTTCCACCCCAAAGCTCCAGATACAGGGAGTCGAGCTCTGATGCGCAAGCATCCCAAGGCTGGCTGCCTAGGCTTGGCACCTGGACAAGAAAGTGGGAAACGACCCCAACCTATTCCCTTCCAGCCTCCGACAGAGCGCACCCAAGCCCTTGACCCCCGCCCCTCCGGTGCCCAGCAGGACAAAAATGCCCCCGGACTGCAGAAAGCCTCATTGATCATTCTTCTGGGACCCGGAAAACAACGCTCCTTGTCCCAGCCCGGCTGGGAATCAGCCCTCCATCCCCCGCATTTCTGCTTCCTTGTCTTGCTTGCGCCCCGCCCGCCCTACACCCCCTTCCCATAAGGAGACAAGGTGCCACCGCCCGGGGATGAGCGAGCGGGAGAAGTGGCCCGACGGATAAAGGAAGCACTGTTGTGGCTGCGGCCGCCGCTGCCCCCATTCAGGGAACGAATTCAAATGGATATTTCCCCTCTCGGCCCAGCTGAACCAGGCTCAATGCCTCAAAGGTGCAGCGCTGCCTCCGTGGACATGCTCTGTGGCTGATATTATAATTTTCATAATGCGCTTTTATGTCGCTCCAGACTCCTCTGGTGAGGAGCCCGCAGAGCTGCTGAAAGGGGCTTTGAGAGGCC
>NW_022111369.1:55503033-55515533 GCF_000313985.2 Echinops telfairi
GGCGGGCGCAGCCCAAGGCCTTCATTAGCATGCACCCCGAGTGCTCCCCGCCCGCTCCCTGCCCGGCTCGGGCTTCTCTGCGTCCCTCTCGACTCGGCCACCCGCCTGGGTGCAGGGTCCTTGGCCTGGCCCCTGCGCAGACTCCATTCGGCTGGTGGCCGGAGCCCAAGGGATCGGCCCTGGGAAAGTCAAGGTGCTAGAGAGGAGGACCTAGGGCTGGGGTACAGCCAGTTTTCCCAGGGATTCGGAAGCCAGGGAGAACGCTTAGGGTTGGTGTAGGGAATGGGAGGGAGGTGGCTAGAGAAAGCAGGGGTTGACTAGAAGTCTCCTTTTAATGAGCTAGGTGTGTTATTTCGTTCTAAGCACTACAAACAAATTAAAACCATTGTAGTGAGGTGGGTCTGACCAAACCCACGCCATGCCATCCCATTCAGACGCATAGCGACCCTAAATCAATACGCCCGCCCCCCTGGAACAGCACCACGAGGAAACAGTGCTGCCGAAATGTCCAAGTTGCCCAAGTTCACACAGCTGGCAAATGGGAGGGGCCAGATTAGAAACTAGTAATTGGTCGGAGTGTCCTTGCGTTTAAGTAAATTAATGGTTGCGTTCTGATTGTTTGCTATGTGTTAGTTCACTGGCAAACCCATGCTACAGATTTATAGCTGTCCTGCAGACCACTGACATTGACCAAGTCTCAGATCCCCACCTACAGGAAGCCCCTCTGGCTCTTTGTGATAGGGGGTGGCTCAGGGTTACCTCTTTACCTCCGTTGTCTTCCTTAGTAGGAATTTGTATTAATTTGCATGCTTCAGGTTTCTGAAAGGTTCTGCATTAGACAATACTTTGCCTTAGTCTCCCATGTAAACAGACAATGCTGACTCATAGCGATCCCCTGTGGGTTTCCAAGACCCTAACTATTAAAGCGAGTAGAAAGCCTAGTCTAGTCTATCTCCCACGGAGCTGCTGGTGGTTTCAAACTGCCGACCTTGAATCCACAGGGCTCCTCTAGTCTCCAGTAAGTACATTAAACTGATATGCATCACTGTGAAACTGTAGAACAGAGAAACTAGCATTCGAAAAGAACTTCCAAGTCAACTCACCATTTGATTCCCCTTGAACAGAGGATTTGCAAATAGGCTTCTAACTTTGCCTTAATAGACGTATTACAAACCAGAGGCCTCCATAGAGGGGATTCCTAGTTAAGGTTTCCTCAATGACTCCCTCCACCACACCTGGGAACAGTTCATGGGACAGATCGGGTATGAAAGTGGTAACCCTGAGGTTGACCCTGTCTTCAGCAACCAACAGGCTCCCATCATTGCTCTGCATAAGTCAAAGCCAACCTCATTCAGTCTAGCATATCTATTGATGAAGGGAGCGAGCCAAGAATAGGTGTCCCTTCTAACTCCCACAAGGTGTACCTGCTGAGAATGCCTATCCTGGAGCAAGTCCCCCTTACCAGCTGTGCCACATCACACCCCTAGTTGTCCGTACTCTTTTGCTGAGCATGGGTGCGGAGCTGTGATGGTGTTGGCAATGCTCGCCTGCGCTGGGTGGCAGAAATTATGCCCCTCCCCCTCCACTTCCATCTTTAATGTCAGATTGGATTTGTATTTACCTCCACAAAGACTGTTGGCACGTAATCTAAACTTGGAACACTTTATGCCCTCCAAAGTAAGCAGCAGAGCTGCAAACACAACCCGCAGCTCCCCAGAGTTGTTCGGATATTGGATTGTCTTCCTTCAACCCGCCTCTTGGCTCCTGTGTCTGAACTGACCAGTAGAGCCCCTGCATAGCTGAGGGAATGATCCCAAATAAAGCTAAAATCTGTTCTTCTCCCTGATTTGCTGTAGAGTGAAGACAGATAACTACATCTGAATTTGGGAGACAGCATCTGCTCATACATTTCTTCATTAAATAAACATTGGGATCCCTGCTGGGTGAAGCCATTTTGGGGTTTGGATGTGAATGGCTCTCTAAAACCCTGCCCATATGTTAGGCTGTAATAAATTTCAAAGACTCTGCTCTGGTTGCCTCTGAATCAGAGTTTATTGCAGCTTTATTAAAACTTGATAATGTTTGAAACTGCACATTTGCAAAGAAGTGACAGAGTGCCACTTTCAGGTAAATGAGGTACATGGTGGACTGAGATCAGAAGGTCAGATCACTTCGATAATCGGTGACACCTTCTGAGATGACTTCTGTTTCAATTATCCAGCCAAATGAGAGGAGGAGATAGGGTTGGCTTAAATGATCCCCTCTGTACTTTTAAACCCCCTAAAATGTCATAGCAAATCATTGTTTTCAGAATGAGTAAAGTCTGACAATAAAGTGACGATGGCAAGTTAATGAACATCCTTATTGACGATCAAGAGAATGGTTATCGCCATATATTTCACATGTTAAACCTAAGCTTTAGAAGACTTTTGGAAAGTTTGATAATTGTCCCATTCTGGATTTGGGTCAAGTGATGGATTTCATGGATGAACATATTAACATAGAGGAAGTGAATTTCGCAGGAATTGCTGGAGGCATGAAGGGTAGTTATTGAAAGAAGACAGGTAGGATGAACTGTATGATAAAAGTCAAGATTTATCTACAGGCTGATTAGTGGTTATGTCCACAAATACCTCTTTTTCCAACACTAGCTTTCGCTAGGGCCTAATTGATCTTTAGACTCAACTGTTTGCTGTCTTTACTGACTTTTGCCTGTTTGGAGGATTTTCATTTCAAGTTGGGAAACAGCAAAAGAGTGCTGAAAGACATATCTCGATCCTTCTTAAGAACAAACTCATCCAGGAAGCAGAACTCCCATTGTCCAGGTCCCAGAATGGGCTGCTGGCATTGATGTAACTGACCCTGTGCCTTCATCGGTCTGTGCAGGCATTCACTTCTTAAAGGTCCCCTGCAGGGTGATTGTGCTTCAGCATTGGCTTGATGGCAGTGAATTTGGTTTAGTTTGGTGATTGAAATGGATTCTTCTAAGAATTTGGATATAAGTACCTTTTGGATTTCTGGTTTCCTTTCTCCCCTCCTTCTTTCCTTCTTGAGTGGGGAATGGCGATAGGAAGAAAAGAAAGAAAGAGAGAGAGAGAGAGAAAGAAAGAGAGAAAGAAAGAAAGAAAGAAAGAAAGAAAGAAAGAAAGAAAGAAAGAAAGAAAGAAAGAAAGAAAGAAAAAAAGTGGCCCTGATGCTGGGTGGGTCAAGCGAAATGAAGAGACAAAACAATACTTGCCCTCACAGAGCTGCCCCTACAAACCACGTGACCACCAACGTACCTCAGTTTCCAAACCCAAAAGGAAAGTTAAATAGGTCTAGACATTGCCTCACTCGTCTATACTTCTGGGGAGGGAGGGGGTTGGTTTGTTTTTGTTGTTTTTTTACTAGTGTTATTGGCATATATGCCTGAGTCTTTAAGGCAAACCAATACCTAACTAAGGCCAAAGTGACTTCCTCCCTGGTCACAGATGGCAATCTGTGGGTTTTCAGACCTTAACTTGAAATTTGAGGTCCTAAGTTTGTGCCTCCCTATTTGTTCTTCACGCTGGACTTTATAGACTACCTGGCCTACACTGCTGCTTGACATTTTGTTGTTGTTAATTAATAGGGCCTCTGCTCTCATCAACAATAACAATTATCAAATGGCTTTCACTCTAGGTACAGAACATGCTACAATTCTAAAATTAACTATGGATGTGTGCCTATTTGGTGTGGTAGATGGGCTCCTAAAAGAACGTGTACACCACAGACGCTGACAGTGAACCCATTTCTACCATTCCTTTCCTGCTGGTAATGGTTTCAGATATGTGTTTGATATGTGTCCTGATTTAAGGTGACTTACAAATTTCGAACTTTGAAGAAAAATGTCCAATTCGTCTTTCTTCCCTTACCCCTCTTACTTACTGAATAGCTCTCATGGCTACAATAGATATGTCTAAAATAAATCGTAGGTGTGGAAGAGAATGAAAGGACATTAAGAAAAAAATATATTAAATGAGGTCAGGAGCTGTTTTATTCCTGCTGTACGTTGGCTGTTCACAATGGTCCTTCTGAATTCCAGAAAATAGTCTTTAAATTAAAACATCATTTAATAGACTTGGGGGGTTCCCCCATCTAAAATTAATATCTGTAATATAATCATCCCGAAAGAGTGGGAGAAAGGGCCATCCAACAAGGAATACATGACGTTACAATGTTGAGTACTTGGCAGTAAGATTTATTGAAGACAAATGAGGAAAGGTGGGTTGTTGTTTCCTACAGTCTCCAATTGCCATTTGAAGTCTTACATGGTGAATGTGAGTCCAAAAATTGCAAATCATTTTAACTAATAAGCAGTGCTTAAATAACTGTAGCCACAGCTTTGTGCTTCATTCAAAACTAATAAAGCCAGCAAGTTAATAACAGTAATTAACTCCCACTGCATCCAACTCCCTTCTATAGGTGTTTTGTGAGAGACTCTGATTCTCAGTTAAGGAGTAGGGAAGAGCAAAACACAGAAAGGAAATGAGGATGTTTAGGTAGTGCATGTGGGGACACCGTCCTGCATGAATAGATGCTGCATGTATATGCCCACAGGTCTAGGAGCTCCTGAAGACATATCACCATAGCTGACACTGGGGAAAAGGCTCTCTCCACGAGGAACCAGAAATCCTTCAAGAACATTGTCTTCATGGCTGGTTACTAAAAACATCGAACAAAGGCCTTACCAAAAGTAAAAGCATTTGAGGGGAAGAGTGAAGAAAATTCCCCAAAAGGGCGAGATGGAAGGAACTGCAAAGATTGACTGATAGGAAGTAATGGTGAATGAATGCTTTCACACATAGATGATTTGTTTTGTAGAGGAAAAATATAAAATGCCTTTATTCACTTAGAAATCATTTTCCGCTCATCTTTAAACATCACCTTGGGGTTTTCTACCACTTCTTTTTGGGTTTCCTTTTATGCACCTAGCACAAAAGAACGTTTGTCAAGTTCAAGAATAAGAAGGACACGGTGCCAGTGGGTGTTGTGTTGTTGGTGTTGTTGTTAAGGAAATGAGTTTACTTCCCAGCGTGAGGTCTCCAGTGTCCCCGCGCAAGCACGGAGCAAATGGAATTTCTATACCAGCACAGGGGCTTCTGTAACCAGTGTAGTCATAGAGAATGCTCTAGATCCAACCCATATGCCATTGCTTTGAGCAGTAAAAGGAAAAGAAAATTCCTTGCTGTGTGTTTTGGATAAACACACACACACACACACATAAAAAAAGAAGAAGAGGAGAAGGAGGGAGAGGAAGAAAAAGAGATGGGGGGGGGAGACACAACACACTTAGTAACTCAGTGGGGGGAAAGGTCAGGCTACTATTGACAAGTATGTAAAGACACCCCCTAAGCCATGGGAAAACAAGAAGAAATCGTTTCCACTCACTGCATTTCAGAACCCATGGAAGAGACTCACAAAACTGCACTTTGGCATTGTTGGCCTGAAAGGATATCTATTTATCATCTTATAAGACAGCTCGAATGATCTTTATCTACTTTGCCCACTTTCTGACCCAAATTCAGGGTTTTTATGGAAAATTGCAGTCAGTTTGATTGATGAAATCCAAAGATGTCTAAAATGGCACCAAAGATCTCCAACTGTGCAGACTCCAACCGAGGCCTTCAATGTTGGCATTGTTCCTGGAGGAATAAAAAAAGAAGAAGAAAAAGTTGAGAAAAACAGGCCCAAACTTAGGGAATTTCTTGCTTTAAAACTTCAAATTTCAATGAAGATCCCCACACCCATTATCCCTGTTCACACGTGCGAACTGGGTGGACATCAAAGTATTTCCCACACTGAGCAACAAAACCGGCTTCCTCTGGAACCGCTAGACCTTTGTAACCGGCTGAATGGACAAGTCGACCGAGCGAGCAGGTTTCAGAAAGGCGCTCCGAACGCGGAGCCGGAGCCCGGCAGCCAGGCGCTCCCGCCGGGCGCAGGAAGGAGACCCGCGGCTGTGCCTTTGCCCCTGCCCCGGGCCCCTCCGGGGCTCTGCAAGTCCCCGACAGGGAATCCGATGGGCCACTGAAAGCCCCTTCCAGGTCAGGGCAGTCAGAAGACATGCTCCTTAGTCTCTCTTCTCAGCCTGCCACGGCGCCACCATTAACCCAGACCCAGACCCAGCCGGAGGCTCCGGCGCCGAAGTCTGGGGAAGCAATAGACAGCCATGAACACCAGCTAACCCCCCATCCAGTTGGGGTGGGGGTGGGGAGTGGGGGCAATGTATGATAGTGGAATATTGTCACCTGCCTAATCGGTGGAAGTGGCCCTCCCCCGCCCCCTTAGTAATAATAGCTGGAGCGCACCTCCCACGCGGTGACCAGGCCCGGGAGCTGATGAATGAACGCCCTCGTAGGGAAAAATCTTGGGAGCTGTCTTCTGTCGTATTACCCAAGGGGGCCGGCTATAAATCTTCTTTCATTTTAACCACATTTACCCTCATCCTCCTCGGGGCTAGGGATGCTGCGTTAAGATTGCACTGATGTGCCAAGGCTCTGGACCAGCTGCTCCTAAATACAGACAGGTCCTTGTCAATTAAGGCTTTGAGAAGCAGGTCCTCGGGGGCCCTGGGGCATTGGAGCAGCCAGCAGCGTGCAGCCCCCACAATTAGTATCCATTTGGAAGGGACCTTCAGGGCACAAATGCACAGGCAGAGGAAGAATCAAAACACCAGGCAACTTCAATTCTGGAAATTGGTCGTGTAAGTATTGTGAAACTGAACAGACGGCCCACAAGAAGGGGGCTAAGATTTCTGGTGGGAGGTGGATGGACCTCTGCTATCTCCCCGCCCGCCCCCCGCCACACACCTCTTTTGTCTTGTTTCAAGCCAGGCAGTAGATTGAGTTTGTGGATAAGTTGGGACAGAAAATGATAAATGAATACATTCATTTGCCCGCTCCAAGCTGAAGTTGTCTTTTGGTGTCTTTTTGTGGCCGCCTCAAGCAGCTGGTCAACCCTGCCCGGAGCCTGGCCTTTGGCCCAAGGGGCGCTGGACAAGACAGGCGGTCCAAGGAGAAGAGATGCGACGTTTCAGGTCAGCGAGGCCAAGCCGCCGGTGGGCCAGGCAGAGCATTAGCAGATCAGCGAAACAAAACCCCAAAGGCTCAGGGGGCCTGGGGCACCGTGAGGGAAGGTGTTTGTTTAAGCAATTAGGAGCAGTTGGTAGTTAAGGGGCGGAGAAAAGGGCAGAGCTTGTGACACAGGGCAACTTAGCTGGACAGCAAGGGTGGACATTCAGAGGACATCACTGTTTAAGCCGGTGACCCCACCAAGTTCAAGAACAGAACAAACAGCACAGGCCATTAGGGACAGCCGTCAAAGGGATGGCAAGAAAGCCCAGAGGGGCACTGAGAAAAATGATCCAATACGAAATATGAAAAAGTACTGGGGGCCAGGGCCAGGGCGGGAGTGGGTCCCTGAAAGTCAACAAGACTATATAGGCTTAATGAGAGAAAGAATTTAATATCAAAAATGCATAAATCTGCAAGTGAAGGCAGCGCTAGAATGGAGATAAAAGAAACCCGTTTGGTCACCATTCAGTGGATAATGGCAACATAATAGGGGCAGGTTGTTAACATTTAACACAAAAGTTAAGAGAATGAAAGGAAAGGCAGTCCCTTAATTGAGGACTTGCTGGAAGATTTCCACAGGCCACACGGGCTGAATAGGTTGCTAGCTACTTTATCAACTTTCTGACCAGAAGGAGAAAGGTAGGCCTGCTCTTTCTTGGGGCTCATCCCCGCCCCAGGTCCCTTTCCCAAGGTTTCCCTCTCTGAGGAGGCTCAACCTTGCTCCAAAGACTCAAAGTGCCTTTTCTCTTAGCTCTTTGTGATTTCTCTCTCCTTTCTCCCATTCACAAGGATATGGGGGTTCTTTTAAAATCCACTCACCACCCCAGGGAGCAAACCCAGTTCTTAGCAAGGAGCATATCATTAAAGGAGGCATTGGGTGTGGGTTTTAGTCTTCCTGCTAAGAACAAAAATCTATTTGGGGGTGGGGGGGCACAGGGGGGATGGGGGGGCTCGGTAAAAAAAAGTCCAACAAACTTCTCATTTTCCTTACTTTATGTCCCCCCAAACCCACTGCCATCGTGTCCATTCCCCATAGGACAGGGTAGAACTGCCCCCGTGAGTTTCCTAGACTGGAACTGTAGTCTGTAGTGAATCCGATTTTCATGGACATTTCCAGCAGCTGAGCATTTAAAATTCAATAAACCTTAGGAGGCAAGAACTTTAGTGGTATGTGCTTGATCTTTCAGGACTGTACCTATATGTGAAGGGGGAGGAGGGGACCTGTTTAGTAGCCACAGGTAGATGTTGAGAATCAAGAAGTGAGATTCCCAGCAGGACAGTCACACAGTCACTGGCCCCGACCCAGCATCCATCCACCAAGTAAACCAAGAACCGACTCCCTCCCATTCCTGCAGAGCCAGGAGGAGGAGGAAAGTGATCCTTCCTCCACAGGATCATTCCTGGGGTACCACTGACCCAGGAGAGCCATGATTCCTTGTCTGCATCGCCAGTCTCATTGATGCTTTCTGGTTTTCAAAACACATTGACATACATGATCAGAGTGCTTTGTGGAGCCAATAAGACAGACACCATTATCCCCACTGTGTGAGGAAACAGATTCAGAATGAGGAAAGCATTCATCTAAAGGCACATGGTGGCAACAGACAGCACCCTCCTCTAGTGTGTTTCTTACCTTCCCTGAACTTTGCCTCTGAGTGAACTGCCAAGCTCAGAGGCAGGGTTAGAATCTAGTGGTGCCTTTCTTGGGCTTGTACAGGCATTTTGAACCTCACGAATATCTAAATGGGGGTGGGGAGGGTATAACAAACTTTGGAGCACCTGGAGAAGTCAAGGAGGCTTCAGAAGCATGTGCCCAGCATACTCATTTCACAGATGCGAAAACTGAAGCTCAAAGGTATGCAGGACCCAAAGCCAGGAAGTGGTAAATCTAGGCCCAGCCTGGGCCCTGGACTTCCACTACGCCTGATTGTTCTTTCACAGGAACTACATGTTCCTAGATGGTCATGTTTGCTGTTTCTTTTCTATCTCCCGTACAGCTATCTTTCCAATGAGGGCCTATGGAATTAATTGAAGAATGACTGGTAAATGGATGGATGAGATTAAAGACACTCATCAGAGGGTCACCAGTTTGGGCCCATCTCCAATGATATTGGCAGTGTGAAAACCCATAATCCAGATAGTCTTTTTTCCCCCTTCCCCCCAATGGAAAGAAAGTAGGTTATCTGAAGAACTAGCCTCAGAGTTTTTGAACCCCAAGCCTTCTTTTTGTGTTTTCTGTTTCTTTCTTTTTGCTGTAAGTGGTAAGGTGAGGTTATCCTGTAACTGCCACCTCCCACCAGGCTGGAGCAAGAAGCACCAAGGCCATGAGATTTAAGGTCAGGGGGTCTGTCGCCCTGGTCAACTCAGCTCTGGACATCTTCCCCTGAAGAGGGGAAATCAGGGAGGTTCTGAGGGGGCAAAAATTCAGGCTGCTATTGTCCCTTCAAAAGTTACTTGCAAAACCACTTCCCTGTCTACCTCTTGCCAGCTGAGCCTGCCTGAGCAGACCAGAAATGACTACCAGGTGAGCAGCAGCGAAGTAATGTCACCTGCCACCTCCTCAAGTCACTACAGTCCCACAGGAAGCCTCAGAGAGCAAGGCTGGGTCTGACACTGCCAGATCCCCTCCAGATGGGGATCCCTGCTGGACACAGGCCAGGCCCTTCCCACCACCACCCTCCCCAGCTGAGAACCATTCCTCAGCCTTCCCCACCCTGGACTCCCAGTTGGCTGGGAGCCCTGCTACTAAGAAACTGGGCGCCACTGTGGGTACTTGCGCAGAACTTCAGGTCAGAGAGTGCACACTCGGGGCGCCAGGCTGCTGGCCAGGGGAGTGGGGGGTGAGCTCCCCCTAGCCCAGCCCAAATATCTGGGATCCAACAGAGGGGGCCGGTGTGGTATTGGCACCCAGGAAGACTACTACTCCCTGCCACTTTACAGACAAACCAGACAGGGGGGTTCAGAGGTAACCCATTGCCTGGGGCTCTGGGTGCCTGTAGGTCCCCAGACAAGTGGAATAGCGCATCCAGACCTTAGATACAGGAAAGAGAAACCAGTCTTCCCAGAAGCCAATTGGTTTCTCCTCTCAACCCTGGGAATTCCAAGAGTCACGAGAAACCTGATGGGGTGGATAACACAGGGGGGCTAGAATTTGCCTTTTCTAAAGAATCATGCCTTTTGGTTCCTGCAGCAGAGGTTTTCCGTGGGTCCAGAAGGTTAAGACAATGCAGACAAATGCACAGGAGTTATTTCAGTCAAGTCAGGCTGTTGTAAACCCGGCAGGAGCCGAGGGAGCGTGGAGGCGGCGGCACCGGCAGCCTGTGGGGCTGCGCGCTGGGGTCACGGTGGCGGCCAGTGTATGCATCCTGGAGGGACAGTAATTGCCCCGGGTCTGACACGACGCGGGGGCAGGGGGCGGGAGGGCATGGGGGCATCTCCAACTATCTCCATCCAGTTAGCAACGCGCCCCCAGACCGGGAGCTTCTAGAATAATAGGAACAATTGTCTCCCTGCCTGGTACAGACCTGCACTGTGCAGATCCTGCCCCTCTTCTTTCTCTGAGCCCGATGATGGGGTTGGGTGGGAGATCAGCTGAGACCAGGTATACCCAGAGCATGCAGCTAGTAACTGAGGCCAGGGCCCCCCTGCTAGGAGACCGCCTGCCACAGCCCCCAGCCCCGCCCCATCTCCTCTCCAACAGGCGGAACTACCCTCTCCTCCCAGGCTTCCCTTCGCACCCAGGACTTCCAGAACCTGCTTCTAGAATGTTCCACTAGGTGCTGGAAAAGATTCTTCCCCTTCTGACAATTTAATAGCCCCCAGTCATCATCTGTGTGACACTGGCCATCCATCTTATCCCAGGGGAGGACAAAGCCGGGCCTCCCAGACTCCAGGCCTCTCCACCCAGCTCTTTCTATTTCGGGCAGGCAGCCCTACAATGGCGCCCTTATGAACCATAATGGCGATGTTTATGAAGGCCGCGATACCAGTGTATGAAGACAATTTTATGCCTAATTAGAAAATGATGTAACCCGAGAACAGACAAAAGAGGAGCTGTCCCTCCTCCCGATATTCGCTCTTCAATCACCCGCCCCCCCACCCCCAATTTCCTCGGGCTGGTCCCCTTGCGAGGAGTGCTCCGGGGGCGCTGGGCCTGTGTTTTGACAGCAGCTTGGCTCCCCATTCGCCCCGATGGCTCGGGCGCGCAGCAGGCGGTGGCCAGCACGCAGGGACACTCAGGGCCGAGGCTGGGGGGGCTCCGCTCACGCACGCGGGTGGAAAGCGATTTGGGCCGCGCGCTTCGGCACTCTCCCTTCCCCGCGCCCCTATCCGAAGGGACCTCACCCCTGGGAAGACTCCAATAAGTGCAACCCGGCGCCACTCGATTCCGGGATAATTTTTAATATATATGCAATAAATGTTCACTTTGTTAGATTGAATGACAGACAATAATATCAGCAAATCTTCATATCCATCCATTACCAGCAAATGAGCCGCACAAAGGACAGATTTGCTTTTGATTAATTTATTTGCAGACTCGGGTTGATAAAGCAATAACTATTTGGTTAAACTTGACATTTGGTCTTCGGGGGGTTATCAGACAAATCCCTGTTGTTGGGGGGGAGATAATAAAGCTGTTTAAAGGGGATTAATTATTAATTGGCTGCAATTAATTTCCCCCCTTTACTTCGCTGGGGCCACAATGCGAATCCCTCACCCACAAACGAAAGGCAGGTGTTCCCCACCCTGCGCCCACCGGGGGGGCGAGGTAAAGCTCCCCAAAGTCCTATTGCACCCCGTTATTTCTGTGCAGGCCATTTCAATGAACGGCAGCAAACCTGTCGCTTTGGGGGCCATGACCTTAATGAAAAACCGCCTTTCTGGAGCGGAGGACTCTTGGGAGGCTGTTTGAGGACTGGGTCTCCCGAGCAGATGGCCCGGACTAGATGTTTTTGGGAATCGGGACATCAGCTCACGGCTTCCCATTTGTTCCTTGGGGATGCGGCTTGGGGTTGAATGTGGGGACCCGGTGTGGAAGAACCAGGTAGGCGGGCGGCCTGCTGGCCACACAGACGTCCGTCCCCTCTTCCCTGGTCCCTCCACAGCCACTGCTCAAACCCGCCCAGTTGCCTTCTCGGTCTGCGGGATGCGCCCAGGCCCACACCAAGCCCGACTCCTCAGGCCCTTGGCTGCGCCCCACTTGGGTCGGAGCAGCACCTTCACCACCACCACGCCCCCCCCTTTTTTTTTTGCTAATGCCATGTCACAACATCACAGGACACACAACGCGGCTCCCTGGGGTCGGGTCGAAGGATTCAGGACCTGGGGCGGGAGTCTCTGGGGGAGCCTCCCAAGTCTGTTCCCCTCTGCCACCCAACCATCCGAGGCAGCCAATCGCCAGTCTTT
>NW_022111369.1:55520533-55547392 GCF_000313985.2 Echinops telfairi
GGCCATTGTTGCCCGCCCAACGCTTTTGTTCCTGGGCTCTTTATACCTCCAAAGTGGGAATGCCAGCCCCTCCCCCCTCCCTTTTCATCCCTTTTTATGTCCCCCTTCTTTTCTTTTAGAGATTTCTTGGGCTGATCCCATACATGATAGCACACTACATGAAAAGGCAATGATTAACCCAGGACTGAGCCACTTACAGGCCTCAGAAGATGGAGCTCAACAGCCAGGGGAGCAGGAGCCACGGAGCTGGACAAGCGTTCAGAGAAAACCCCCAGGACTTTTCTCGCTGCGGATTGGGCATCGCAAAGGGTGGGGAGGGGTGGGGCGGGGTGGAGTGGGGGGAGTGATGCAGCCCTGTCTTCCACCTGCTTGAAGCTGACTTTGAAGACTTGCTGCTGAATCCAGGAAGCGGTTATGATCGATCTCTCTGGGGATAGATATACCACGGTCCTTGGTCTGCGCGAGAAAGAATTCACACCCGAAGCCTGGTTTGTGATCCAAGTGAGTTTTATGAGAGTTAGAAGTTTCCGGTTTACACAGGCCCTCGCCCGGGCTCCTCATGAATGACCAGCCTGCCTGGAAACTGCTCGCAGAGCCACGCAAAAAAGTCCTGGTCCACTCTGGGCTCTCGCCTTTTCAAGGATTCTGTGGGGAGGCGTGGTGGACGACCCCTGGTCGACCCCATTGGCTGAATTTAATTCACCTGGCCTAGGTGGGCCAATCCAGGTGCAGTGCCCACCCATGTGTACCCGGCGGGAAACCTGAACCTCTGAGCATGTGCAGTGTGCCACTCCTTTGTTTCCTTAGCTGGGACCAATGGGCATGCGTTAACGGACGTCCCAGCTCTACGCTAGCCTACCTAACAGTTCCAACAGGAGAGGGAGGAGAGCCCACCTCCATATCAGTCCTGAGAGGAAGGAATCAGCCCGCTAGCGCTCTGGCCCAGGGCACTTGGGAGATTTGCAGTTTGATATCCACAATTGCACCGACAGTCCTGGCCTGGCCTGGCCTGGCAGCCCCAACCTGGAGTTGCCATCACCCTTCCGATGGGCCACCTGTTGCAGTGTGGGGACCGAGGAATAGGCAGAGGGCTTGGGAAATTGTCACTGAAAGAGATCATGACAAACCCACTGCCACTCAATGGATTCTGACTCATATCAACCCTCTCAGACCGAGTAGAACTGCCTCCTTTGGGACTCTGAGGGCTGTAAATTTTGTGGCAACAGATGGCCTCATCCTTCTCCTGCAGAGAGGCTGGGGGATGCGAACTGCTGACCTTGCCACGAGCAGGTAACCGATGAGTAACCCAGTACACGGCCAGGGCTCTAGAAAATGAAATGGACCCCCATAATTTAAGGTGATCTAGAAAGACTGGTCACCCCTTATCAGGATTCCTCAATAGGAGGCGCAGGCCAGTTTCTGGGAGGTGTATCAGAGCTAAGTGTTGGGTTATCCATTACTTCGACTAATAAAACGTCTTGTGTGTGGATGCTGCTAGATATTCAGATTCACATTGATTCTATGTTCTATATTTCAGTCTTACTAAGCCCAAGTCTTAATACCACATCACTCTCAGGCAGCACTCTGCCAAGCAGCAACATCAAGGAAGTTTTAGTTAAGAACTCACTACCTACCACACTAGGAGCCATGGTTCCCATTGGCTGCTAACCATGAGACTGGCAGTTCGAGACCACCATTGCCTCTGAGGGAGAAAGACCAGGCTTTCAGAGTTACTGACCATCTCAGAACTCACCGGGGAAGTTCTACCCTGTCCTTAGAGGGTCACTGACTCGATGGCAGTGAGTGACTGACCACACTGGTGAAAAAGCCCTTTGGGTACTGTGGGTTAGGTGTGGACTGATCAGCGAGAGATTGGTGGCTCATTCCCACCAACTGATCCGCAGGAGAAAGGCAAGGCTGTCTGCTCCCAGCAATGATTGCTCTGAGTTGGAATCCACTCAACAGCAGTGAGTTTTTGTCATCATCGTCGTTGTTATTATCGTGGGTAATCCTGTTCTTCCCACTGCCACAGAAACCCAGGCAGTCCGCCAGTGCCCTATATATCCAACCAAATGCATGGCCACGAGGCAATGCCGACCCATAGCAGCCCTCTAGGATGGGGTAGAATGATCTCTTCCAGTTTTCAATACTGTAACTCTTTATGGGAGTTGAAAACCCCGCCTTTCTACCATGGAGTGGTTGGTGGTTTCGAACTGCGGACCTTGTGGTTAGCAGCCCAAAGCATAACCATTATACCACCAGAGCTCCTTTGGTCTACATACAAGAAGCACTTAAAAATTTTTTTTTGGTAGGGGGAGAAAGGGGGAACCAATCACAATGATCTACCTAAAACCTTCTCCCAGGGAGACAGACAACAGAAAAGTGGGTGAAGGGAGACATCATTTAGTGTAAGATTTGAAAAAAAAATTATTAAGGGTTCATTAGGGAGTGAGGGTGTGGGAGGGGGGAAATGAGCTGATACCAAGGGCTTAAGTAGAAAGACAATGTTATGTAAATGATGGTGGCAATATATGTACAAATGTGCTTGACACAATGGATGTATGGATGGATTGTGATAAGAGCTGTACAAGCTCCCAATAAAATTATTTTTAAAATCTTTAAAATTTTTATTGTTTTGGTGCACAGTCAATGGTATACCACTTCCACAATTTCTACATGTACAGGTCATATAATTTGCTGACATTGGCCCATTTTTCCAAGTCAAGCCGCCATTCTCTACATTAGTCCCCAAATGATTCTACCTTTGTTATCTGATGAACTGTACCCTGAGCAAAGGGAACACTCCCTGTCAGCAGTATGGCCAGGCCGAGGCTGGAATGTGGGGACCAGTAGGGGTGCCTTTGCCTCAGGCTTGCAACTTTCAGTATCCTTGGATTGTGCCCTGGTGGTGCCCTAGGTTAAGCCTTTGTGCTGCTAACCCAGAGAACGTCGGCCCAAGCACACCAGCTGGTTCGAGGAAAAGAGACGAGGCAACCCATTTCCATAAAGGTTCCATCCCCAGAAACCCCGTGTGGCAGTTCTGTGCTGTTCTGTGGAGTGGCTGGGAGTCAGAATGGACTCCGTAGGTAGCGGTGGACAATATCCTTTAAGAAGAAAACAACAATATGTACTCAACCTTAGG
This sequence comes from Echinops telfairi, assembly GCF_000313985.2. Taxonomy (NCBI): domain Eukaryota; kingdom Metazoa; phylum Chordata; class Mammalia; order Afrosoricida; family Tenrecidae; genus Echinops; species Echinops telfairi. Next base: position 55,523,676 of record NW_022111369.1, read on the forward strand.
GTGTTTTACGTGTTTATTGTGACTCCTTCACAGGATGAGGAGGGGAAAACACAAACTGTTGTTGTAATGTGCCGTCTCATAGCAACCTTATGGACAACAGATGGAAACACTGCCCAGTCCTGCGTCATCCTCACAATTGTTATGTTTGAGCCCATTGTTGTAGCCGCTGTGCCAATCCAAAAAGAGGGCCTTCCTCTTTTTCACTGCCCCGCTACAGTTAACAAGCATAATGTCCTTCTCCAGGGACTGATCTCTCCTGATAACATGCCTGTGATAGGTAGATCTGTTGTGCCAAGCTGGCCAATAAGAGCATGTGGGATTAAAAAAACAACAACATGTGGGATTAATAAGGTTGAAGTTTGATTGGAGGGCAAAGAGATAAATGGCTCAGCAAGCCCCGCCTGTCTCTCTCTTGCTCTCCGGTGATCAGACCAGTGTATGGCTGTCTTGGCTAGTTCTCTGCCTCAACTTGTGAGCTACACTGCCTGTGGGACACCCAACCCGTGGACTGTGTCGCTAAAGCTTGAGGTTCCTTCAAGACCTGCTTCACTTTGCTGCTGGGGTGTATGTCACTTGAGCTGGGGACTGTCCCATCCTGTCACCTGGCTGACTGTTGGTGACCTGCCCTGCTGTTTGCTGCCTGTGGCTGGACTGCCCGCATTGCTCTACAGAAGACTCAGCTGTCTGCTCCCTTGACTTTGGATCCAGCAGCCCTCATGAGTGGAAGGACTTCCAGTATCTTAACTGTTTCACGGAAGTGAGTTGAACTGAGTCCTCTGTATTGCTGTGTGGGCTAATTTGCTGTTATAATCCTTCATGCTGTATATATCTATATCGATATTGATATTGATACAGTTATAGATACATTAAACATAAGTGTCCTGGATTTGTTATTCTAGAGAATCCTGTCTAACACAATGGCCAAGGTACACGTGATGAAGTCTTAGCATGCTTGCCTCTCAGGAGCATTCCGGCTCTAGATCTGTTTGTTCTTTTAGCAGGCTGTAGTGCTTTGAATAATTTCTCCAGTACCACAATTCAAATGCATTGAGTCTTCTTCTGTCATCCTTATTCAATGACCAACTTTCTTTTTTTCAATCCTTTTATTGGGGGCTCTTACAACTCTTATCACAATCCATCCATCCATCCATTGTGTCAATCACATTTGTGCATATGTTGCCAACAGCATTTTCAAAACATTTTCTTTCTACTTGAGCCCTTCCTTTCAGCTCTTCGTTTTTCCCTCCCTCCCTCACCTACCCTCCTTTTCTCATGACCCCTTAATAATTTTTCTTTTCATGTCTTACACAGACCACTGCCTCCTTTCCCCCCACCCTTCTGTTGTTCATCTCCCTGGGAGGAGTGGCGTGTGTTATATGTCAATCATTGTGATCAGTTTCCCCTTTCTCCCCCCACCTGGGGACTGGTTTCTCGTGACAATAGGTCCAAAGTGCAGTAGAACCCTGGTACTCAACCGCATCAGTACTCTTCATAATTGGATTTCGACACGATATGTCAAGATACCCCTACCCTCCTGGTCTCACTACTCACATTGTTGGTCCTGAGGGGTTTATCTGTCCTGGATTCCCTGAGTTTCGAGCTCTCACATGTACCAGTGTACATGCTCTGGTCTCGCCAGAATTGTAAGGTGGAATTGGGGTCATGATAGCATTAAAGAACTAGAGGAAAGTTGCATGTTTCATCGGTACTATACTGCACCCTGAGTGACTCGTCTCCTCCCTATGACCCTTCGGTGAGGGGATGTCCAACTATCCATAGATGGACTTTGGGTCCCCACTCTGCCCTCTCCCTCATTCACATCGATATGATTTTTTGTTCTGGGTCTTTGATGCCTGATACCTAATCCCATTGACACCTCATGATCATACAGGCTGGTGTGCCTCTTCCATGTGGGCTTTGTTGCTTCTCAGCTAGATGGCCGCTTGTTTATTTTCAAGCCTTTAAGACTTCAGATGCTATATCTTTTGATAGCCGGGCACCATCAGCTTTCTTTACCACATTTGCTTATGCACCCATTTTGTCTTCAGCGATCAATGTCCAACTTTCACATGCATATGAGGCAACTGAAAATATCATAGCTTGGGTCAAGTCCACCTTAGTTCTGAAGGTAACATTCTTGCTTTTCAACACTTTAAAGTATATTTACCTAGTGTTGTTTGATCTTTTGATTGCTGCTTCCATGAGCATTGATTGTGGATTCAAGCAAGACAAAATCCTTGAAAATCCCAATCTTTTTTCCATTTATCATGTTGTTACCTATTGGTCCAGTTGTGAGAATTTAGGTTTTCTTTACCTGCAGGAGTTAAAATCCAGGCTCTGACATGATTAGCTCTAGGCCCATGGGTTAGTCACTTAAATTTCTCCTGGGTCTGCTTCTTATAGGCTGGCACTGTTGAAATAAGGTTCCCTGATACACAGGGTTACTGTGAGGGTTAGATTTTAATAATGATGGCAGTCATGCCCTGCACACTTGCCCTGGGCTCAAGCACCCTCTAAGCACTTTGTGTAAATCTACTAAGGAAAGGCTTGAGAAAGCAATAAGAAAGCTCTGCCATTGGCGAAGCCTGACTCCGCTCCACTTGGTGGATGTGATAGCTCTTATGCCAAGTTGGCAGGGACTGGATTCTCCTGTGACATAATCTAACATAGTGAGTGGTCAGCTCCATGATGGGATCTTCTGTGAAGCAGCCAAGCAGCTGTGGGGACAATAGCCTCCTTCATCTGGTCACAGCCTTGATATGATAGAGGGACGTTCCACTCAGTGTGGTCTACTGTTAGTATATACTTTGACAGTGTGTGGAAGCTAGCTGACTTCTGCTGGATCGGGATCCTGCATCTGGTTCATGTTGTTGTTGTTAGGGGCCATCGAGTCAGTTCCGAGTCATAACACCCCTGTGTACAACAGAAGGAAACTGCACCGTCCTGCACCAGCTTCACGATTGTTCTGCCCCTGAGCTCATGGATGCCGCCACTGTGTCAATATCCAAGTGTCAAGGGCCTTCCTCTTTTTGGTTACTCTTCCACTTTACCAAGCATGATGTCCTTCTCTGGGGACTGGTTTCTCGTGACAATAGGTCCAAAGTACAGTAGAACCCCGCTACTCAACTGCATAAATACTCTCCATAATTGGATTTCCACACGATATGTCAAGAAAATCATGCATCAGAGCTCAAACAAAACATCAGAATCTGACCCAACACGTGATTTTTAACAAAATCATTTCATGGGGGGCTCATACAACTCATCACAATCCATACATACATTCTTAGTGTCAAGCACATTTTGTACATTTGTTGCCATCATCATTCTCAAAACATTTTCTTTCTACTTGAACCCTTGGTAACAGCTCCTCATTTTTCCCTCCCTCCCTAATGAACCCTTGATAATTTATAAATTTTTTTTCATGTCTTATACTGTCCAATGTCTCCCTTCACCCACTTTTCTGTTGTCTGTCCCCCAGGGAGGGGGTTATATGTAGATCATTGTGGTCGGTTCCCCCTTTCTCCCCCTTCCCCTTACCCTCCTGGAATCACTACTCTCATTATTGGTCCTGAGAGGTTTATCTGTCCTGGATTCTCTGTGTTTCCAGCTCTTAGCTGTACCAGTGTACATGCTCTGGTCAAGCTGGGTTTGTAAGGTAGGATTGGGATCATGATATTGTGGGGGGTGGAATTAGAGAACTAGAGGAAAGTTGTATGTTTCATCAGTGCTATATGGCACCCTAACTGGCTCATCTCCTCCCAGTGACCCTTCTGTAAGGGGATGTCCAGTTGTCTACAGATGGGCTTTGGGTCTTCACTCCGCACTCCCCTTCATTCACAATGATATGATTTTTTGTTCTTTGATGCCTGATACCTGATTCTATCGACACCTCATGATCACACAGGTTGGTGTGCTTCTTCCATGTAGGCTTTGTTGCTTCTCAGCTAGATGACCGCTTGTTTATCTTCAAATCTTTAAGACCCCAGATGCTATATCTTTTGATACCTGGGCACCATTAGCTTTGTTCACTGCATTTACTTATGCACCCATTTGTCTTCGGTGATTGTGTTGGGAAGGTGAGCATCATGGAATGCCAGTTTAATAGAACAAGGTGTTCTTGCATTGAGGGAGCACTTGAGTGGAGGCCTAATGTCCATCTTCTACCTTAATACTGGACCTCTAAATATATGCACATAGAGCTATTTCCCCATTGTCATATATAAATATATTTACATACATACATGCCTGTCTATGCCCTTTGCCATCTAGTTCTTTCCTCTACTTCCTTTTACTTTCCTCTTATCTCACTATCATGTTCAGCCTTCAAATGGGTTTCAGTAATTCTGTCTCAGTTACATTGCCCTTGATCAAGCCCTACCAGGCCTCCTACACCCCCCTTGCCATCGATTTTGGATCACTTGCTGTTCCCTTGTCCCAGGGTTTATTAATATCCACTTCCTTTCCTCCGCCTCCCCCACTCCCATGTCCCCCAACCATCTGTCCTGTTGTTTTCTCCTCCAAATTGTGTATCCCCTTATCTTGTCTAGATAGACCTGCAGAGATAATAATATGCACAAAATACAAGACAGAGCCAAACAAAGCAACAAAAAAAAAAGAAAAGAAAACAACAACAAAAAGAAAAGCCTCCAAATAGTTCAAGGTCTGTTGACCTTTGGGAGTGTTTTCTGTTCGAGTCTGATGGGGCGCCACACCCTGGCCCCAAAGTATATTTTTGGTATTCCCTGGGGACTTTGTTGCTCAGTTCCCCTTGCTGTTCTGTTGCCCATGACCTTAGTGTTTTTCCTCAGTGTGGTGGGGTCAGATTGGACACAATTCCCACGCTGTTTCTCTAGTGTTGTACCCTGTAGGGCTATGGGTCAGTGAGGGATGTCGTGTCTTGTAGTGGTGCCAGCCATATGATCCTCTCTGTGCAGTGGCTGCTCTGAGCAGGAATATGGTCCTCAGGGCTTGGTGGGCTAGGATGTGCTCCACTCTCTCTTCCTCCCCCTTCATTTGCTCCTGTGTGCTCTGATCAGATATGTCCCTCTCCCTGAGCTGTAGCTTTAGTGCTTTCCTCTGAAGTAAATTCTTCTGCAGGGAGTTGGGGTGCTATCCAAGTAGTTGGGATTGGGCTGGCCTCTCAGACCTCTCTATTGGTCCCCTGGGACACATATGATTTTTGTAAACAAAAGCAGTTCCTGTTTCAGTCACTCAGCTGAGTTAGTTGTCGTTAATACGCGATGTTTAAATCTTTTGCAGCTGTGTTCCAAGTGTTTTGCTATACTTTTCTTAGTTTTTGTGGCTTTTTGTACTGTTTTTAGATTTAAAAAGCATGGATCCTAAGCAAGAGTTTTTTGAAAAGAATCATCATGATAAGGAACTGGTTAACCGTGTTATCGATATTGTTGATGGTATGTTAGTAAACCCTTTTAGAGAGCAGCTAAGGAAATGCCAACAGCAGACCACATTAGACAGTTTTGTGTGTTTTTTTAAGCCAGCCAGGTCCTAGTGAAAAAAGGAAAAGAAGGGGAAAAACTGAAAAGCAGCTACCAGTTGATTGTATGGAAGGGGATTCCCTTCCAAACAGTGATTCTCTCCACCCTCCTCTCCACAGATCCAGATCCTTATCAGCCGCCAGGTAGGGGCCATACTGTAGCTGTTAAATACTTTTTTAATGTGTTTCTTTTAAAATTATACTATTTAACTCTGAACTTATTTACTTTGAAATATGTGTAATGTTTTGTATAAAAAGGCAATGTTAGGGTAAAAACTTGGTGATGAGAATGAATTAATCTGTTTTCAGTTATTTCTCATGTGAAAAATTGATTCGGAATTCGAGTGCATTGCATCTCAACACTCCTTCTAGAAAGGATTAACATCTAGGTCTGGGGTTCTACTGTATGTAAGGCAAAGCCTCGCCATCCTTGCCTGTAAGGAGCACTTTGGCCTTACTGCTTGAAGTATGCGAGTAGAAGGTTTTAAGACCTAGTTCTAACATGATGAAGGTTCTAAGACCTGAGATTGTTTGCGATGAAAATTCACAAGGGTCTCATCGACTTGTGCAGTCCTGAGGTGGTGAAGCCGATCACTTCCATGTCACCTGGAGTAGAGGTTGACACTACTCTGACCACTGCAGATGCTTAAATTAACTATTTTAATAAATGAAAGAGCTATTAGTTAAAAAAAAAAAAAAGACCCAGAAAGAGTGTAGAGCTGTCACTATTTGTATAAATTCTGTTCATCTAAATGTGAGGAACATTGCTTTTTGGGCTAAATATCAGCTCTGGCCATGTGTGATGTGGTTATTAGTTGGGGTGTGAACACTAAAGTCCCTCAGACTTGCCAAGATGTAAGCTGGACAAGGCGGCCTTGGGGGATGCGTTCTTGTATTTCCCAACAGAGACGTTCGTAGGCGATTGGCATTTCCTACTACTGGTCTCACCACATGTTTCAGGAGACCACGGACCTTAAACACCCTTTGTGTCTGTACTTGGCCTCTTAATCATCGCCCTAATTGTCACCAGCTGTCTTACACAGAAGCCCTGCTCTGCACAGTGAAATAAGCCTGGGTCCCTCTCTCTCCATGACTTGGCCCCCTGGCTCCTCGTGTAACTGGCAGGCTCTGAGGTGGATGGAAGGTGAGGTCGACCTTTGTTTTTCCTATAGTCGTTTGTCTCCTGGAAGGCAGGAGAGGGGACCACCAGTACTGCTACATGGGTGTAACACGGGCCAAAAGGTTATTGCGGCTGAAATTAGTGTAAAATGTGATTTGGGGGATGTGTGCTTGTGCGTGTGCGTGTGCGTGTCTAAGTCACGGATTTTTGTTCTTGGTCTTGCGGGTCTTTCCCACCTTGGTTTCAAAGGGAAGACTTCCCCCTGGTGGAAGGCACCTGTAAACGCACATGAAAACCATTGACTGCTTCACTCTCAAAACTCCAAAATAAGCTCATAGGCATGGACTTAATTTTGACTCATAATGACCGGTTACATCTTTACAGGAGTAGAGAAAGCCTCATTTTTCTCCCAAGGACCGGCTGGTGGTATCGGACAGCTGACCTTGCGATTAACAGCTCAATGAATACCCCACTACACCACCAGAGCTCCTCTCTGGCTCTGTTACCCCAGGTGAAAAATATTCTTACATTGGGGGATTGCAATGAATGAGATGTAACAAAACGTATACGAACTGTTAAACCTTCACTGAATTTCAAGTTGAAATTAGAAATATGTATATTCTTAACTACTTTCTGTTGCTGTGAATGATATTCACATGAACAATGAGAATTGGATGCATAATATTTCCAATGCAGGAAAACACACAACTCTCAGATTCTTCCACATATTCTGGGATTATCCTCAGGTTTTGGAAAGGGGATCTTTCTAATTTTTTGTTCATTGAATTTCCATTTCCTTAGGATAGCTGACCCCACTGCTCTGTCATTTTGTCATTCTGTGCTGCTTGTATGTTACTGTGATGCTGGAAGATATGTCACTGGTATTTTAAATGCCCAAAAGGTCACCCAGCACGAACAAGTGTCAGCACAGCTTCCAGACAAAAAGCCGACTACAGAAAATGGAAAACTGTCTACTTCTGAGAGATTAACCACTGTGGTAGTCAGATAATCTGTTGTCAATTTGAGACAAGAGTGAAGGAGTAGAGTTTAGCCTGTCAATCAGGTCGCACTTGATGGCCTCATTTGGAGGAGCTAAAGAGATAAATAGCTTGCTGGAGGCGGGACACGCACTCACTCCCTGTGAGACACTCTTGTTGAGAAGACACATTGAGCTACGCTAGAGCCCAGGAGCTGAAGGAGCCAGGTGGAGACCCCTGCCAGTGCTGAGACGCTTCCACTGCCACTGGATGCACAAGGCTTTCCACCCACTGGTCTGTGATCTTCCTGAATTTGACATCATTGCATTTGTTTTGTGAGTCTGAAGAGGAACTTATAGATTGGTATCAGACATATGGGCTAATATCGGACTTAAGGACTTGAGCTGGACTGGGCTGGGATGTTTTCTCAATATCTGATTGCTCTTGTATATAAAGCTCTTTCTATACACATATTAGTGTCTATGAATTTGTTTTTCTAGTCTACCCAGACTAACACCACCTTATGATAGCATCAGAACATTGTCAAATATAGAACCCCCAAAATGGAATGGGTTGTGGACTTATTAGGAATTAGTCATTGAAATCTTTATGAATGGTAGTTAAACCTTGCTTGGAGATGAGCCCCTCTGGTTGGAAGGCACTAACAAGACAACTAGGGATGAATTGCCTCCCCAACGCTGAGTCAACCTTAATGACGGAGATGAAGTAAAGCTCCCAAGACCTTCATGTGCTGATAGGGTATGGCTTAAGAAGAAGCAGTTGCAAACAGCTGATACTTGGAACACAGAAATGTGAAGGAAAAGTGGAAGCCATCAGAAATGAAAGAGAACACAAAGAGATCCATATCCCAGGCATTGGTGGGCTGAAGTGGACTGTTCTTGGCCACTTTGAATCAGACAATTAGGTGGTTGATGACACCAGGCACGACAAACTCAAGAGAAATGGCATCCCTTGCATTCATCATCAAAAGGAACAATTCAAGATCTGTTTTGAAGCACAATACTGTCTGTGATCGGAGAGTATCTATACAACCACAAGGAAGTCCAGTTAGTACAACTATGATTCAAATGTATCCAGAGATCACTGAAGAGAGTGATGAAAAATTAAAGGATGCTACCATCTATGGTCTGAAATGAACAAACATGGAATCAAGATGCATTGATCCTTATTGGTGACTGAAAGGGAAAAGTTGGAAATAAAGAGGAAGAAATAGTAGTTGGAAAATACAGCCTTGGTAATGGTAATCAACTGGAGATTTTATGGTAGACAGTTTCTTTATTGAAAATACCTGTTTTCAACAGCGTATGGACTTCTCTGGGTAGAATACACAGAAATCAAATTAAGTCCATCTGTGGGAAGGAAGAGACGATGGAGAAGCCTAAAACCAGTATGGGGTCAACTGTTGACATGACCAATTGCTCATATGTAAGTTCACGTTGAAGGTGAAGAAAATTGAAAGAAATCTAAGAGACCCAAAATACCACCTGGAGTCTATCCCACCTGAATTTTGAGAACTTGTCAAGAACAGACCTGCTGCCTTGAACACTAAGGACGGAAACCCTGGTGAGCTGTGGGCGGCCATCAAGACCATCACTCCTGGTCACTCCTGAAGAAAGCAAAAGGTTGGTAAAAAGATACAGAAGAATGAAAAGATGGAAGCGCATGTCAGAAGAAACTCTGCAACTTGCTCTGAATCATACAACAGCGAAGGCTAATGGAAGAAATGATGAAACCAGAGACCCGAACAGGAAAGTTTACAATGTACCTCAAGAAGACAAAATAAAGCAGGAAGATGAAACATACAAACACCTGGAGTTAGAAACCTGTCAAAGGAATAACAGGTTCCGTACACCTGAAACTGAAAGAACTGAAGAAAAAGTTAAGCCTCAAGTTGCTATCGTAACAGAATCTAGGGACAAAATTGAAAAGTGCAGGAAGCTGGAAAGAATACACAGTCACTGCACCAAAAACGATGGCTCTGGTTAGAGCAATTTTAAGAGGGAGCATGAGATTCAGAACCAATAATGCTAAAAGAAGAAGGCCAGGAGGCATTGAAGGCATTATGAAAAAGGAGACTTCAAGAATGATGGAGTAACAATTGAAATCTTTCAACAAGCTGAATGCAGTACTGTACTGGAAGCCTTTGCGTATCGCTACCAAGAAGACAGCTAGCTCGTCAGTGAGAAGAAATTAATATTTGTACTCATGCCAAAGAAAGGAGATTCAAAAGGATGTGTCAGTTGTAGAAGAATACAATTGATATCATGCACCAGTCAAATTTTGCTGAAGCTCATCCAACAAAACCCTTGCAGCAGTACATTGACAGGGAATGACCAGAGGTTCAGGCCAGAGTCAGAAAAGGGAGAAATAAGGGATATATATCATTGCTGATATCAGATGGATTTTAGCTCAAAACAGAGAACATCAGAAAGCTGTTGACTTGTGTTTTGTTGGCTATGCAAAGGCATGCGACTGTGTGGATCACAACAAATGATGGCTAACATTAGAAGAATGGGAATTGGCCATTGTGGTACCTGTACATGGACCAACAGGCAGTCGTAAGAAGAAAACAAGGGACTACTGCATTGTTTAGAACCAGGAAAAACGAGTTAGGGTTGTTTGGTTTCCCCATACTTGTTCAAATAGCATCCTGCTTGGTAAAGTAGCACTCACTCCCACTGAGGTGATTCTAACTCATAGCATCCGTACAGGACAGGAGCAATGGATCCTGTGGGTTTCCAGGAGTAGAAAGCCTCCTTCCACAGAGCAGCTGTGGTTTTGAACTGCTGATGTTGCCATTAGCAGCCAACTTATAACCACTATGCCACCAGGGCTCCTTAGGTGAAGTACAAGGACCGTGAAAAAGAGGAAGATCTTTAATGAGCTGGCTTGACAGAGGGCCTTCAATAATGGGCTCAACATCACAGTGATTGTGAGGATGGCGCAGGGCAGGGCAAGGTTTCATTCTGTTGAAAACAGGGCTGCTATGAGTTGGAACCACCTTGACAATACCTGACAACAGAAGAGTTGAGAATTGTTCATTCTAGTGAGATTATTACACAGTCACTGGGATAGCCTTCGATGAGCTATCCATGTGCTATACCAATGGCGTGCACATCTACCATCTCCATAATGGACACTAAGTGCTTTGTCGTTAGGCGCTGTCGAGTGGGTTCTGACTCATTGCAGCCCAATGTGAAACACAGGGTCCTCTATTTTCCCCGTGTTGCAGCCACCGTGTCATCTCCTTGATGGCCTTCCTCATTTTCACTGACCCTCTGGTTTACCAAGGATGAGGTCCTTGTTCAGGGACCAGGAGCTCCTCGTAACTTGTCCAAAATAAGTGAGACAAAGTCTCAGTATCCTTGCTTCTAAGGAGAAATCTGACTGTTCTTCTTCCAATACACCTTTGTCTGTTCTTCTGGCAGTCCTTGGTGCATTCAGTAGCCTTCCCAGCACTGTCATTCAAAGCCATCAATTCTTCTTTGGTCTTATTCATTTTATTCAAGTGCTTTAGGTATATTCATTCATTCATTACAAGACTTTTTAATCCAGTAAAGAGTTGCAGTCTTGGAAACCCACAGGAGCAGTTCTACTTTGGCCCCAAAGGTCGTCTAAGCTGGATTTGACTCTGAGATAGTTAAAGATTATTGTGCCAACCTGGCCGATAAACACATGTGGGGTTAATTGAAGGGCAGAGAGACAAATTGTTCCGTGAGCTTTGCCTTTTGAGTTCTCAGGTCTCTTGCTTTGTGATGGTTGGACTAGGGTGCAGCTGCCTTAGCCAGTTCCCTGCTTTAGCTGGCAAGGCTCACTTCCTGCAAGACATCCCCAAGCAGAAGTTGCATGGACCTACCCCGATGCAGCACTGCGTGCTGGAGCAGCCGTGTGGAGACCCCTGCCAGCGCTGAGATGTTTACACATTCACTGACTCTGCTTTCCTCCTGCAGTCGGCATCATTGCTTCAGTTTTGTGAGATGGAGGAGGACTTCGTGGATTGGTGTTGGACATATGGGTTAATGGGTTATTGTTGGATTTGTGGGCTTGGGTAGTACGGGGTTGGGATGTTTTTTTGATGCTCACTTAACCTTTGTATAAAACTCTCTCTTATACATGAGTTTCTGTGGATTTGTTTCTCTATAGTACCCAGACTAAAACTTGTATTTAATCTTTCTTGTACTTTCTCCATTAACCTAGCCACTATCTGAGCATTACACATAACAGGGGTCTTCCTGCATTCTGCACCATTGCATGTGTTGTGTGAGTCTGCAGAGGAATTTACAGACTGGTATTGGACATATGGGCTAATATCAGACTTATGGACTTGATCTGGACTGGGCTTAGATGTTCTTCTTAATATTCAGTTACTGTTTAATATAAAACTAATTCTTGTACACATATGAGTGTCCATGAATTTGTTTCTGTAGTGCACCTGGACTAACAAACTAGCCCTTACCCCACTTATTCCCTGTATTTCCTGTTTCCATTCCTCCTTATTTCCTAACCCTTCTGCAACTCATCCCTGAGGAAAGGCTGCCCTTTTGGTTTCAAATGGCGGTTTACTCTAAGGGGAGGGTGCCTCACTAGCATCATCATCCCCCGTACAGATCTGTCTCTGGTTTGGCTGAAAATAGAGCTGTGGAGGTGAGTTCTCTTTCAGACTGGAAGGGGGGCTCAGGGTCACAGTCTTGTGTGTTTCACTCATAGTCTCTAACTGCCAGTAAGACTGATTTTTTTTAATGACTTTGAGATTTGCTATACACACACAAACACACACACACACCCACCCACCTCTATCCAGGATCTTGTAGCGTGATCCCTTTTAGAGCAGTTGGGGACAGAAGCTGGGCACCATCTAGTTCTTCTGGTCTCAGGAGGATGGACTGATGCTTGCCTGTGCCATCAGACCTGTGGATACATTGTTTCCATGTGTCTTCGACTTTCATTAGTCTTCTTTTCTCCAGACAGGACAAGACCCGTGACTGCAGATTCGGTGGCCACTCACAAGCTTTTAACACTCTAGTGGCTGCTCACCAAAGTAGGATATGGTATATTGTCTTGTAGATTACATTATGCCAATTGACCATGGTGTCTCCTAAGACTTTCCTCCTGAGAGCTCAGGCCCAGGGACTCATTCCAGCAAGGTGTTTGGTGAGCTCTAAGGGGTTTTCATGACTGTCTTTTATGTGCTCCACCACATCGATGGACATACCTGCAGCAAAGGTAAATACCCGCGTTCAAATTTCCTCAGTCAAGTCTATGTATAATGGGCACACTCCCACCCTCCTTCCTATACCTGTTCAGTCTGCATGTCTATCCATGCATCTACTCATAGCTCACCAGTACTGCAGGATGGTGTGTACGACAGTATTTGCCTCTGTTGCCTTTCACACTGACTCTCCTCCCAGTGTACAAACTTGTCTTTGGAAGGAATTTGACCACTTCCTGCTCATTGTTGTTAGTCGCCACACAGTGGCCACCCCATGTACAAGGCGGTGGAAAGTGTTGCCCAGTCGTGTAACCTCAGCTGGGGCTCAGCTTATTGTGATCCATCAGGTTTCCATGGGCTGGTTTTTGGAAACTAGATCACCAGCCCTTTCTTTCTAGCTCATCTTCATCTGGAAGCTCCACGGAAACTCGTATAGCAGCCCAAGGGCATCCACTGACAGACCAGTGGCGGTTGCACATGAGGTGCCTTGACTGGGAATTGAACTGGGCTCTCCTGCCTGCAAGGAGAGACTTCGACCGCTGACACACCGGTGCGTCCATTTCCTATGTGAAGAACCACCCTCAAGTCTCCCATTGCAGAAAGACATTGACTCCTGACATTGCTGGCTGACCCTGTGGGGGTCTCCCCAGCACACTGCTTGGGCGACATGGAGACTTCTCTGTGACATTGACTGTGGCGCACTCCACGCTCCATTCTGTGCTTCTGGGTGAATGCAGATGTGGCTGTTTGCCTAGGAATCAATGAAGCTCTTGGAAATGGTGTCAGGCCTCAGGACACAAGAAGATCCTTTAAGATTATTTGGGGGAGTTATGATAAGGAGGTTAGCTCCGTGGCCCAACAAGCATGGCTTCAAAACCCATGGAATCTCTCTGATGCTCCAGGCCTGTGACCTTGCTTTTCCATCAAATAGTCACAGTGCCCAAAAGATGACTTCTCCCTGCGTCTAGTAGAACGGGTTAGTGTATGGAGTTGACTTTCAGTCCCTGGAACAGCAATGGAGAAACACTGGAGTTTGCAGGATGACTTGTAGGCATTCCGTTTAGCCCACATACCAAACTGAAATTCTAGTCATCATCAAGCCTAAAAGTGTTGGTATAATTATCATCATCTTTAATTAAAAGGGGGGGTGGTGTAGAAACACCATCTGCATTCACCCAGAAGCACATGCAGGGTTGAAATCAGACCGTCTGGGTGTTTGGGACACAAAAGAAACCTTTGAGAACTCTGATTTGAGCACATGAGTGTCAAGAACCCCCCTGAACAGAGCCAATCCCAAACGTGAGACAGCGTTTCCATTCAGTGGGCATCAATGTGCCTCTTTAATGGTTTTTCAGAATCCCAGGAAATTGTGATTACATGGCATTAGCTTTTCATTTTCTAAAGAGTGGGAGAGAAGCCTGAAAGCCTGCCTAACAATGCGAAGGGAAAAGTATCTGCAGTTTTTGGTAAACTTCTGCTGTTCTCTGACACACGAGACAGAAAAGGCCTTTAAGATGCCACACAATTGTACGTATCGCTTGAGCCCGGGGCTGCCAACGCCGGGGAGGTTACAGTCTTACCCAGGCGGCAAAAGACCCCCAAATGTTCATTGTTCTTCCCGTACAGCCACTTTGTCAAGGATGGCATTCATTCTGCAGATAATCATGAATTCATTCCTCTTTCCCTGGTGGATGCTCTCATTTTTCCAGGGAAAGCAACCTTACTCTGGGATTTGGGAAGGGGGTGACATATTTCCTAATAAATCAGAACACTTCAGTGCAGGTTTATTGGATTCTGTATGTGTCGCTTGGGGGCAAAGGACTCAATATTCCACTGTGTGTACAAGCCGTGCAAATGGCATTGACCTGACTGTGGGGTATATGACTCATACTATTTACTGAGTGTCAACAAAAAAGCACTAAGATTAGGGCTCTCAGGACACAGAGATTCCTGCAAGGTATGCGGAAGAAATCACAAAGTCTTGTAGAGTCAAATAAGGATCGAAGCTCCCACTATCCACAGCCCCTTATCAATTTGGTGCACTGGAAACTTACCAGATTGTTTACAAAGTTTTACCAAACACTTCAGGGGCTCTCAGCCAGTACCACTGAAACATGCATTAAGATTTACTCAGCGAGGGGTTTATCTGTTCAAGATGCAGGTTCCCAGGCCGCTCTCAGAGCCCAGGAGTCACTGTATCAAAGTTAGACTCAGGAGTCAGCATTTTAACCAACACATCAGATAATTCTTATTTAAGAATCTGTGGTGAACTCATTAGGAAATATAACTGACCCTATTTTATTAACCCACTTATGCTAATCACCTAATATTAAACCCTCAGATGTCCCCCTCCCTTATTGAAGTAGTTTTATTTATTGTGTTAAGATTAAATTGTCTCAAGTTTCTGCACAATTAAATGATCTCCTCTTCTCCAACCTGATTTATTTTTACATGGTTGTAATAACCAGGGTGACCCAATGGCCACCCAATGTCACTTGGCTGGGGGGCAGGGGTAAGCATGGAACAGACATTTTAACAAAACCCTACAACAGTAACAGATATCTTGAAGCAATCTACATTGGAGAGGTGTCCCCTAGCCTGCACATCTCTTCATTCTGCAATGATGAAGAACAGTGTATAATGGGTAGGTCAAGAAACATCACGACGTAGACTTCCTTTCCATTAATCGGCCAACTGAAGTGCGCTAGCAATGATTGTTGTTGTTGTTGCTATTGTTGTGTGCCGTCGAGTAGGCTCTGACTCACAGCCACCCAGTGCACAACAGAACGAAACCTATGGGCATGTGAACGACCAGTGAAAGAGCTTCAAGTATCACAGCATCGCAGTGACATGCAAGCCAGCACAGTGCGACAAACTGACAGGCCAGGGTGGCCAACAATCATTATTACCCCATTATTTTCAGAGGGATTCCAGAAGAGGTACACTGTAGGAATAGCATTCCCAAATTTACAAATGTGACAAAGCCAGGAACGTCAGTTCTTCACGATTCATGACCCTGATCGCCCAGAATATGCCTCCAGGGAACTTGAGGGAACATATCATAGAGCAATCTGTACTTACGGTTTATTGTTTGTCTCCCCTACTGTACTGCAAGCTCCATAAGGGAAAGCCTTTGAGTGTTTGCTTTGATGCTATCTCAGCTACTCAATAAAATTTGCCTAACAAAACTAGAAGATCATATTCCCTTAGAATTTATGAATAAGAGTGAGGGTGTGTGTGTGCTTATTATCCGATCTATATCTTTGGGGGCTCTACTTATCACATCGTCTGTTGTTTGTCTCTTTCCTTGTTTTATTGCGGTAAATATGTAAGTAACCACACAGTTGGCATGCCAACTGTTTATTTTATGCAGTTTATTTTAAATATGTTTATCATGCTTACCCACCCTTAACCATTCCCCAGATTTTTCATCACCCACAACAGAAGTTCAAGGAACCCTGGTGGCAGGTTGGGTTAGGCACTGGGCTGCTAATCACAAGGTTGGTAGTTCACACCCTCTAGCTTCTCCAGAGAAAGTGGAGCTGTCTGGTCCCATAAAGAGTTAGTCTCAGAAACTCGATGAGTCAGAATAGACTGATGGTCGTGGGTGGGAAACAGGAGCTCAGTGCCCTCTCAACTCATTGAGTTCTTAGGGGTTAAATATGACATTGTGTAACCTCTGTTCTCTTTCATGTCCAGGTAAATGAGTGTTAATCAGTCCGTCATATAGCTTAGTTAGGTATTGCTTGTTCTGTACCTTATTTCTCCATTAAGGAGTTGTTGTCTTCAGTTTGAACAGCAAGGTTATTTATATAGAAAGGAGAATTAATTAGATATTCTTAGATTTTCCATATAAATCAGTAGAGTGCATGCAGTCAGGGTAAGCATTGAACTGCTAACCAACCCCAAGGTAAGCAGTTCAAAGCCATCAGGTGCTCTGTGGGAGAAAGATGAGTCTGTCTGCTCCCAGAAAGATGTACAGCCTCGGAAACTCTAATTGAATCTGTAGCAGTGGCTCTTCGTGCTGGGTGTAACATGATGTTAAGAAATGCTTTTACTTAGAAAATTATTGGAGTAAAGGCATTAGAAAACTCTATTGATTTCCAGTATCTTCTCTACAGTTTAAACAAGCAATACTCTAAAGATGCCTTTTGGAATTTTAAGAGTTAATGACTTCTCTCCAGATTGGGAATTTGTTTGTGAGTTTGCCATCTTCCACCTACTTTGTGTAATAATATCCTTTATAATATCAATAATCCTACAAAGAGTTCATTGAAAAAATGGAGTTAAAAATAATGGAATATATTTATATATAAAAACCTTGGTGCTATAGTGGTTACATGATGGCTGCTAGTTAGAAGGTCAAAGTTCAAAACCACCAGCCACCACAAGGGAGACAGATGAGGCTTTCTACTCCCTTTAAGAGTTACAGTCTGGGAAAACCACAGGGGCAGTTCTACACTGTCCTATAGGGACATCATTAGTCAGAATTTATTCAATGGAGTGATTTTATTTATATATGTGTGTATATATAAAAAATAAATGCCTCATTTACAAATATATACTATATAGTGTAAATATATAATATAAACTATATATGTGCATTTATGCGTATAAATATAAAATAAATGTGTGTGTGTGTGTGTGTATGTAAAGGAGGGACTTTTATACACATTTATTTTAAGGAAGTGGCTTACACAGTTGAGGACACTGCCAAGTCCCAAATCCCTTGGGTCAGATATCAGGCTGAAGGCTTCTCCTGACTTATGCACCCCAATCTAAAGGTGAGAAAGCAGGCTGCTAGTTCACATCCCAAGAATCAAAGACCAGAGGAAGACATTTCAAATGCAGGACCCAGGGAAAGCAAACTTTGCCAGAATATTGATATATATTGGATGCAGGCCACACCCCAAAGGAAACATAGTGACTTTCAAATGAAGGAATGCTCACATAAAATCACAGTGGAGGATGATTACATTATATTACATGAAAGATCAATCAATTCAATATCTGCCACTGAGAATCATAGCTTATTCAAGTTAACATGTAGCATTAATAATCACAAGGCTTTTTGATATTGATGCTGGGAATGAAAATTTTATTTTAAATGTATTCCCAAAATAATTTCATAGTTAATTTTATGTGTCATTTTAAATGTGTGTATAGCTGTTTTCATAGCAACTTCTTGGCAATAAGCCACATTATGTAGCAAATACTTTCTTTTATTAGATTAAGTAAAACAACATATTTATCCTCATCTCAGTTTAGTTTTTAATTGCTGTAATTCAAAGATAAATTCAGATAAACACTTTGAAAAGAAAAAGAATGACAAATAGAAACTTAATGTAAGAATATGAAGCGCCTGTAACTCTTCTATTACAGTCAAATTCCAGAAGATACACAGATAGTTTGCTGTTTGAAAAAATAACAAACATTGGTATAATCGAGCAGATTCCATTCACATTATTAAAATGAATCCTGAATCAGAAAAAAAAAATTGATCTAGGGATTTGAGACAAAAGTTTAAATGTGCTTCAGGTAAACATCAAGACTAGGCAGCATCATGTTAGTGAGACACATCAATAAGAACTAAGGTTTAGGGAAAAATTAGATATATTTCTATGACTGTCATCTCTGACAAACATTTGGAGGAAAGGAAAAAAATAGCACTTGTGAGTTTCCTGATGCGAGACAGATCCACTCAAATATGTTATTAATGTATTGGTTTCAAAGAATCAAGCTCTGTGGTAAGGCCAGTTCTACAATAGTTAGAACACGTGGTTGCTAATCAAAAGTCGGTGGTTTGAACCTACCCTCCACTCCACAGAAGGAAGAGGAGGCACGCTGCTTCTGTGAACATTCACTCTGGAAGCACTAGGGAACCATCCCACTCTGTCACTGGGAGCCAGGGCCACCATTTGTCTGCCAGTTTGTGATCTCGTGGTGGCCTGTGTGCTGCTGGAAGGGATGTCACTGCTATTTCAAGTACCAGCAGGGCAGTCTGGGGCTTCAAATGATTTCACAACTGGATTGCTGCCCTAATGACCATTTTAAGTATCAAAAATGATATACTAAAAGGTAGTTATTATTTTAAACGGTTAATATTTAAATAAGAACAACAAAGGAAGTATACAAAACTAGATTATGTTATGCAAGTTTTAAAATCTTAATGAAAATATTCAATGATACCTGACAAAAACCAATAAAACTATCATTTATTTCCATATTGCTCCTTGATTGGTACCCTCACTTGCAATATCTCCTCTTTTATCTGAGCATCACTGGCTGTGTGATTTATCCTTAGCCATCTCTCATTACTTTGATATATTGTTGTCTATAAAAACATATTTGATATATGTGTTTGCTATAATAGAAACAGGCGACTTCTCTGAACATAGCATGTTCATCTTTGAAAAGCCCTATTCCACTTCTGCTGAACTTACAGAAATTGTTCTGGCAATATTTTCAGTTCTTTGAAAACTTTCATGAATTGCATAATTCACTCACTATCTCGTGGGAATTTGGGGCTTAAGACAAAGCTGAGACAAATGGCAGCATGCCAACTTCTGGTTGTTTGGAACTTTTTCTCTTATATTGCATGTTTGTTTACTGAAGTAACAGGTGCAAGGGGCATTCATCATAGAAAGAATAGTTCAAGATCTATCTTGAAGTACAAGGGTGTCTGTGATTGAATTATACTTATCTGAATCCAAAGAAATGATTGTGACTGAATAATATCTATCGATGTACAAAGAAATCAAGTCAATACAACTATGATTCAAATTTATGCACCAACCACTAAAACTTGTGTTGCAGATGTTGAAGAATTCTACCAATGTTTTTGTTCTTAAATTAATCAAATATGCACTCAAAATGCATTGCTAATTATTGGCGATGGGAATGAAAACATTGGAAACAAAGAGGAAAGAACAGCCATTGGAAATCTGGCCTTCAGGGCAGAAACGAAGCTGGAGATCACATGATAGAATCTTGAAGACCAATGACTTCTTCATCACAAATACCTTTCCCAACACAAAAAGGCATTGTGGTGTGGACTTCTCCACAGGAAATACACAGAAATCAAGCTGACTACAAGCTCAACATCCTCAGCTAAAACCAGTCCAGGGCCTATTGCTCAAGTATAAGTTCAGGTGGAAGCTGAAGAAAATGGAAACATATCCAAGAGAGCCAAAATGATACCTTGAGTCTGTCCCACCTGAATTCTGAGAACATCTCAAGAGCAGATTTGACGCAATGAACACTAATGACAGGCCCTGGTGAGCTATGGGATGGCGTCAAGATTGTCATTCGTTCTATTCATTTTGTTATTGGTTTGTTTTGCTTTTTGGTTTTGTATATTTTATTTTATGTAAAATCCTGAATAGGTCCCCATATAAAGACAGTGACTGGATGAATAATTGCTAGGGGAGATTGCATGGACAGGGCGGGGAGGAGGTGTAATTGTAATAATAATGAGTACAATAAAGTAGGAAAAGGTCTAAAATTGATTGTGGTGATGATTTCACGACTCTTTTTAAGATGTTTACACCATTGAACTGAATGATATGTGTATTATAGCTCAATAAAATTGTTAAAATTAAGAGAGAGAGAGTCAAGGCTTGACTCATTTTATTTCTCTTGTCATTAGCTGTTTGGGTTTCTTTTCGTTTTGTTTTAATGTATAAAAGGAGAGGGGTTGTTCTATATGATATTTGAGGGCTCTTTCAGCTCTAGCAGCCTGTGAATTGTAACCATCATTAACTGTTGATATTTTGCTTGAGAGCAGGTTGTTGAATGCTAATTGCATTCCCTTTCCCGTGTTTATGTATTTCAACCTGCTGAGATTTTCCAGTAGACCAAAAATATATTGGGGTCCCTGTATTCTACTGTGAGGAAACACAGCTGGGGAGCTACCATGGTGCCTTCTAGAGGGCGCCGATGGGTGGTTTCACTTTGTTGGGCTAGTTCTGATGCATTAGATATCTGAAAACTCTACTACTAATGTTGTGCCAAATGAAGATGGGACAAAGAGGGACTTAGATTGAACCTGCCAAAATAGAATGCAGGGTTTCAATCGTTCAGCATTGTTTAAGCAGAGCATGCTAGCTACAAAGAGTCCTGTTGGCATCAGGGGCTTTGGGTTGGGCTCCCAACTTCCAGGTTAGCGCGTTAAGCCACCAGCCACTTGTCCGGAGACAGATGGTGCTGTGTACTCCCACAAAACTCTGTAGTTGCTGTTAGCTGCTGACAAGTGGTTCTGATTGATAGCTACCAGAACAGAACTGACTTAGACAATAGAATGAAACACTGTGGGTCCTGTGCCATCCTCACAAGGGCTGTTATCTTTGAGTCCCTTGAGCAACCAATGGGTCAATCTCTGTCCCTCTACTGCACCAAGCATGATGTCCTTCTCCAGGGACTGGTCTCTCCTGACAACATGTCCAAAGTATGTAACAGTAAGTCTCGCCGTCCTTGCCTCTAAGGAGCACTCTGGCTGTATTTCTTCCAAGACAGCTCCGTTTGTTGTTTTCCAAGTCCATGGTACTTTCAGTATGCATATGGTATCAGATGACACCATGTGGTCCATGTCTTCTGAATCTGGCCTGAACTTTCTAGCAGCTCCCTGTCAGTGTACTTCAATAACTATTGCTGCATGAGCTACAGTAAAATTTTTCTTGTGGGTCATATTAATGATATTGTTCTATAATTTTATCATTCTGTTGGGTCATCTTTCTTTGGAATGGGTACAAATATGGATCTCTTTAAATCGGCTGGTCAAGTAGCTGCCTTCCAAATTTCCTGGCATAGACAAATGTGCTTCCAGTGTTTCATCAGGTTGTTGAAACTACCAATTGGTAGGCCATCAACTGCTGGAACCTCATTTTTGGCTCATGCTTTCAGTGCAGCTTGGGCTTCTTTCTCTAGGACAGAAGTTCTCAACCTGTGGGTTACAGCCCCTTTGGGTGTCGAACAACCCTTTCACAGGGGCCACCTGATTCATAGCAGTAGCCAAATAACAGTGACGAAGTAGCAACAAAAGTAATTTTATGGTTGGAGGGGTCACCTCAACATGAACTGTATAAAAGGGTCACAGAATTAGGAAGGTTGAGAACCACTGCTCTAGGATCATTGTTCTTGCTCATTTGCTGCTTCTTGAAATGGAAGAATGCCTGCTAGATCTTTTTGATCCAGTGACTCTGTATTATTCCCATATTTTAAAAAAATTATAGATAATGTTATCGGGGGTTCTTATAACAATTCACATATAATTGTATCAAGCACATTTGTACATATGTTGCCATTATCCTTTTCAAAACATTTTCTTTCTATTTGAGCCCTTGATATCAGCTCCTCTTTTTTTCCCTCCCTCCCCCACCCTCCCACCTAAAATGGAACAATTCTCCCGTTTTTCCCTTCCTACCTTGGTGGCGTACAAATTTGAATAATAATAATTGAACTGACTGGATTTCCTTGTATGCAGATAGATGTTATCCTATCACAGACAGCATTGTATTTCAGGCTAGATCTTGAAATGTCCTTTTAGGTGATGAATTCAATGCCATTTCTCTTGAATCTGTCATTCCCAGCATAAAAACCATATGCTTTTCTGATTCAAAATGGCCAGTACCACTCCATTTCAGCTCCCTAACTCCTAGAATGTTGATCTTCATGCATTCTCTTTCATTTTTGACAACCTCCAATTTTCCTAGAGTCATACTCTGTACATTCCAAGTTTTGACTATGAATCGATGTTTATACTCATTTCTTCTCATCTTGAGTCCTGCCCCATCAGCAAATGAAGATCTCGAAGGCTTCACTCCATCGGTGTCTTTATCATTGACTCTACTTTGAGAAGGCAGCTCTTCCTGAGTCGTATTTTGAGTGAATTTCCAAGCCGGGGTGGGGAGGGACTCATCTTCTGGCACTGTCTCTGACCCTGTTCTGCTTCTACTCATGAGGTTTTCAATATTTGGTGTTGTTTCAATGCTATACATAAGGTTTTCAGTGGCTAATTCCTCCTAAGTGGACAGCCTGCTCCTTCTTTGTGGTCTCTCTGCTGAAACTTGTTCATGTTGGGTTACGCTGCTGGTGTTTGAAATACCAGTGACATAACTTCCAGCATCACAGCAATACATAAGCCATCACAGTACGACAGACTCATGACAGGTGCTGGCTGTAAAGATCTACACTCTCGATAACCCCATATAGGGCAGCTATTAGTCAGAATTTTAGTTTATGTTGATGTATTAGGCTAAGTTCTCTAGAGAGGCTTTTATATGTGTGTGTATATAGAAAAATATTTAGGGCTCACACAGTCGTAGAAGTGGGTAAGTCCAGTCTGGTTCAAGTCCGTGCGTCTAACGTAAGATGAAAGCTTCTCTCAACTCCTGTAGCTGCAGGAGCTGAGAAACAGGAAGAAAGAAGATGCAGCAGGAAGTCCACAGGCTGAATCCAAGATGCACCAGATGAATCCAAGGTTGGCAATTCACTGATGACTCCTGGGATTGGCAGGCCATATAACAGGAAATTAACCAGATGCAGGATTCAGAGCCAGCAGTAAAAGTCAACGAGCTTTCTTGCACTGAGACTGGAAATAGGCCACCCCACGAATGAACTCTTGCTCAAGCATTTCAAGGCTGTGAGCAGATTAAGGAGATCTCTTTTCCCCACAACTGCTTGGCTGCTTCACAGACGATCCCAACGTGGAGTTGACTGCAGTACATTAGATCAATTATGGGCGAAACCTGCCAGGCCCAGGATTACTTAAACCCTAACCGTCACAGTTGGCTACAAATGGTTTTCTTGTTAAAGACCTAGTCCCTCTTGTGAGGAGCCTCTGGTGATGCCAAGTTCATATACTCAGCTGCTAACTCAAAGTTTGGATATTGGCAT
>NW_022111369.1:55548206-55550593 GCF_000313985.2 Echinops telfairi
AAGAGACTTCTAAAAGTTCGTGGAAAATTCCATGATCTTTTCATTTAATTTTTCCATGAACTTTTTGAAGCTCTCATACATCTGATGAGGATCCAATATCCAAAATATATAAAATATGTCTATAATTTAACAACAGCATGTCAAACAACCCAATTTAAAAACGGGCAAAGGACATAACAGACATTTCACCGAAGAAGAACTTCAAATGGCCAGCAAGCATGTTAAACAGTGCTCCACATCATTAGCAATTAATCCCAAACCAAAAACCAAACCCACGGTCATCAAGTTCATTCCAACTCATAGCGACCCAGTTCGACAGGATTTCTGAGGTGTAAGTCTTTGATAGGAGCAGACAGCGTCCTCTTTCTCCCTTGGAGCAACTGGTGAGTTTGAGCCCCTCACCTTGTGTTTCACAAGCTAACACTTCCAACTACCGCTGCCACTGAGTCAGATTCAACTCATTGGAACTCTGTTGGACAGAGAAGATTTGCCTTTGGGTTTCTGAGACTTACCACGTGACAGGAGTGGACAGCCCTAATGTTCTCCTGCAGAGCGCTTGGTAGGTGCAGTTTGCTGACCTTTGTTTAACAGCCCGAGGCCTAACCCACTATGCAAAGAGGGCCCTTAGTCAAATCTCTCTAAGTATCAGCAAGTTGATTCTGATTCACAGTAACCCTATAGCATAGGGTAGAACTTCCCCTGTGAGTTTCAGAGACTGTAAATCTTTACGGGACCGGAAAGCCTCATCTTTCTCCCTTGGACATGCTGGTGGTTTTGAACTGCTGACATGGTGGTTAACAGTCCAACTGGAACGCATTATGCCACCAAGTGCTTATGAAAACCAACCTCACTGCCCTCTGGTTGATTTCACCTCAAGCAAAAGGAGCTACCTCCTCCCATCCTTTAGAACAACAGCCATCCAAAAAAATGGAAAACCAACAGGTGTTGGCAGATCGCCGGAGCCCTCCTTCATTGCTGGTGGGAACGTGTGATGGTGCGGCCACTGTGGAAATCAGCTTGGTGCTTCCTCATCCAATCGAATCTGGAAACACCCTGTGACCCGGCAATCTCAACCCATAGGTGTGTCCCAAGAAGAAGTGGAAGCAGGAAGGGAACAGACACTGTGTGCCAGTGTCCTCGCAGCGCTTCACAACAGGCCCCAGGAGAACAACCTACAGGCCCTGTAACTAGTGAAAAAGAAAAAAAAAATGTGATATATATGAGACGGCGATGACATGTTATTCAGCAGAGAGAGACGTAGTCCTGATGCATGTCACAGCTTGGATACATTTTGAAAACATTATCTTGGGTGATAAAAGTCAATCAGGAAAGGGTAAATACCGTATGAGCTCGCATATGGGAAATAAACAAATAGTGTATATAGAAACCAAGGATGGCTCATGGTTGCCCAAGGTTGGAGGGAGCAAAGGAGAAGAAGCCTTTGATTCGGGGTCTATTAGAGCTTATAATCGAGTGCTTGTGGTTCGGAGGGCTGAGGTTCACAGTGGGAGCCCATCACCCTTTTGAGTCTCACATAAGTTTGGCTTTCATTGAGTTCTTTTTTCTTACATTTTTGAAAACTTAGTTTATTTTTAACAGCACCACCGACTGAATTCTGAATTATTTTGCTTTGTTCATAGTAGTTGAATTTTACTGACAAAGAATCTCCAGATAAAGGGCTGTTATATACTCAGTTTTCAAACGACAGCTAGTTCTATCAACAATCAGAATGCTTCCTTCCTCTATAGACTACAAATCTTAAGAGTATTTTAGAAAACTAAAACCTCCAAAGAAATTTTAATAGTTGGAAGAAGAATCAAATAATTCTTTTTGACCGTTGACAAGCAGCGTAAAAGATTAGCTCTCAGGCAGGGTGTGTTTGGAAGTGGATTACTAGAACTCCCGTGACCGGTCCAAAGCCAAACTCAACCAAACCACTGTCAGCCAGTCAATTCCAACTCATGGCCGCCACCCTACATAGGCTTTGAAAACTTTCAGTATTGACCGGAACAGAAAGCTTCCTCTTTTTCTCACAAAGCAGCAAGTGGGTTTGAACCAGCAACCTTGTGGTTAACAGTCCAATGTTTACCTGACAGCAGCACAACAGGTCCTTTCTGTCTCCACCTCAGGGGTTTCGCTGGCCATGCCCTTAATGGAAATGGGGTGCTAGGGTCCCATGGTGACAAGTCATACCCTAACCAAAGTGGTCAGAGGGCCCCAAGAACCAATCCTGTAAAAATATACAACCATCCATATTGTATGTACGCCAATCATGGTCCTTTTCTTACTTACATAGTCCCACTTGGTGTAGTCGTGAATTGGTCTACTGCCAACTATGGTTTTTGTCATGAATTTCCATTGTTCAGGTATGATTTAGCCATGTGGCT
>NW_022111369.1:55551137-55560207 GCF_000313985.2 Echinops telfairi
GGCTCAAGTAGAAGGCAAATGTTTTGAGAATGATGGCAACAAATGCACATATGTGCTTGACACAATGGATGTATGTATGGATTGTGATAAGAATTGTATGAGCCCCCAATAAAATGATTTAAATTTTAAAAATTTTTTAATGGAAAAAAAGATTGGTAATTTAAGATTTAAAGTCCAAAATTACCAACAGAAACAAAAACAAATGAATACAAGAAGCATTCTAATATTGCTGAAATCCTCGTGCTATTTCCTCTGAAGATTTAAGAACTTTGAATACAAAACACTACTTGTACTTGGACCCAGGAATTATTCTTGATGTACAAAATAAACAGCAATTATTCTTATGTCAACATATCCAGGGCATAGCAACATATATTCGAACCATGCTCTCTCTTCCTATATCTCTGGCATCCATTTGATTTACTTTGCTCTGAAAGCTGAATAAATACGTGCTTTTTGCCAACTAGGACAAATAGACAACTTGGAAATCAAAAGACTTATAGTTGTTGCAAATCTCCTTCTTGCAGTACTTCATTAATATCAGATGTGATTTAAGAATATCATGCTTGAACTGCAAATGAGCTCTGACTTCTGTGATTGGAGAGCCACTGGCAATTCTCACCTGTGATTAACATTTCTTTTCTCAAATAAAAGTAACTGCTTGAGGATGACAACAACAACAAAAAATAATGCAGTCAATGTCACTAAATGATACTAAAATATAAAATAAATTTAAAAATCCAAACCCAGGGCCACCACGTTGATTCACATTCTAGTTGCTAGGTGACGTCAGCTCTGTTCCGACTCACAGTGACCTCACACGCAATTGAACAAAGCATTGCCCAGTCCTGTTCCATCCTCGACTCACACCTCTTGTGACATGTGAGCTCGTTGCTGCTGCCACCCCTCAGAGTGACTCCATTAGGTTTCCGAGGCGGTCAGTCTCTGTGGGAGCGGGATAGCATCCTCTCTCTTCTGCGGGTGGGCTCATGACTGAATCACCAACCCTGCAGCGAGCGGCCCAACACTCACCCAACAGTGGGACCAAACAACAACAGCGATGCACTGCTTTGATGCCGACTCATGTCAATGCCAACTCGCAGGGACCCTATAGGACAGGGTAGAACGGCCTCCGTGAGTTTCCGAGACTGGAACCCTTGATGGGAGGAGAAAGCCTGTCTAACTCCTAGGGAGCGGCTGGTGGTTTCAACTGCTGCCCTTGTGGTTAGCAGGCCAACACCACCACTTCTTAACCACTATGCCACCACGGCTCCTTAAAGTATGCTCCAAACCAAGTTCACTGCCATCCAGTCGATTCTGACTCATGGAGCGCCTACAGGGCAGGGTAGAACTGCCCTGTGCGCTTCTCTGACTGTTACCGGAGTCAAAGGCTGCATCTTTTTGACTCCCTCTCTCATTTGTCAAGTTACTGAGCTTGTGTGTGTGTATATTTTCACTTGTTTTAGGAGCGGGGCGGGGAAGCCTCAGATTCAGATGTGATTTATTTGTGGTTGTTGTTAGATACCATTGCGTCAGCTCTGACCCATATGGACCCAACAGAATGAAGCACTGCATGGTCTGTGCCTTCCTCCCATTGTTCTCTAAACTGCCATTGATAGAGACCCTTTGCTGAGTCTGAAACAGGACCAAGAACAAACAATGAACCCCCAAACAGATGAGGGAGACCAGCAGCATGAGATTATAATGGTGTCTGAAGAATCACGCCTCATGGCTACTTAAATAAAAAACAAAAACACTGCCATCCAGTCAATTCTGACTCGTGGCATCGCTACAGGTTTCCAAGGCTGCAAACCTTGACGGCAGCAGGAAGCCTCCTCTTTCTCCCGCACAGCGACAGCGAGTGTGGACCAAAGGCCGTGGAGTTAGCGCTCCAAACCTTACCTGCCAGGGCCACCTAAATAGGAGGTGGAAAACAAAGGAAATTGTCACAAATTCATTATTGGTGACAGGTCAGTTCATCCAATTTGCAGATCAATGGGACTACAGCGGGAAAGGGACCCCTCCTGGGTACATAAACTTTTGCAAGTCTGTCAGGGAGAGGCAAAAGGAATCCTAGTGGTGTAATGGGATAAGAATTCAGCTAAAATACATCAGGTTCGTGGTTCGAACCCACCAGTCACTCCACAGGAGGAAGATGAGACCATCTGTTCCCATAGAGATTCAAAGTCTCATAAACCCTAAGGGGGCGGTTGGATTCGTCCTATAGGGTCGCTAGGAGTAGAAATCAACTCCCTAGCAGTGAGGGCTTGGTTGGGAGGGCAAGACTGCCGTTGCTCATCGATGATTCGGAAGAACTCAGTGGAGGCTGAACCTATGTGAAGACTCAAAGTGGATGGCAGGCTCCCACTATAAGCCAGAGCCTTCTGCAAACCTGTCGCTCGGAATTGAAGCTCCAATGCACACTGCAATAAAAGAATACTTCAATAAGCAATACTAAATCAATAACGTAGAAAAAATAATGTGATTTATCAGGAGGACTACCCATTCTAGTCTACAGCCGATGTTAGAAAGTAGATTTGGTGGAGACGTTAATAAAAAGAAAATCACGTAAATTCAGACACTCTCAGCCTAATTGACTCCTGCTTACTGAATTGATAAAAACTCAATAAAAGTTGGAAAGAAGGTTTAACTTGTTTTGACAGCTTTCTTCATAGGTGAGGGTATAGCTAAGCAGTCAATAGCAAAGTAATTATTTCTGAAATCTGCCTGCTTCTCCTGAAAAATAGTGAACCTGCCTTTGACAAAGGAGGGTGTTGGCTTCTAGTTCTGAGGTTCTATTGAGCAAGTATGGAGCCCTGGTGGCACTGTTAGTACGCATTAGGCTGCTGTGTTAGTCTGGGTACTTTAGAGAAACAAATCCACAGAAACTCATGTATAAGAGAGAGTTTTATATAAAGGTTAAGTGCACAGCAATAAAATATCCCAACCCAGTGCTGCCCAAGCCCACAAGTCCAACATTAACCCATTAACCCACATGTCCAACACCAATCCATAAAGTCCTCCTCCATCTTACAAAACACACGCTATGGTGCCCACTGCAGGAGGAAAGCTGAATCTGTGGACGTGTAAGCATCTCAGCACTGGCAGGGGTCTCCACACGGGTGCTCCAGCACTCACGACTACATCAGGGTAGGTCCATGTGGCTTCTCCTCAGGGATGTCTTGCAGGAAGTGAGCCTTGCCAGCCAAAGCAGAGAACTGGCTAAGGCAGTTGCACCCTGGTCCAACCATCAGAAAGCAAGAGACCCGAGAACTAGAAAGGCAAGACTCACTGAGCCACTTATCCCTCCACCCTTCAATTAACTCCACATGCATTTATCGGCCAGGTTGGCACAATAAACTAACTACCTCAGCTGCTAACTGCAAGATCCTTGTTGAGGAAGGTATAGTCCCAAGATACTACCGGTTCTATTTATAATAAGGATTTCGTTGAGAGAAGGCCTACTCTAGGGAACCATTCTTGCCTCTGTCTCCAGTGGTCCAGGTCTCTAATTTGCTCTTCTGCCTGGTCTCACTATGCACAACAGAACAAAGCACTGCCCAGTCCGGCATCATCCTCAGAAGTGTTGTAATGCTCGAGCCCGTTGTTGCAGCCACTGTGCCAATCCACCTTGCCCTAGGTCTTTCTCTTTCTGATGCCCTTCTACTTTACTGAGCATGATGTCCTTTTCCAGAACTTGCCTCTCCTAATAAAATGTTCAATGTACATGAAATGAAGTCTTGCTATCCTCACTTTAAAAAAAATCATTTTATTGGGGGCTCATACAACTCTTATCACAATCCATATATCCATCCATTGTGTCAAGCACATTTGTACATTTGCTGCCATCATCATTCTCTACTTGTGTCCTTGGTATCAGCTCATTTACCACCCCCTCCCCACACCCCTTCCTCATGAACCCTTGATAATTTAAAAATTATTTTTTTGTCATGTCTTACACTGTACGACATCTCCCTTCACCCACTCTTCCTCTGTCTATTCCCCAGGGAAGGGGTCATATATAGATCCTTATAATCGGTTCCCCCCTTCTACTTCACCTTCCCTCCACCCTCCCAGTATCACCACTCTCACCACTGGTCCTGAAGGGATCATCCGTCCTGGATTCCCTGTGCTTCCAATTCCTATCTGTAGTGGTGTACATCCACTGGTCTAGCCGGATTTTCAAGGAAGAATTGCGATCATGATAGTGGTGGGGAGGAAGCATTAAAGAACTAGAGGAAAGTTGTAAGTTTCATTGTTTCTACACTGCACCCTGATTGGCTCGTCTCCTCCCCGCGACCCTTCTGTAAGGGGATGTCCAGTTGCCTACAGATGGGCTTTGTGTCTCCACTCTGCTCTCCCCTTCATTCACCATGATACGATTTTTGGTTCTTTGATCCCTGATACCTGATCCCATAGGCACCTTGTGATCACACAGGCTGGTGTGCTTCTTCCAGGTAGGCTTTTTTGCTTCTCAGCTAGATGGTCGCTTGTTTACCTTCAAACCTTTAAGACCCCAGATGCTATATCTTTTGATAGCCAGGCACCATCAGCTTTCTTCACCACATTTGTTTATGCACCAGCTTTGTCTTCAGCGATCGTGTTGGGAAGGTGAGCATCATGAAATGCCAGTTTAATAGGACAAAGTGTTCTTGCATTGAGGGAGTACTTGAGTGGAGGCCCAACATCCATTGCTATCCTCGCTTCTAAGGAACATTCTGGCTGTACTTCTCCCAAAATAGATTTGTGTGTTCTGGCAGTCCAGAATATTCTCAATATTATTTGCCAACACCATAATTCAAATGTAGCAATTCTTCTTTATTTAGGCTTCTTTATTCAATGTCCAATCACATGCATATGAGATGATTGAAAATACCATGGCTTGAGTCAGGAACACCTTAATCCTTAAAGTGACATCCTTGGTGTTCAACACTTTCAAGAGGTCGTGCACAGCTGATTTACCCACAGCTGAACACTGGTTCTTGACTGCTGCTTCCATGAGTATTGATGGTGGAGCCAGCAAGATTAAAATCCTGCATAGCTTCACAGTTTTCTCAATGTATTGGGTCATGACTTAGTGATGCAGTTGTAAGGCATTCTCCCCTGGTCACCCCCCTCCAGCCGCATTGAGTTACAATCTCTATTAATGATGGCTGCCGTCACGGATCTTCAACAGCAAGTGCTTCAAGTTCTTCCGGTGTTCAGCAAACAGGGTTGTGTTTATTGAAGTTCATGAATAATTCTTCCTCCAGTCTTGATGCTGCATTCTTTTTCATATAGATTAGCTTTTCATATTATCTGATTAGCATACACATTAAGTAAGTATGGTGAAAGGACACAGCCTAATATCTTTAGTCTAACCAAACAATATATATTTAAAATACTAATTGGAAAAAAGAAAAATATACATATAAAAGAAAGTATATCTATAAAGAATAATTGTCTAGACTAAAATATGTGAAAAAAATCACTTATACAAATTATCAAAACTTAAATGACAAAACAATATTACTTCCCATGCAAGGTAATTTCTTCTTTAACAAATCTGTTTGTATACTACACTTGACTACCCAATTCATTATTCTTACTGAGCAGGGAAAAGAATATTCAATTGGTAGAGACCGTCTAGTAACACCCCAGTGTCTGCTTATTTCAATTGGCTACAGAAACTGCACAAGGACCTGTAAGTTGACCCAGGGTCCTGCTTCATCCAGGGCCCCTGCAGAACCATCGTTGACCCTGAGGGATGTGCAACATCATGAGGACAAAACTTGCCCCCAATGAGGGTTAGACACCAGGTAATAATTTCAATAGCATGCATTCGCTAAAGCAAAATTATTAGTCTGCAGCATTGATGACATAACAAAAGCAAAGAAAACGTGGCAACAGAAAATGTGTGGCAGTCTCAAGTTGCCAATGATTGGGAAACTTCAAAAGCAACAGATATTTGAACAAAGTCGAACGACTTCAAAGTCCACCATCCTGGGATCAGCCATCCCCTGCTTCTGCCCAGACTAGAGTGTTTCAACTTTAAGTTTAGAGGAGTATTTTAGATTTTTCAATCTATACAGAGTGTGTTTTAGGTAAAATACAGTTTCATTTTAATATTGTTCAAATTTGAGCCCTTCTGCTGTGACCCACGACATATACTGTACACCTTGCAGAGACAAAATCTAAAATTCAGGGGCCCTAAAGCATGAAGTATGAATCATGAAAGTCCCTCACAGAAGGGCCACAGGAAAGGAATGATATATCTAGGGTGCAGGATAGCACTGTTGAAACACAACTTTCCTCTAGTTCTTTAATATTTCCTCTGCCTGTTATGATGGTCTTAGTTTTACCTCAATAATCCTGTTAGAGCTGCATATGTTCATGTGTATAATTAAGTGTTCGATGCATTAAATCCAAGATAGATAAACCCTTCAGGGATATGTAACAGGAGTAATGATTCCCTAACGGTACAGAAAGAGAGGAAGCAAATAACAGAATGTCAGGTGAACAGATACATTGGATGGTTTAAGATATGGGGGTGGGGAGGAAACAAAAAGGAATAACAATAATATTTAATATCATAACAAGGGTTCTTGGGGGGTTGGGGGTGGGGATAAAGGGGAGCTGATACCGACGACTGCAAGAAGAAAGAAAATGTTTTGAAAATGATGGTGGCGGTAAGCATGTTTGATCTAATGAACTAGGGGTTGTTATAATATCTGTAGAGCTCCCAATAAAATGGGGAAAAAAGAAAGAAAAAAGAAATGTGAGATCTCTTTTGTATCCTAAAACAACTGTCTCATGTAGGACCACAGAATCAGGTAAGGGACATGATTCTGAAGATTACCTATTGAAGATTAGAGAAGTTTACAGGCTTCAATTCATGACCATGCTCCCTGGAATTCTGATCTCCACTGTGTTAGTACTGAAGGTGTACTGGTTACACATTGGGCTGCAAACCGAAAAATCCACAGTTCAAAACCACCAGCTGCTTCATGAGAGAAAGATGGGGCTTTTACTCCCATTAAGAGTGACAGTCTCGGAAACTCTCAATAGGCAGTCCTATAGGACTGCCATGAGTTGGCATCAACTTTTGATGGCAGGGAGGTGACATGAGTACCTGAAACCAAAGACATTTTGGGAGACCCAGAATCAGAGCCCTAGATTCCATCCTAAACCTTGAGACACTCTAAATGCCATCTTCACATATACTTCTTTACAAAAAAATTTTTTTGTATTTGTCAAGGATCTAATTTCACTTAGATCCTCAGTAAATGTCATGGAAATAGCAGCCACGAAATCAAATGGTGTAACAATTTGGGCCAATTTTATACAAAATAACTTTTGTTTGTGTGATCCAAGTGCGTTTTTATTTATTTGTTTGTTTCATGGTGGGAACTGCTCCTATGTATCTCAAGTCAAGAAGACACTTTGGAGTATCTATTTTATTTTATTTATTTTTAATCATTTTATTGGGGGCTCATACAACTCTTATCACAACCCATACATACATCAATTGTGTAAAGCACATTTGTACATTCGTTACTCTGATCATTCTCAAAACATTTGCTCTCCACCTAAGCCCCTGGCATCAGCTCCTCATTTTCCCCTCCCTCCCTACTCCCCACTCCCTCATGAGCCCTTGATAATTTATAAATTATTATTTTGTCATATCTTACACTGTCTGACGTCTCCCTTCATCCACTTTTCTGCTGTCCATCCCCCAGGGAGGAGGTTATATGTAGATCCTTGTAATCAGTTCCCCCTCTCTACCCCACCCTCCCCACTCTCTCAGTATCACCACTCTCACCACTGGTCCTGAGGGGATCATCCATCCTGGATTCCCTGTACACACATACTTCTGACCACTAAACTTCCAAGGTGAAGATCCAAGGAAGCAAGGAGGGGCAACTCCTGATAAATTTGGGAAGGCAGGGAAGGGTAGTTTGCCTACAGGAAAGACTGAAGCAGAAACACAAAGAATTAAGAGGCTTGGCCTAAGGGTGTCCTTCTGAGAACTAAGATAGTGGGAAATTATCATTATTTTGTCCCTCCCTATTCCTGAAAGACAAGGCTTTCTACTCCCATAAAGAATTTTGGTCTCAGAAATACACAGGGACAGTTCTAATCTACCCTTGGCTATAGGGCCACTATGAGTTGGAATCAACTAGATGGCAGTGAGTGATTCCTGACCAGTTGGGTAAACAAAACCCCTCCTCACGGTCATTATCAAAAAGCTTGTAGCAAATACCTTTGGAAAAACATATTTTTAGAGATTAGCTGGTCAACTGAAAGGATCAAGCCTGCACTGCTTTTGAATATATACCGAAGGTTTTGTACTGTTCCTACAACTGGGACAGACACAGTTTTGATGCTGTCTGTCAATCTGTTTCCCACCTCTCTCTTTGCCACATACTGAACAGACCTTCTTTCCTCACTGTCATAACTGTACGCCCCTTGTTGCTGTTAGGTGGCATCAAGTCAGTTTCAGCTCATAGGACCATCAGTACAACCGAAGGAACCAGTGCCTGAGCCGGCTCCATCCTCACAATCGGTGCTGTGTTGGAGCCCATAGTTGCAGCCACTGTGTCCATCCATCTTGTTGAAGGTCCTCCTCTTTTTCACTGTCTTGCTACTTTACCAAGCATGATGTCCTCCAGGGACTGGTCTCTCCTGACAAGATGTCCAAAGTATGTCAAGCCAAGTCTTGCCATCCTTGCCTCTAAGAAGCATTCTGGCCATTATTCTTCCAAAACGGAATTGTTTATTCTTTTGGTAATCTACGGTACTTGCAATATTGTTTGCCAACACCACACTTCAAATGCATCCATTCTTCGTAAGTCTTCCTATTTCAGTGTCCACCTGTCACATGAGGCAATGGAAAACCCATGGCTTGGGTCAGGCACTCATTAGTCTCAAAATAACATCCTTGCTTTTCAACCCCTTGAGGAGGTTTTGTGCAGCAGATTTAACCAGTGCAGTGCATTGTTTGACCTCTTGACTGCTGCTTCCATGAGCATTGATTGTGGATCCAAGCAAGACAAAATCCTTGACAACTTCAATCTTTTCTCCATTTTTC
>NW_022111369.1:55560888-55562249 GCF_000313985.2 Echinops telfairi
GAATGTACAGATGTGCTTTACACAATTGATGAATGTATGGATTGTGATAAGAGCTGTATGAGCCCATAATAAAATGATTAAAAAAACAAAAAGAGAGACAAGGGCAAGACAAAGGCACATCATCTGGAGGAGGGAGGCCACTCGCATGAGGTCAAAATGGCATCTGAGGATTCAGTCAGGAAACTAGGCAACAGGGGATGGAACAAATGGGAGAGCCACAAATTCATAATTGTTGGCAGATCAATATATCAGAGTAACTGATAGGACTACTGAGGCAGGTAGGGGACCATGATTGGGACACATGCATTATTATGTAAGAGGGTTTCTGACCAAGGTAGTCAGGGCAAGACTGATAGGACATGATTCATTACTGGGCTACTGCAAGTACTGCCCCCAGTATAGTGACCTCAATCAAGGATACCCCCTGGCTTGCCCCTAACAGAGACTGCCCCTAGCTGAGCTGGCTAGAAAGGGGTAGAGGTAATCTACTTCCCAATACACTGTGTTTGGGGCAAGATTTTCTACAACCTTGGTTAATGATCAGAAGGAATTTAATGGAGGCCTAATTAAGGGAGGCCTCTGTGGGGACTCCATCAATGGATTTAGGGCTGTTACTGCCATCCATGGCCCTTTGAAAATCAGGGTGCTCAGATTAAGCTCTGATGCAGACAAGGAAGTGTTCTTCTCAAGACTAGCCATAGTTTGTCAGGATCCACACAGTCATGTGTATTTGAAGAGTCAATACAACACAAGCAAACATCTTTCTGGTTTTTCTGCTTTCAGACAAGATCCATCTGACACCAGCTATTGCTGATATCCCTTGTTCCATGCTATCTACTGAACCCAGCCTGGATTTTTGGCAGCTCCCTGTTAAGGTACTGCTGCAACTGTTTTTGCATGATCTTCAGGAAAATTTTACTTGCATTTGATATCAATGAAGGAAGAAGTTCAAGCTGCACTGAAAGCAATAGCCAAAAACAAGACTCCAGGAATTGATGGAATACCAATTGAAATGGTTCAATAAGCTGATGAAGCACTAGAAGCACTCCCTTGTCTGTGCCAGGAAATTTGGAAGACAGCTACTTAGGCCAAGTGACTGGAAGAGATCCATATTTGTACTCATTCCAAAGAAAGATGGCCCAACAGAATGCTCAAATTATAGAACAATATCTCCCCCCACTAAGAC
Organism: Echinops telfairi; assembly: GCF_000313985.2. NCBI lineage: Eukaryota > Metazoa > Chordata > Mammalia > Afrosoricida > Tenrecidae > Echinops > Echinops telfairi. The sequence goes on from NW_022111369.1 coordinate 55,562,075, forward strand.
ACCATTAAGGCCATGTCTAGGCAAGTCTCTAAGGGCAAGACTGTCTCTCGATTGGCTAGAAGAGTTGTAATCTTCTTTCAAACACACTTTGCCCGAGGGTAAAGCTTTTTACACTGCTGGTTTAAGTTCCAAACAAACTCAATGAATTTATACTAAGACTCAAAATGGAATTTTT
>NW_022111369.1:55563293-55566330 GCF_000313985.2 Echinops telfairi
ACCTAGTTTATGTAACCTGTAAAGAGTAGAAAAGCTTGGCTTGAGCCCCAGGCCAGGGTCCTGGTCTCGGAGGAGGCCACTGCATTGGTGCTCTTGGACTTGGACCCTAGCTCGAGCTGGTCAATGAACTCCTTTGCTGTTTGCAGCCTCGGTGACTCTGCCTCTCTGTTCTCGGGGCCAAGGGAAAGCCGGCAGCAACAGTACTTACAATTTAAGCTCTACTGGAACCCACTATGCCACCAGATCTCTTTCATGTACTCTCAAGGGATCTTCAAAAGTTCAGAAGGTAAAAAGAAAAGCAGTTGTTGGGTGTCCTTCAGAAGAACGGTCAAGAGAGATGAGACATAGCTGGCTTCCAAGATGACAAAGGGCTATAAGAGCCAAGCGATGTGCATAATCTCTGTTGTTATTAGTTACCATTGAGACTAATAGTTGTTCCTAAAATGGTCACTTATGCACTATCAGGAAGCCAGTGACTATTTACCAATGCTGTCTATCGAACCTTGTTTGTGTGGACCTTATTAGTACAAACCCATGTGTAAAGAGCAGAATGACTCCATGGGGTTTTCAAAGGTGTGACTTTTTGGAAGCAGAGTATTTCCCAGGCCTGTTTACTGAGGCACCTCTGGGTGGACTCAAACTGACAATCTTTCAGCCTAATTCATTGTGCCACCCAGGTACTCCTGGGTGTTCTCTAAAACCCACAAACCAAACTCACTGCCATTGAGTCAATGCCAACTCATAGTGACCCTATAGGACAGGGTGGAACTGCCCCTGCAAACTCCTCATAACAGGAGTAGAAAATCCCAACTCCTCTCCCGAGGAGTAGTTAGTGGTTTTGAACTGAAAATCTTGCGGTTAGCAGGCCAACACAGGTAACCACCATGCCACCAGGCTTCCTCAGGTGACCTCTAGAAACTAGAAAAAGCATGTAAATGGATTTTCTCTAGGAAGCACACACAAAAAAAAGAGTACTGTCAAGACATTGGTCATTGAGACCCATATCTGAGCTCTTACACATACTGTAACCATTCATATCCAATTTGATCAAGCATAATTTTACAAATGCTACCACCATCTATTTCAATAATTTTCTTTCTTCTTGCATTCTTTGATATCAGCTCCCCTTTATCCCTTCCCCATCATATTCTCCAGGAACCCTTATAATATTAGATATAATTATTATTATTATTAGCCATAACTTACACTATCCAATATATCCATTCACCAGCAATTCTATTATTCGTTCCCCTCAAGTGGGGTTGTACAATCATTATTGCTATCAACTCCTCCTCCCCGCTAGTCCCCCCTTCCCGTAATTATTATGCCCATTACTGCTTCTGAAGGTTATCTATCTTGCCTTCCATGCATTGAGCACTCTTAATTATACAAATGAACATGCACAAGTCTAACTTTTGACCTAAAATTCTATAAGGTTGTTTTAAGTCCCCAAGTTAGTGTGTGTTAGTCTGGGTAGACTAGAGAAACAAATTTATAGCCACTCACATGTGTATAAGAAAGAGGTTTATATACAAGACCAATTGAATATTGAGAAAACATCCCAGCCGAGTCCAGATCAAGTCCATAAATCCAATATTAGCCCATATGTCTGATACCAATCTATAAAATCATCTTCAGACTCATGAAACACATGCAATGACGCTGACTGCAGGAGGTTCACAGGCCAGTGGGTGGGAAGTCTTGTGGATCCAGTGATGTTACAGGCAGGGGTTTCCACGTGGCTTCTCCAGCTCTGTCAGCTGCTATGTCTCCCCAGGTGTGAGCAGAGAGAGAGTGTGCCTTCCACCTCTAAGGCGGAAATATAGGAGTTCCCAGAATCCTCAGGAGAAGGCCATGGCCAGAGAGGCCTCATTGGCTATATGACCTGATTGACAGACTAGATTCCACCCCTACACTCTTAATCCTGTCTAGTCCCAAATTGACACCAGATTACGTAACTACCAGATAGTGCTACTTTGTTATAGCAGCAATTTGTTGTTGGTTTTCTTCAAACCAGTTCTGACTTGTGATGACTTTATTGAATAACAGAAAGAAGCACTGTCCATTTCTATGCTATCTTCATGACTGTTGGCAACAGCAGGTCTGTAAGCATAAATTAGAAATTCTACATTACTAGACTATGAGTCTGAGAAAGACAGGTAATTCACGACCCAGGCAACACAAAAAACATCCAAGGTGTAAGGGGAAAACACCCAAAGTGCATCAGCAAAATCAGGCCCATAGGTTAGAAAGGACTTACTGATAAAACAGAGTTATAGGCAGCAAATAAGACCACTAGGCATCACTCTCTCCTTGAGGAGAGCAATACTTTCTGTCCCTGCACTTGGTGGCCATTAACCTCTGGGGCCAAGAGGCATATTAGTAGCATTCCCTCTCTGAAGGCTCCCAGGCTGAGGTAATCTCGCCGGCTCTCCCTGTTCTTGGTGGCTGTGACTTTCTGGGACCCAGAGGCATACGAGCAGCATTCTCTTGCTGAAGCAAGTGCCACTGACTCCAGCCCCTAGAATCAACGGCCTTCCTTGCAAGATGCTGATCTTCCTTGCAAAACACTGACACCGCATTTACCCCTGATTGATAGCATTGGCTGTTTTGCTTATAGATCTGAAAGTGTGACTTTTTCCTTTGGGAGCTTAGTGGAGTCCCTCCTGCATGAGATAGCTACACCTATAGCCTGTATGGAGAGGGAACAAAGAATTTATGTTTTCACATTTCTTTTTATATACATGTATGACTATGGGTTGCAGTGAATAATACCCAAGCATTAAAAAGAAAATTCAATGTCGCTGTATAATTTATGGCACTTGTTTAAAACAAGCAGCAATTTCAAAAAAAACACCACCACAAGAATTAGTTGCATTGCTATCAGGTATAGTATTAGGCTGGATTGTCAAGAGAAACAAACCAGTGACATTCATATATGTTTAAGAAAGAACTTTATATCAGGAAGTAATTTAATATCAAGAAGTCATCCCAGCCTAGTCCAACTCAAGTCCAAGGATCTGATGCTAGCTGGAGA
>NW_022111369.1:55567477-55568956 GCF_000313985.2 Echinops telfairi
GAGAATCAAATTTAGCTCATTAATTGAACGTGTCAGACAAGGGGCATTTTTTGCCCTCATGGGCTTGATTGACTCTGGGAATATGGACTAGCATTGAAAAAAATCTGCTTGACAATAAAGCCAATTCAGAAGAAAACAGATGAGAATATGGGTTTCTTTGATAACATTCGTTCTTCTGAACCAAACCAGCCCTGTTATAAGACTTCTATCTCTGGAATTGTCAGAGTAGTCAACTCAATGATCTCCCCTACTCCCATTCATTGAGACCATAAGGCTTATTATTATGTTTTTTTAAAACTTTTTATTGTGAACGATAAATTGAACACTTTAATCTTTTACCTTGTCTTCGTGAGCTGCCCTTTTTTCTGCTCAGCTCTCTGATTTCATCATTTCTTCCATTTGCCTTAGTAACTCTATGACTAAGAACAGGTTTCACAACCGAAATTTCCATAGAAAACTCTGACACATCCACACAACGGGGTACTATGCATCACTGAAAAGCACTGATGATCACATGAAGCACTTCATGGAAAGAGTTGGAGGAAATTATGCTACCTGAAGTCAGCCAATCACGAAAGAACAAGTATAACATGAGTTCACTGAGGTAAGTGTAATCAGCATAGTATGGAAGAAAGGCCAATTACCTTACAGTATGTGAGTTGAGGTAAAGGCAGTTGGGTTGGGGACAGGCCAAGGCCAAGGATATACATGTCATTCCAACACAAAGAAGTAGGGGGTGGGGGTGGCGAAAAGGCAGAAAGGAGGGAGACGATGACACTGGGGGAGCAGGGCACTAACCCACCCAGGGGGAGGGTATTGTTTATGTTTCCACAGAAATGGAAGTGTGAGTGCAGACCCCAGGAGTGTGCCAAACTTTGAGGGCAATGTAACCACATGGAGCAACTCATGAATGAAGTGGGCTACAGGGCCAGCCCCAATCAGAGCCAAACGGACCGCCCTCCCGAGAAGTATGTGCTACAGAGGACAACACTAAGCCTACAGGTTGGGTGGGGAGAGGGGCCAGCCTGCCACACCCACATGGAAGCAAACCAAGAAGGAAAAGAGAGAGCAAGGGACTAGACCCTATATTGGCACACCAAGCCCTGAGGATGACGTCCCTGCATGGAGCTGCTAAGGCACAGGGACTGTAGGGCTGACAACAGTTTGAGACACAAAGTCTCCTCGTTGAAGCATGCTGTGATAGAGGACAATACTGGGCATACAATGGTGAGGACTAAATGTAGTCTGAACCCCCCACAGCGGGGAGAACCAAGAAGAGAACATAAGAGATCAGCAATGGGAGCAAAGTAAAACTACAATGCCCTGGAGGAGCTACCAAAATAGACTTCAGGCTAGGAAGGGCAGCTCCCAGAACCACCCCCAGGACCTGTGGGGAGATAGTCATAAAAGGCAGCAGACAGACCTGGAATTATGTATGCCTTTTCACATTTTGTTTTTTTTTCTATTTACTTATTTTTT
>NW_022111369.1:55571007-55572211 GCF_000313985.2 Echinops telfairi
CATCATTCACTATGGTAAGATTTTTTGTTTATATCTCCACAGGAAAAGAGGGACCAAACTTCAACCCAGTGCTCCAAGGTGTGAAGACAACATGCCGGCGCGGAGTAGGGAATCAGTGGAGAGGTCTAGGGGGCTGGTCCCAGCCCCAAATACTAAGTGGATGCCTGCCCCTCCCCTGAGAAGAATGTATCTCAAATCTGTTCTTGACATCTTCTCAAAATTCAGGTGATATCTACCAACGTTGTATTTTGAGGTGTACTTAAGGTTGTATTTTGGCTCTCTTAAACTTATTTTAATTTTCTTCAGCTTCACTCTGAGTTTACTGTGTTATTCTGGGTAGACTACAGAAATAAATTCATAGACACTCATATGTGTAGAGGAAAGAGCTTTATATAAAGAGTACATAAATATCCCAACCCAGTCCAGATCTAGTCTATAAGTCCGATATTAGCCCATATGTCCAATACCAGTCTGTAAATTCCTCTTCAGACTCACGCAACACATGTAATAACGCTGAGTGTAGGAAGGTCACAGGCCAGTGGGTGGAAAGTCTTGAGGATCAAGTGGTGGTGGAAGCATCTTAGCACTGGCAGGGGTCTCCACGTGGCTCCTTCAGCTCCTGGGCTCTAGCGTAGCTTCATGTGTCTTGTCAACAAGAATGTCTGAATTTGTCATTCCCAGCATGTAAGTTAGATTATTTTTTTATCCAAAATAGCCAATACCAGCCAATTTTAGCTCATAGTGCTAAGAATGAATTTTTATGCATTCTATTTCATGTTCGATGACTTCCAATTTCCCTAGATTCCTATGAAAGACACTCCAAGTTCTGATATTCAGTACACATCTGCAGCTGTTTCTTTTCGTTTTGAGTCCTTCCCAACAAGCAAATGAAGGTCTGGAAGACTTTACTCCATTCACATAATTTTCGCGCACTCTCCTTTGAAAAGGCAGTTTGAATGCCTTTGACCTGAGGGGCTCATCATCTGGCACTAGCTTGGACACTGTTCTATTGCTATTCGGCCGGCCTTCAGTATCTGACAATCTATCAATGTTACCCATAAGGTTTTCAGTGACTAATTCCTCAGAAGTGGACAACCTATTCTTTCTCTGTAATCTGTTTTTAGTCTGGAAGCTCTGATGCAACCTGTTCATGTTGGGTGACTCTGCTGGTATTTGACTTACCAGGACGTAGCTTCCAACATCA
>NW_022111369.1:55572828-55574977 GCF_000313985.2 Echinops telfairi
ATAGACTTCCCAATGCACTACGTAGTTTGATTTCGTTACTGCTGCTTCCATTTTGGGGAGGATTGACTGTGGATCCACGTGAAATCAAATTCTTGACAACTCTAACCTTTTTTTCATTAATCATGTGGACAACCGATTCCTTGTGGTCTCTTAAGCTCAGTTGTGAGGATGTGTTTTCTCTACTTGAGTTGCAATCCAAACAGAAGACCAAGAGATTTGATTTTCATCAGCAAGGGCTCTTAGCCGTCCTCATTTCAGCAAGCCAATTTGTGTAATCCGCCTATAGGAAGTTGTTAATAAGCTTTCCTCCAATCCTGACCCACGGTTCTTCTTCTTAATATAGTTCAGGTTCTTGGATTGTATGCTGAACATACAGATTGAATAAGTATGGTGAAAGGATACAATTCTAATGCACACGCTTCCTGGTTTTCAAATCACTCAGTATTCCCTTTTGTGTGAATGACTGCCTCTCGGTCCTTGTATAAGTTCTTCATGAGCACAATGAACTGTTCTGGAATTCTCATTCTTCTCAATAAGTTTATTTTGATCCACACAGTCAAATGTCTTTGCATACTCAATAAAACACAAGTAATATCTTTCTGAAATCAACTAAGATCCATCTGACGTTGTCAATGATATGCTTTGTGCTACACCCTCTTCTGAATCTGACTTGAACTTCTGGCAGCTCCCTGTTGATATATTACTCCAACCATTGCTGAATTGTCTTCAATGACATTGAAGGCATTGCTGAATTGTCTTCAGCAATGGTTGGAGTAATATTTTACTACCACGTGATATTACTGTTTAACAATGTCCACCTACTGTTGGGCCACCTTTATTTGGAAAGTGTACAGATATGAATTTCTTCTACTTGATTGGCTGGGTCTTTCTTCCAAATTTCTTGGCATAGGTGAGTGGGTACTTCTTGTGCTTTATCAGCTTATTGAAACATTTCAATTGAAATTTATCAATCCTTGTTTTTCACCAATGCCTTCAGTGGATAATGTGTTTCTACAGAGCCCTGGTGGTGCCGTCAAATAAGTGTTGGCAGTCCACGTTCATTATTGCCCTGTCGGGGAAAGATGCGGCTATCTGCTCTTGTAGTGATTTGTATTGGAAACCCTATGTAGGATCGCTATGAGTTGGAATGGACTGGAAGACAGTCGGTAGTGTGTTTCTAGAAATTTATCCATTTCTTCTAGGTGATCAAATTGGTTGGAGTATAATTCTTCATAGTGTTCTTTTATTATTTTTCTTTTTGTTGATTTGGTAGTAATGTCACCCTTTTCATTATTTGTTTTATTTGCACTTTATTTCCTTTTCTTTTTGACCATTTGACAGACAAATGGTGTTTGGAAACATTTAAAGAAAAAAAAAAAACCAACACAAAACAAACTCACTGGTTTAGGGTTGATGTCAACTCATAATGACCCTATAGGACAGGGTAGAACTGCCCCTGTGAATTTCTGAGACTGTAACTGTTTATGGGAGTAGAAAGCCCTGTCTTTCTTCCTCTTAGCAACTGGTGGTTTCAAACTGCCAACCTTGCAGTTTGGCAGTGCATAACAACTATACCACTAGGACTCCTTGGAAATATTTAGAGGCTTCAGAATGTTCATGAAAGTATTCCATTATCTTTTGATTCCCCTTTTCCACTAACTTTTGGAAGCATATCATACATACTCTAGCTAAATTGTTATCTAAAGGTCTTCATTTCAGATTATCTTTAAAAGATGAAAATTAAATGTCCATAATTAGAGGAGTTTGTAAGAAGATAAAGTATAATTCTACCCATTAGAATTGTAAAAGGACATGAGCTATCTTGCATATTATTTCTTGTGCTGTATCAAATATAAACAGATAAATACAGAACTTTCATTGAAGTGGGAGTTCTGAATAGTTACTCATTGCCCTCAGGTAGATTCTGACTAGAGCAGACTAGGATGCCTGCATAGCGTGTTCAAGGTTGATGTCTTAGTGGATGTGCACTACCACATGTTTCTCCTTTCAAGTAGTTGATGGGCTCAAACCGCTGACTTTTCAATTAGCACCTGAATACTTACATTCTGCATAGTTAGGGAAATGAGACGGGAATGGGTTTCAATGGTTTATGTATTTTTTTAAATAGCTAAAGCTAATATGGTAATAT
>NW_022111369.1:55576029-55577672 GCF_000313985.2 Echinops telfairi
TAATAAAACAATTAAAAAAAAAGAATTGTACACCATGATGCAAATTTAAAAAATTATAAATTATTATTATTTTGTCATATCTTACACTGTCTGATGTCTCCCTTCACCCACTTTTCTGTTGCCCGTCCCCCAGGGAGGAGGTTATATGTAGATCCTTGTAAGTGGTTCCCCCTTTCCACCTCACCCTCCCTCCACTGATGCTGTTCTTCTGTGCTGTCGGGTCTGTTCTGACTCACAAGCACTCTTGGTGCAACAGGGGAAGTACTACCCAGGCTTGTACCATCTGGACAATAGTTGAGTCCACTGTGTTAGTCTATCTTATGGGGGGTTTTCCTCTTGTTCTTTGAGGCTCAACTTTATCAAACATGATGTCCTTCTCCATGTGCGTGTCTCTCCTGGCAGCATGTCCAAATTACGCGAGAAGAAGTCCTATCAGCCTAGCTTTGAAGAAACATTCTGGCTGTATGTTTGCCAACACACGCTGGTTCATTCTTTTGGCAGGCCATGGTACTTAAAATCTCCTTCACTAATGCTTTAACTCTCAGGTGTTAATTCTTCCCAGTCTTCCTTATTCATTGTCCAGTTTTTGTATGCATATGAAATGAATGAAAATACCATGTCTTGGAGCACGTGCACCTTGATTCTCAAAGTAACCCTCAGCTTTTAACATTTTAAAGAAGTCTTTTGCAGTAGATTTCCCCAAGACAATGTGTTGTTTGATTTCTTGACTGAAGTTTTCCTGGGTGTTGATGACAGATCCAAGTGAAACCAAATCTTCCACTACTTCAATCTTTTGTCGAGATGTTAATCAGGATGCCGTTGATTAATCTAGCTATGAGGATTTTTGTTCTCTTCAGATTCCGGTGTGAGCCACACTGAAGGCTGTGGTCTTTGGTCTTCATCATGAAGTGCCTCAAGTTCCCTTCATGTGCATTGCTGGGGCTTCTCGTGCATATAAAAGGCATGTTTATATCCCTAATCTTCTAAATGTGAATAGCATTATGAAAAATATTGGGAGAATTACTAAATGTGATTCAGAGACATGCTGTGGGGGATCTGCCTCCCCACAATCAAATGGGTCCAAAGGGTGGTTGTGTAATTGAGGGGTAAATTAAAGAGATATTAGACAAGATAAAGTATGCAGGGGCTCACCTCCTCAGTCATGACTTCAGGACCCAGGTCTGAGCAGAGAGAGAGTAATGTAATCTCATGAGTATATAATCTCCCGCATACAGGCCATGGTAACCACACACGTAACAGGACGGGGTTGCACAACAGACACACACGTAACAGGAGAGAGCCGAGCTAGAGGTGTACATGCAATAGGAAGGGGAGGTACTAGGGACACACATGTGACAGGAAGCTACATACATAACAAGGTGGGCAGGTTCTAGAGCCAAGATGCCAGTCTAACCTTAATTGTCTCGGAGCTGGCTTGACTTAGATGTCTTTGAGCACTCTTCCAGGGGAACAATCTGTGATCCTTTCAGAAGGGAGTTGGTCCTGCTTAGGTTGGGACAGACAGCCTTTAGGCAGATAACCTTCAAGCAGTTGATCTTTAAGCATATATAGTAGCAGCCATGTGCTTGCAAGTAGTACCTTAAATTTGGCATTATTATGGGGGAACACCATGGAGAATAACT
>NW_022111369.1:55578106-55581190 GCF_000313985.2 Echinops telfairi
TTTCATATATGTCTCAGAAGATTCTATTATCTCTCCCACACACCCATGTCTGGTCAGCCACAGAGCTTGCCTCCAGGTCATCTTTCCTCTGTTCTTTCCCCACAACATTGACCGTTTCAAGCACTGGTAACTTCTCTTCACAAACTTCCTGGCTTTTAGTCTGGCCCTCTGATCTTTCTCTACCCTGCTCCCAACGTGGTCCTTCTAAATCTCCCACTGTCATATTTTTGCTAACAATGGTACAGCAGTTTCTCATGGCTTTATGATCAACTCCATTCCCTCACTTGCCTCTCTAGTCTAAATCTTCCACAATTGCATCATTAACACCTGTGTTCTTAATATCCAGAACCCATCTGCTGACTCTGTACATTCACTGTCACTGTCTGGAGTCCCCTTTCCTCTTTAACCCATTTCTCCTTGTCGCTCAAGGTTTAATTAGGGCCAGAGTTAATTTCCCAAGAAAGCTTCTTAGATCCCTTCTGATTAGGTACCTTTCTCTGTGCTGCAATTTGGAGATGGGAGTGGGGTTGAGGGTGCAGAGTGGGCAGAGAAGGTGTGACCACCTTCTCCTGTAAAGATTTATAGCCTTGGAAAGATTTATAGCTTTGGTGGGCAGTTGTACTCTGTTTTATGGGGTCACTATACATCAATATCAACTACTTGTCTGTCAGTTTGTTGTATGACGATGGCTTGGGTGGTGCTGTGATGCTAGAAGCTGTGTCCCTGGTGTTTTCGATGCCAGCAGGGTCACCCAAAGTGAACAGGTTTCAGCAGAGCTAAGAACAGACAACAAAGAAGTACTCAGCTGCCAACTTCAGAGGAAGGAGCCACTGACCCCTTAGGTAAAGTTTCAAACACGTTGTCAGATGCTGAAGTCCTAAGGAATGGAAGCGGATCATTATCAGAGACAGTGCTGGAGGACGGGCTCCTCACGTCAAAGAGCACTCAAAATGTGACTGAGGAGGAGCTGCTTTCTCACAGTGGAGTTGACCATGGGAATAGAGCTTTCAGCAATTTCATCGCTGATGAGGCATGGCTCAAGGTAAGAAGAAACAGCTGCCCAAACCTGCTAATGATTTGGAACTTGGAATGTGCGAAGTATGAATCTAGGAAAATTGAAAGTCATCAAAATGAAGTTGAACACATAAAGATCAATATCTAGGCATTAGTGAGTTGAAATGGACTTGTATAGGCTGTTATGAATTAGAGAATTATATGATTAACTATGCCGGGAATAACACAATCAAGAGGATGGTATTGCATTCATTGTCAAAAAGGACATTGTAAAATCAATTATGAAACACAATATTGTCAGTGATAGGATTATCTCTATCAGTCTTTAAGGAAATTCACTCAATATAACTACTATTCAAATGTATGCACCAACCACTAAAGCTAATGATGAAGAAATGGAATAATTCTACCAATGTCTCCAGTCCCAAATTGATCAAACTTGTAATTAAGATTAATAGAGAATTATTTGTAATTGGGATGCAAAAGTTTGAAACAAAGATAAAGGGACAGCAGTTAGAAAATATGGACTTGGTGATAGAAATGCAGCTAGAGATCTTATAATAGAATTCTACAAGATCAATGACTTGTTCATAGCAAAAACCTTTTTTCAACAACATAAAAAGCTGCTGTACACATGGACTTTCCTAGATGGAAAACATAGAAATCAAGTTGACTACATCTGTGGAAAAGACAATGGACAATTTCATTGTCAGCAGCTAAAATCAGGCCTGCAGATGATTGTGGTACAGACCATAAATCACTCATATGTAAGTTTAGGGTAAAGCTGAAGAAAATCAAATAAAGTCAACAAAGGTCAAAATACAACCTTGAGTCTATCCCACCTGAATTTCAAGAACATCTTGAGAACAGAATTGACGCATTGAACACTAAGGACCTGATGATGTGTGGGAGGACATTGGAGCATCATTCATGAAGAAAGCAAATGACAGGAAAGAAAGAAAAGATCAAACTGGATGTCAGACAGATCTGAAACTTGCTCTTAATCAGAATAGTCAAAGGAAATGATGAAGTCAATGATGAAGAAATGATGTCAAATGAAGAAATGATGAAGTCAAAGAGCTGAATAGAAAATTTCAAAAAGCAACTGGAGGAGATAAGTTCAAATATTATAACAAAATGTGCAAATACCTAGAGTTTAAAAGCCAGAAGGGAAGAACACACTCAGCATATATTTATTATTTTTATTTTTATTAAAAGATAATTTTATTGTGGGCTCTTACAACTCTTATTACAATCCATACATAAATTGTATCAGACATATTTGTACATTTGTTGCCCTCCTTCTTTTCTATACATTACTTTCTATTGAACCCCTGATATCAGCTCCTCTTTTTTCCCTCATCCCCCCTTTGTGATCCCTTGATAGATTATAATTTATTATTATTTTCATATCTCACACCAACCAGCTCAGCATATTTTAAATTGAAAGAAAAAGAAGAAAAAATTTAAGAAAATTTTGAATTGCAATATTGAAAGTTCTTATGGGCAAAATACTGAATGATGCAGGAAGCATCAAAAGAAGATAGAAAGAATGCACAGATTCACTGTATCAAAAAGAACTAGTTGACATCGACCATTGAAGGAGGTAGCATATGAGTAAGAACCAATATTGCTGAAGGAACAAGCTCAAACTGCACTGAATGCATTAGTCAAAAACAAGGTTCCAGGAATTGATGGAATACCTATTGAAACATTTCAACAAGTTGTTGAAGTACTGGAAGTACTCACTCATCTAGGAATTTTGGAAGACAGCTACTTGGCCAACTGATTTGAAGAGATCTGTGTTTGCACCCATTCCAAAGAAAGGAAACCAACAGAATGCTCAAACTATAGAACAATATCATTGATATCACATGCAAATACAATTTTGTCGAAGGCCAAAATGTGCTGCAGTACACTGACAAAGAACTGTCAAAGGTTCAGAAGAGGAAGTGAAACAAGCGATAGCATTGCTGATGTCAGATGGTTCTTGGTTGAAAGCAGAATATACCAGAAAGATGTTCGTGTTTCACTGACTGTGCCAAGGCTTTCTACTGTGTGGATCATTGT
>NW_022111369.1:55590470-55592124 GCF_000313985.2 Echinops telfairi
GAGAACTTCCGGGTTCTGCAAAATCCTGGAACCGGCAGCTTTGGGTCGGCACTGTAGGGCTTTTCTCAGAAGCTGCACTTTGGCCCTCGGTCTTTCTGCATATCCAGCTCTGCTCTGGGCTGTGGCGGACAGGTACTTCTCGGCCCCAGGTGGTGTCCCTTGGGCCGTCCGCCGCAGCTCGGCGGGCGAGACTTTGCCCCCTGGAGACTCAGTTCGGGGCGGGCGCGGCGGCCTGCGGCATGGGGCAGAGGAGCTGGTTCCTGGGGTTGTAGACTGGCGCTGACGACTTATCTCCTTTCCCCCCCTCTCTTTGCGATCGCGGCGTCCCAGACACGTGTGTGAATCCTCCATGGCTGAAACGGCCCCGAATGGCCCCCAAGGGGCAGGCGCAGTGGTAAGTGCGTGGGCAGGGTCGCCTGGCTTGTCTTCCTGGGAATCGGAAGGATCAGGGAGAGTTACGAGCGGGTCCTTAGGCTCTCCGCAAATTCGCTGTCTTCAGGCCTGGGATTAGTGATGGAGGGGTGCAGGTGAGGAGTGGGGAGGTTGGGGGTAAGATGGAGAAGGAGCTACAAGCGTCTGTTTCCTAAGCAACCGAGGATCGGCCTGGAGTAGGTGGCCCCCTCCTGTGTGGTGGAAACTGGGCCTCCGCTCTCCCCTCCGTCCCCTGTTGCCTTAGGCTCAGAGGTCGATATTGGCACCCAAGGTAGCCTAGTGACACACACTCGTTAAACACGTGCTTGCCAAGATAGGAAACTGTGCTTTTCCTTTTATTCCTCTGTGACCAGTTCTTTACGAAGGTTTCCCACCGTGCATTTGTATTTTTTGTTTTGTTTTTACGACTAGGGTCAGCAGATATCTAATTATTTGTACCCCACGTGTGTGTTGACTGCGAGATCACTGTTAAAAAAAATCTTTTTGACATTTTGAAACATCTCTCTATGCACACTTTTTTCTCTTGTGGAGCCATGGGAGCGTTCCTTGCGTGCCTCATAGTTCACCCATAGATACTTCAGTGCTCTACCTGACACAGTGCCACGATCACGTTTGGGGAATTGCACGTCATAAGTTTATACACGGTGTATTCAAATTTCCTCAATTGTCCCTAAAGCCACTATTCCCTCAGCCTCCTAAAGAAACCAATCAGAAACAGTATGCCTTGCTCTTAATCGCTCTTTAGTCTCATAATCTGATAATTGGCATTTTTGGAGTCTACGCCTGAAAAATGGGCCTTAAATTGCAATTTATCTGATTATTCCACCCGCCATGATTAGATTAGATTAACCATCTTCCCTTCTCTCCACCCCCTTCACACACACACACACACAGGATAAATGCCTATCAGGAAGCATTTTATGTCACAGATTGGAGATGTTAAGTTTAATTATTTGATCCACCAGATTCTGTCAAAGTACCTTTCCCCTTTGTAATTAAAAAGGATTCTGTGACATGGTACTTTTGAGATTCCGAATGTTTTATTCCTCAATTTTTCACACAAATATCCATTGGTATTTTTGTCTGTTTTGCCTGGATTCTATATATTACTATAAATGTATTCTGCCCTTACTGTTTAATACCATCAATAGTTGGGCTTGTCACTCTTCCAGTGTAAATAAGGGTTTTGAAATAAAATACCCATTGAGAAAAGTGTGCAGAC
>NW_022111369.1:55594663-55595587 GCF_000313985.2 Echinops telfairi
TATATATATAAGCTTTGGAACATGAATATAAGAAATCTTGAATGAGAAGTCAGTTTTTTTAAGTTACAGCTTTAGTAGTAATGAATGCATTCTTTGGGAAAAAGCAGCAAAGAAAGTTTGTAATAGAAAATATGATGGAGATGGAAGTGGTAAGTAAACATTTCATCTAGTGCAACCAACTCTGGGGTAAGGCTTGGGAGCTTGAAGGGGTTGAAGACTATTTTCCCGATAGTCATATTTTGAGCATCCTGTGTCGGTTTGTACGAGGCAAACCATCCAGCGCTAATGAGTTCGATACTGAGTGAATATTGCTGTGGTTTCGCATTTCTGTTTTGTCAGGGTGATTGAAACCATGTGAACTTTTGTGAGACCTTCTTACCCAGATCTGAGACCTACGTATTCAAATATTTTTTTCTAAGAATAGGCAGAGAGTTCTCTGGAGAGCAATTTTTACTTAATGCTCTTTTAAAGTAGATGAAGCCGGTTTTATAAGTGTTGAAGGGATACGGACAGTTAAGTTTTTGTCCAGGCTTTTGCTGTCCTAGTGTCCTATTTTAAAATCTCAACCGGATGTTGAGGAGCTGCTAAAGCATCTCATGTTTTCCATACCCAGGCTGCTAAGTGTGGGCTTGTTGGTGAGCACAGACACAAAGGGATTAATTGCCTTAAGAGTTTCCTTTAGAAAAGAAATAACTATAGTATCATCAAGATGCCGAGAATTAGGGGTCAAAGTATAATCTTCTTGAAAATGTAATTGTGTTGCCACTATATTTTTCTTTTTCACTATAGCAATTTATGATGACCAATAAACTGGACACGGCAATGTGGCTTTCTCGTTTGTTCACAGTGTACTGCTCGGCCTTGTTTGTCTTGCCTCTTCTTGGGTATGTATGATCCCTCCTTCCGCCTTGATCGTCCCTTCTT
>NW_022111369.1:55596894-55626362 GCF_000313985.2 Echinops telfairi
CGTCGCTTAACAGGCCAGTCTCATGCCTGTCGGGTCTTGAGTGGAGTCAGGAACTTCAGTGCCCTGCTCTGAGCTGGCAGTCGGCCCGGGCTTCGAAGGTGCTCACTAATCCAGCCTCGTGCATCCGGTTCCAGGCAGGCTCCCGGGTTCTCTTCCGAGTCTTGCATTCGGGAGCTGCAGCCCATACTTTTCCCGTTGGGTTATTGTTTGGCATCCCTCACATTTTGAAGGTTTGAGCCTGTTCTGGTTGTTTTGCTCCCCGAAGCAACTAGTTTGAACCAGTTGGAAGCCCTACTTTAAAGGGAGATCAATCGCCTCTCCTTTCTTAACACCATTGAGCTGAAAACAAAAGTAAGAAAAACTTACTGAAGCAGAGACTGGGGTAATCATTCATCAGAAAGGAATTGGAGTTTTCAAATAAAAATCTTGGAATTTGAAGGTGTAACTATTTTAAAAACGTGTTTGGGATGGTAAGAGACATGGTAGTGTGTTTGGTAATGTATTGGGCTGCTGACCACGATAAGGTCAGCAGTTTGAACCGCCGGCTGCCCCCGGGAGAAAGATGGACTTTGCCTCCTGTGAAGAGTGACAGCCTGGGAAACTCATGGGGGCAGTCCTACCCTCCAGGGCCCCTATTCAACCCCATGGCCATGAAGTTTCAGTTTATTCCAAAAGAGGAGGGGGAAGGGTGAGGTCTTGTAGTTAGTACGTTTGAAGAAGCTCTGAGTTAAACACTGACGAGGTTTCTTTACTAGGACCTTTGATTGGTTAATGCGCTTTGTTAAAGTATAGAACATTAGTGTCAGTATTTCTGAAACTTGACTGCTCTTCAGTGAGTCACCCTACAGGAGAGTGTGAAGTGCTACCCAGAGAGTTCGTGAATATTTGACCCAGCTATATATGAGCATAATAGAAAAAAGACAGTACAATACCTCTGTAAGACTTAAATATTGCTTCAGGCCGATGTTCGCCGTGTACCAGTGTTTATTTAGATGCGTATTATGTCTTGGGCAAGGAAAAGAGAACAGGGAGAAGCTGCAATTTCTTGAGCTCTAATTTTCCAGTGTGTAGGAACTTGACATGTTGTCTCATCCTTGCAACACGGAGAAAATAATTTCGAGCTTCATGTTATTGGTAGGGCAGTGTCTCCAAAAGTTTAAAATAACATACCCAATGGATACCACACGAGTAATACAGCCAAGGTCTAGCTAGCTAAAAACAAACACAAAAGGAAGCTTGCCATCCAGCGGATTCAGGGCTAACATTCCTGTAAGGGAGACTAGAATTAACTGCCCCTTGGGTTTTTCGGGACTGTCGGAGAAAGTTGAGGCCATCTTCTCTTGCGGAGATTGACTCGCTGGCAGTGATTCTGTTTGTTGTATAGTCTTTGCCAAAGCAGACTGCCACATCTTTTTTCCCATGGACCTGAGCGTTGGTGGTTCAAACCACTGACATTTGGCTAGCAGCCTTAGTCTGTAGTTATCGAATAATGAAAATATTTCTGTCTCTACTGGAAAAAGCGTGCGTGCGTGTGTTATTGTAGTATGAATGCATAGGGCGATTCTGCTTAAAGTCCTTGCTTTCCTCAGCCATGGAAGTGGCTTTGAATTGGAGGATAAAATTTTCTGCTTCAGGGCAAAGCTTTGTATATCCCATTAATAATTTCTATTCGTTAGGGGTTTTTTGGTTAGAACTCACAGGTGATTTTTGTGAAACTCACTAAATGATTGCTGTAGTGCAATCTGCCTTAGCCACATTCATTGTAGTACTTTGCAATCACCAATATTAAAATTCTTGCTCCTCTGAGATACAATAGAAAGTTACACAGAGGGTCTTGGTTCAGCTCTAGTAGTTTAAAATGTCTGATGAGAAAAGTAGAAATGATAGAATTTGTTTCTAGATGGTGACTATGGAACAAGTTGGATGCATCGGAGTTGGAGGTTCAAACTCACCAGCTGCTCCTTGGGAGAAAAATGAAACCGTTTGTCTTGGGAAAACCTGTAGAGGATCAGTTATGAGTTGGAATCTACTGAACTGCGATGGGTTAATGACTCATTGTAAATGCCTTTTTGCTCTCTTAAAGATATAAGTGTCTCCGGAACCCAGGGGGCAGTTCTCCTCAGTCCTATGGAGTTGGAATTACTTGGTGACAGGGTCTCTCTTGTTTGTTAGCTTGCTTGTGGTTAAGTCTAGCTCAGTGCCTAACCCAGAGTAGGTGATCTGTCAGTTCTCCAGTGTAATCTTGAGTTGATTCCTAATGAGATTTGTAACCAGTGAAGGAAGCCTGCCTACCTTTTCTCTGCAATTGCTAATTTTTTGGCCCATTTCTCATGGGAAGGAGCTCCTGTGGCGCAGTAGTTACGCTTTGGGTGATCTGCGAGGTCGGCAGTTCGAAACCACCAGCAGCTCTGAGGGAGAAAGACAGGACGTTCTACTCCCATGAAGTTACAATCTGAAGAAACTCACAGGGCAGTTTTACCGTGTCTTACAGGGTTACGAGTCACGTTTGACTTGGTGGCAGTGAGTTTGGTGTTTGTTTTTCTCAGGGGAATGTAGAAAATTGAGGATTACAAATTTCATAAATTTTTCCAGGGCTAAGATAGCGGTGAAAATAATATAAACCAGTAATTGGCAAGAAGTGCTAATCTAATTCCTAAGGCAGCTTGGGTATCCAAATAAACAAAGGTGGGCTCAGAGTAGCAGTTTAAATTGTGTTCCAATCTTTGGTCTTAAAAAGGTGTCATGTTGTCCTTGCTCTAATTAATTGACTGGTACTTCGGGGTTTATATTGAAGACTTTTCACCCCTTATCTTTTAAAAATAGTTTAGTGGTGGCATTGAAAGTTAAGATTGTGAGGCTCAAGGATTTGGGAACCCCTGAATGTTACAGATTAAGGCCTCAAGCCTCTGCCTTGGGTCTCTGCACACTGGTTTGACCTAGGCTGAACTTTGGGCTAGGGAAATGAGGTCAGCTCATAGCAGAGCCAGGAAGTAGAACCTAATGATCTCAACTCGTCGTTGAAGGTTTTGTTTTTCGTGGCCCACAATGCTGCTTTTATTGAGTCAGTCTTCAAGTCCATATGTGTCAAACCTTAAAGTTCTGTTTAAGAAGTGGCAGTGTTTTTCATTATATACAATTTCTAGGTATTTACTGCCAGTCTAACAGTCTGGTAGGTACAGTATCTTAAAAGATTTTTAGCAGAGAAGTGTTGGAAACAACACTGTAACCTCAGTCTCCTGACCAGCAGTTGGAATTGGTGAAAGCAAAACAAAATGACTCTCGGTCTTTGAAGGGCCTTCGATGGTCTGCATGGCTGCTGATGGATTAAGAACGGTCTCATTGAAACCTTTGCCCATATCTTAGCAAATAGTTACAATGTTTTATTAACCTATAAAAATAAATGAAGAAAGCAAAACCAAAACTTGATACTTGATTCTTTTCATTAGAATTCTGAGAACTTTAGAAAATGGAACAGGAACTTGAAAGTTTCAAGTTCTTATAGATCACAGATTTTCGTTTAGTTATAAACTATATCTGTAAAACCAAAGCCATTACACTAAGCTTGTTTAGCAGATGTTATTTCAGATCTGTATATAATACTGTCGGCTGTTTGACAGCATGATGGATGAATTTCAAACATTTTCCTTAACTGCCTTCTCCAGTGAGTATATTCCCAGTCTTGTTGTTCTCTTTGCTCCATGCTGCTACGTATACTAAAAAGGTCCTTGACGTAAGTAAAATCATGCTTTTTTCCCCCCTTTTACTCCTGGATTATAGATAGTGGACATAAGTTTGAGAATACAGAGGTATTTCATCTTTCTTCATAAAAGGTTACTCTTCGTTAGAACTTTGCTCTAAATTATTGGTGATTTTTGAAATGTAGTTTGAAATTTCTTATGGTTGAGGTTTCATTAAAAAGTACATTTTATAGGTAGAGGATTATATATTAAGAATTGTCTATTAGACTGCATTGACATTTGTACTACATCTCTTATTTTAATCATTTTTTAAAATTTATTAAGTTTTATTGCCAGAGATTTTTTGTCTATTCATTTTCAGTTATAATAATAAAGTAAGGAGTAGTGAATATTTTGTATAATATTCAGAGCTACTACACTCCTACCTTCTCCCTCCCAATTACTGGGTTTTAACATTCAAGCATTGATGCATTTGAATTGTGGTGCTGGAGAAAAATATTGAAAGTACCGTAGACTGCTAAAAGAACAAACTGATCTGTCTTGGAAGAAATCCAGCCGGAGTGCTCCTTAGAGGCAAGGATGGTACATACCTTCTTTGGACATACTGTCAGGAGAAACCAGTCCCTGGAGAAAGTCAGTCCTCCTGCGTGGTAGCGTGGAGGGACAGCGAAAGAGAGGAAGGGCCTCCACAAGATGGATTGACACAGTGGCTGCAACAATGGGATCAAACAGAGGAACAATTGTAAGGATGGCACAAGACTGGGCATTGTTTTGACTTGTACGTAGGGTTGCTTTGGGTCGGAACCAGCTCAATGGCACCTAACAACATGAAAGCCTACTATAGACCCATTCAAATATGTACCCCGATCAGTAAGGCATAGAGAAGAAACTGAAGATTTCTACCAACTTTTGCAGTCTGAAATTAAATCAAACATGCAATCATGATGCATTGATAATTGATGACTAGAATGTGAAATTTGGAAACAAAGGACTAGTCTGAAAAAAATGTGGCCTTAATGATAGAAATAATACTGGATTTCACATGATAAAATTTTGTAGGGCTAATGACTTTCCTATTCAAGAACCTTAGTGGTGCTGTAGGGTAAACACTGGTTGATAACTGTAAGATTGGTGGTTCAAACCCACTGGCTGCGCCACAGGAGAAAGATGAATCTACTCCCATCAAGATTTACATTCTTGGAAACCCTATATAGCAGTGCTTCTCAACCTTCCTAATGCCACGACCCTTTAATTCAGTTCCTCATATTGTGGTGACCCCCAACCATAGAATTATTTTCATTGCTACTTCATAACTGTAATTTTACTACTGTTATGAATCGGGCGACCCCTGTGAAAGGGTCGTTCCACCCTCAAAGGGGTCGCGACCCCTGGTTGAAAACCGATGTTATATAGGATCAGTATGAGTTGGAGTCCACTTGATTGCAACGGGTTAAGACTCATTCGTTGTAAATGCCTTTTTGAAGAACATAAATGTGGGAACAGTTGTGATTATGTATGTGGACTACCTATGTGGGAAAGGTCTATGGAGAAACTCAATATCATCAGTCAGGAGAAGGAAGGGATTGGGGTCTCACTGTAGCTCATGCAAGTTTAAAATGAAACTAAAGAAAATGAAAACAAGTCCACAACCCAAGTATCACCTTGAGCATATCTCACCTGGATATAGATTCCTTCTCAGGAGTAGATTTGACACATTGAACACTGATGACCAAAAGATCTGATGAGGAGTGGCATAACAGCAGCATAGCGCAGGAAGAAAGCAAAGGGAATTCTAAGGACAGGAAGGAAAGAAAAGACCAAAATAGATGTGAGTAGATAATCTGAAACTTGTTTTTGAACATAAAGTAGGTAGAACAGGTTCCCAAACTTAATAGGCTTGCTTTCCCCTTTTCAGAAAAAAAATGTTTTTATTTACACTTCTCTGGCATCTAAACACTTGTGTACTACAGCCCAAAATCAAGGATAAAGTGGAGTTATCTCATTTTCCAGGCCTCTGGATCATTTCAAGGAGCCTTGGTGGCATAGAGGTTATGTGTTGAGCTTTTATTTTTTTAGATCATTTTATTGGGGGCTCGTACAATTCTTATCACAATCCATACATCCATCCATTGTGTCAAACACATATGCACAAGCTTTTATCCACAATATCAATAGTTCCAAACCAGCTGCTTTGAGGCAAAAAGACTGGGTTCTCCTGTAAAGTCTTATAGCCTTAGAAACTCACAAGAGTAGTTCTGTCCTGCCCTATAGAGTCTCCCTGAATCAGCATCACCTTGATGGCCGTGAGTTTGGTTTCGTTGTGGGGTCATTCTAGCCACCCCCCCACCCCCCCACCACAGGCATTATCACCCAATTTGAGAAATACTGAGCCAAAGAAAATGGAAGAGATGAGGAAGTGAAAGAGCTGAACATAACATTTCAAAGGGTAGTTCTAGAAGACCAAGTAAAGTATTATAATTAAGTGTGCAAAGATTCGAGTTAGAGAACTGACAGGGAAGAAGATGCTCAACGTGTCTCAAACTGAAAGAACCAAAGAAAAACGTCAAACCTCGAATCGCAGTATTATTGAAGAATTCTTTGAACAAAGTATTGAATGATGACGGAGGCCTCAAGAGAAGGTAGAATTCAGAGTCACCAAAGCAAAAAGAATTGGTTGATAGTCTTAGGGGGACATCTGTATGGTCAACATCATACAGGCAAGACATTGTACTTTGGTGAGTAGTGACAGATTTTAAAAGCTTGAAAGTGGCCATGTAAGATAAAGTTATTGAGTCTGCTTATTTAGAGCAAAGTAAAATGAAGAAAAGCAAACACTTTATAGAAGCAATTAGACCAAATGATTAATGGAGCCTGGCTACCACTACTGACTTTGATTGCGATAATAGGAAGTCCTGGGAGAATAGCAGGAAAAGATAGAACAAAATTCAAAGTCATAGGAAAGACCGGACTTACTGGTCTGATAGAGACTGGTGGAATCCCCCAAACTAGCTGTTAGCCATTCCTCAAAGTTGGAACTGAAACCACTTGGAGAGACCACCTCTCAGCCAAGCAATAAACAGACCTGTAAAGGGAACATGAGGAACATGCTCTACAGAAGTCAACCATAAGAGATCAAAAAGGCAGCATCTGCCCTAAGACAAAGTCCTGAAGCAGGAAGGGGTAGGAGAGATGAAGGACCGGGAAGGAAGTGAGAAGAGTGTTAGCATATTGAGTGAATTGCAACTGTCATGAAACAAAATGTGTGTAAGTTAAGTGGGAAACTAACATGCTCTGTAAACATTCATCCACAGTAAAATGTTCAAAACTAAATGCCAAAGAATTGCTTAACATTTAACCATTCATGGGATAGCAAGAGATCAAGAAGGAAGGAATCCAAGTTGCATTGAAGGAAGGCATTGTTTAAAGAAAACCAAGCCTGCTGGAATTGCTGGCATTGTAATGAAGGTCTTTCAGCAAATAGCTACAGTCTGAGAGTACTGACTCAGCTATGTGTGCCAAGAAATTTGGGAGACAGATGACTGGCAAGCCAACTGGAAGAAATCCATATTTGTGCCCGGTCCAAAGAAAGACAACCTGACAGAATGAGAAAATTATTGGACAATATTAATATTGCACTCAAAGTTTGAAATTGTCCAGGAGTAATTTTACTTGGAACCACAACCAGTGCCCAAAGCAGCATCAGCCAAGAAGTATAAATATGGTGTCTTAATTAATGCTCTCTGTTTTACTTCTCTGGGGTCTAATATCCATTGCAATGGCTACACAGAACTCAGATAATTCATGATTAAAGAGAGTTAACAAGTTGTAATGTCAGTGAGAAATGTTCAGGATGGTTGTCTAGAAGCGCATATTGAAAAGCCCTTTCAGGTCTGCTAATAAATGCCCAAAGGGGGGAAGGGGAGTGGACATACCACTCCTCAAAGCCTCGAGCAAAAGGCACTAAGCTCCAATAAGCCCCGCTTCGCCAAAGTGCCCAGAGGCACCCTACTCCACAGGCTTTACTTGCCTCACGTAAAGACTTCCCAGCCACCACTGTGTTCCATGCTTTGGCTCCTCACTCTGCTGCTGCTCCTCTTCTGATGTTGTAGCTGTTTTGGATCCAGGAGGTTCACTACACAGGAATCTCCGGTCTAGAGCTCGCATTCTCATCCTGGCTCTTACTGGTAAGGAGATCCCTCCTCCTGCTTCTGAGGGTGCTCATTTTATACGCAGTCGAATGGCACTCCAAGCACTCCTGTCCACAGTTACAAGTGAATGCCATCAGTGTCTTCCTCCACCTTCTTTCTAGACCCATGCATGGGAAAGGCCCTTTCATGGGAGGAAGAGACTTTGGGTAGAAGGGCCACATTGAATAATTCACTGCCCTGGCCATCAAGTCATGAAGAACGAGAAAGATCCTCAGGGAGATGGGCTGATACAGTGCTTTAGTAATGGGCCCAAACTTAGGAATGATTGTGAAGATGGTACATGATTGGGCAGTTTTTTGTTTTATTGCATATAATTATTGTATATAATTGGAAATGACCCTGTGCTTAATAACATAATTCTTTGGTTATAGTAGCAATTGAACTCTGTAGTTTCTATCCTTAGCTAAAAAGTCACAGATATTTTAAATAGGTTTTATTATGGATGGAAAGAAATAACCAGCATTTTTGTGAAATAATCATAATCTTAAGAAAAAGAAAGCATCTAAATATGAAAAGAACTTCTAAAGTTGTTTTTCTTATTACTTCAAATATACAGTATACAATAATGCAGGAAAGCATATTGTTTTGCCCTTAAATAGTTTTATCATCATTTCCAAATATTGGCTTTTGGATGTATGCTATTTTTTTAAAGAAAAATAATTGAGTCATCAGAAATAATTTTTTAATGCTTGTTTTCTTTTGTTTTAGGCAAAGGGTTCAAATAGTTTGCCTCTGCTGAGATCGGTCTTGGATAAGCTAAGTGCTAATCAACAGAATATTCTGAAATTCATTGCTTGTAATGAAATTTTCTTGATGCCTGCTACAGTTTTTATGCTTTTTAGGTAAGAATAAAAACATACTTCCTTTGAGAGACTGATTACTAAGCGAAGATAATATAGATAATAACACGTAGATGACTACTAAGGTCCGTCGACCCTGGCTCATCATGACCAGTGGACTTAGCAGTCATGTACTTAATATAGCCCTTTTCCCTTGACAGCAGAGACGCTCAGACATTTATCTTACCATCTTTTGTGACTTACCATTTAACACTGGAAATTTTTCATAATACTTTTGAGAAACTTGGGAACTGTACTCCAATCTGCCATTATTGAGGTGATTTTTCTTAGACTACAGAATGAATTGTAAGCATCGTGGTCTTGTACTAAGTTTAAGGAGCCCTGGTGTTGGGCCATTAACTTCCAGGCTGCAGTCAGAGCCACCAGCCACTATGTGGGAATCCGATGAGGCTGACTGCTTCCTTGAAGATTTACAGTCTCAGCACTGACAAGCAGCTGCATTTCGCTGCTGGGTCTCTGTGAGTTGGGGTGGTTTCGGTGGCAATGGGTTTGTTTTCGAGTGTTAAGATTTAAAGCTATTCATGAATACTGTCTTTCAATTTTGCCATAATAACTATATAAAATAAACTGATTTGTTTTTAACTATACAAGTAATATATGAATACATATTGCTAAAGAAAGCTTTCTGTTTAAGAATTAAACATTCAAATGGAATATTAAACTCCCCAGTGATGGTCTTGAATTTAAATTTTAAGCAAGTGTACATTTTTCTCCAGTGGTTCCTCTTCAGTTTCTCACTAGTACTAGATATTGCAGAGAAAAGCTAAAATTGTATTTGACTGTGAATCCTAGTAATTCCACACTCTCTAGCTCATCGGTAACCTCTTGGTTCAGCGGTTCTCAACCTGTGGGTCACGACCCCTTGAGGGGTCAAAAGACCCTTCACAGGGGTCACCTGATTCATCACAGTAGCAAAATGACAGTTATGAAGGAGCAACGAAAATAATTTCATGGTTGGGGGTCACCACAACATGAGGAACTGTCATGTTAAAGGGTCACGGCATTAGGAAGGTTGAGAACCACTGTCTTGGTTTGATGTGTACACAAATAGTTGTTTTGAAGTACTCTTGTAAACCCATAGAAAACAAGGCATTATTTAGTTTTTATTTCACATCGTAGATATCATAGTGTATCAGTTCTTCAGGCCTTGCATTTTTCCCTCACGATGTGTTTTTGTGACCTATTAATGCTGTTGCAAGCTGTCATTCATCTTAATTGCTCTGACATTCCTTCTAAGGGGCCCTTGTGGCATAGATGTTTAAACTGCAAAAGGTAGTTTGAGTCCTCCCAGCCACTGCAAGAGGAAGCCCAGGAAATGACTTCCATTGAGTACAGCCCAGAAAGCCCTGTGGGGCAGGTCTGTTCTCACAGGTGGCTGTGCATTGAAATGGGTTCAACAGTAGTGCTCCATCTGACTTGTTTGCTTTGTTTCATTGCTCATTCTCCTACTGATGGACACTGGACTTACCAGATGGTTATTTTCAAATGTTGGCGAAACATCGTTTTGCCCGACAGTGCTTACTTATTTGCCAGTGACTTCTCTAATGTAGATAACCAGAGTTGAACTTGCTGAATATCAGCCAGATGCCCATGCTGACTCATACCGACCCCTGCTACGGGTTTCTGAGACTGTAACTGCTTAAGGGAGTAAAAAGCCCAGGCTTTCTCCCACGGAGTTGCTGGTGGTTTCAAACTGCCAACCATGTGGATCGCAGTCCGACACTTAGCCACTATACCACCAGGGCTCCTTTTTTATATTTAACAGACCTTGTCAAATTGACTTCTAAAATGTCTGTGTGACCTGTTTTCTGCAATCTTGTTACTATGTAACAAAGAATTTATTGAGTATAATATTCTATTTCATTTCTATGAGTATTACCTTGATTAGCGAATAAGGTCTTTTTACTTATAAGTTACTCTTTTTTTTTTTTTTTTATTTTACTGGGGGCTCATACAACTCTTATCACCATCCATCCATCCATCCATTGTGTCAAGCACATTTGTACATTTGTTTCCCTCATCATTCTCAAAACATTTGCTTTCTCCTTGAGCCCAGCTTCTCATTTTTTTCTCCCCTCTCCCCCATTAACCCTTGATAATTTGTAAATTATTATTATTTTGTCATATCTTACACTGTTTGACATCGCCCTTCACCCACTTCTCCACTGCCTATCCCCAGGGAGGAGGTTCTGTGTAGGTCATTGTAGTTGGTGCCCCCTTCCTCCCTCTCCCTCCCTCACGCTCCCCACCGTACTCTTTCCTTTAGCAGTCTTTTTTTTTCCAATCATTTTATTGGGGGCAAATAAAAAAAATCTTTAGCAGTCTTTTATCAAGCAAATAACAAAATTTTATAGAATTGTTCTGTAACACCATGACCACTATTTGCTGCTTAAGTTGTGGGGTTCAAAACTAGATATATATAATCTAAAATAAAGTTCTGGTATGGTACAACCTAAACACTTTTTACTGGTTGTTCCAAAACCAAAGGGAACTCATTGCCAGAGAATCGATTCCAACTCACAGCAACCCTAGTGATGCAGTAAGCGGCTAACCACAGGTTGGCAGTGTGAAATCACTGCTCCCAGAGAGCCTAGCCTTTCCACCCCTGTCAATGTTAGCAGTCTCTGAAGCCCACCAGAACAGTTCTACCCTGACCTAGAGGGGTTGCCATGGGGGTATTTGTATTCTAGTTGACTTGACCATTAACTGAGCCTTCTGATCTTTTAATTCCTTATTAAAAAGCTAGTGCTGTTTGAAATAGGTAGTCTCCTAAAAATCCGACAGCTGTAAGATTGGGTGCTGGAGGATAAGCTCTGCTGCAGCTATATCAGCTATCCAACTCTGAAATTTTAACCCAAGCTGAATGTTAGTAAGACTTCTTATCTTCAGACTGAAGGAACTTAGAAGTTGAATGTCGTCCAGGGGAAGTGAGAAGATCAGAATTCCCCTTTTCTCCTCGTAGTTTATATAGCCTTTTCACCTTTCTCTCTTGTTAGCTTAGTCTGACATAGAAACGTGTTTTAATTTCCCCAATTATTTAAACTACCACTTACCTGTCAGGCTGTTAATCTGTGTGTTACTGTGATGCTGGCAGCTGTGCCTCGGGCCTTTCAAGTCCCAGCAAGGTTACCCTTGGGGAACATGTTTCTGCAGACCCTCCAGATCAGCGGTTCTCAACTCCTTTGGGGATCAAACGACCCTTTCTTAGGGGTCGCCTGATTCATAACAGTAGCAAAATGACAGTTAGGAAGTAGCTACGCAAACAATTTTACAGTTGGGGGGTCACCACCACATCAGGAACTGTGTCACAGGGTGGCAGCCTGAGGCCGGGCGAGAACCCCTGCTCCACACTAAGAACAGCGAGGAAGAAGTGTAGATGGTCCATTTCGAGGGGTGGAGCCCTGAACACCTTGTGAGTAAGGTTGTACATAGGGTCATCCCAATGCTGCCTAACAACAATTATTTTAAAACTGTTTTGCCCTCTTACTCTCTTGATCATATTTTCTGTTTCTTGGGTTGTTTCAGGTCACAGCAGGTTCAGTGTTTGTTTGTAACCGGATGAAAGCTAAAATGATAGCTGCCAAGGCTTGTTTACTAGTGATATGGTTGAGCCCACATTTGAAACCTCCAGTTTCTGTTTTCTAAGCAAAATATTGTATATCCTCTTAAACCAGTTTAAGATACTAGGGAAGCACTGAAATGCCATGCAAATTAACACAAAAGCTGTGTTTTGGAACAGTGAATTTCTTGTTGGAGCACTGTGTTTTGATGACATTGGTATAGTAACTCAGTTTTGTAACTTAACGTTTTATTTGAATATTTAATGTATCTAAATTTATTATTTTAATTCCCAAGATTATTGTAAAGAATAGAATTTGCCAGAAACATTGAAATAGAAAAATAAATTTATTACTTTAAAAATATTTGTTATAAGTTTTACTCAGTCCCTCATAGGAAAAACTATTAATGCTCTATGTGTGCCACTTGAATATAACCAAATTAAAATTCATAGTCTTAAATCTTTTTTATTTCTCATTTGCTGCAAGCCTAATCTAACCCTACAATATTATATCAAGTTCTATGAATCTTTTACCCTAACACCCAGGGTCCTTTATTTACAAATGAACATAAATGTTACGATTTTATCCTATATACACTTGCATATGTACGGAGCAGATGAAAGGATGAGCCTTGTAGCTTTATGATTATAGTTGAACTATCCTATATATTCGTAAGTAGTGATCTCTTTAGTGATACCTGCATGAAAAAGAATATCTGAATTAAGATATAATAAAGTAGTTTGTGTTGTGTGGGATGATCTTCAGGTATAACAAGTTAAAGAGTTGAGTAAGAACAGTGTAGTGGATGCCTGTTTATGTTTTGGGATGCAGTATATGTGTGGTTTAAGGGCATATTTCCATCTACCTAAGTTTCTTAATATTTAAGAGTTGATTCTAATGACACCCCCTTCTTAGAGTGAGCACTTTAGAGGCTAGTCTTCATATGCACACGAGTGTGTGCGCTTCTAGAAGACTGTATTAGAGACTGCTATAACCTTGAGGAAGGGTTAAGTAAAATGATGGGAACCTGATGTTGTAAGTGAATACTCTCTTGCATATCTATTTTCTATTGTTGCAGTATATTTTTATATTTACTTTTTCAATATAAAAAGATAAGGATTTGCCAAATTTATTGGGGGGGGAGAATGAATGAAGCATTGGTTTAATGATAAAGTTATAATTATGTTTTATTTTGAAAATAGTATCATAATTTAGGAAGTAAAATAATCTCAAAAACCATCCCTAGCATTTTAATATATTTCTTCCCATTAAAGTCTTAATTATAATTATACAGTTATAATTATAATTTTGTATTCAGTTTTTTTCTCCAAGTTGTGATAACGTATTCTTACACAGTAACTTTGTTATTTGCTGGTCACCTAGCATATTCACATTGTACCTCCCTTTTTAAGAATAACTCATGGGTTATATGTGATCGATGTTATTATGATCATTCGATGAAAAATGACACACATATTCTCCAATTGAATTGCCTTATAACTTCTGGGAGTCTACCTATGATACATCCCTTTATCTTGATTTTGTTTCTTTCAGCGGTCAAGGAAGTTTACTCCAACCCTTTATATACTACAGATTTCTTACTCTTCGCTACTCTTCTAGGAGGAATCCCTATTGCCGGTAAGCTGACAGCTCATTTAAATTTACTTCTTTGCTCTAGAGACTAGTGGAAATACCCGTGTTTGTACCTCATAGGAGCTGTTCAGCTCATTGGTTAGACTTGAAAAAGAAACAAAACCACAGTCTCTGGAACTTTCTTTGTAAAAGCAGGGTGTGGTGGCAAGGGGTGGGGGTGGGGGTGGACAAGAGTTCAAGATAAGTATTCTCCAATCAGTGTAAGAATGATTCCCGTTATTGTTTCAGTACTATGGTGACTTACAAGAGGGAGATCTCAGTGAGCCAGGAGAGCCCGGAAAGGATTCACAAAGTGGAGATTTGTTCTAGAAAAGATGAAAGTTTCTGAATAGACATCAAGAACAGGGCAAAGGGCTATAGGCAGGGAGACAGGAGGCACAGGCAGAGACGTGCCGCGTGTGAGGGGCATTGAGTAGGGCTGCTAACTGTTGGCACTGCCATCAGGTCGATTCCAACTCAGCAACCCTACAGGACAGTCGACGGTCCCTGTGGGTTTCCCAGACTAAATGTTCACAGCAGTAAAAAGCCTTATCTTTGTCCCTGTTAGACTGTGATGGAGATTTTTTGAATTTTTAAAAAAATCATTTTATTAGGGGCTCATACAACTCCTATCACAATCCGTACATACATCAATTGTGTAAAGCACACTTGTACATTCATTGCCCTCATCATTCTCAAAACACCCGCTCTCCACTTAAGCTCCTGGCAACGGCTCATTTTTTCCCCATCCTTTCCCCCTCCCCCCTCCCTCATGAACTCCTGATAATATATAAATTATTATTTTGTCATCTCTTACACTGTCTGACATCTCCCCTCACCCACTTTTCTGTTGTACATCCCCCAGGGAGGAGGTTATATATAGATCCTTGTAATTGGTTCCCCCTTTCCACCCCGATTTTTTGAATTTTGTATTACTTGCTTAAGAGTAGGAAAGTATACTGGGGCCCTATCATAAAACTTCTTGAATTTCAGGATAAGAAGTGTGGAATTTACCTTTTAGGTATTTGAAAAGAATGATTGTTTTTGGTAGGACAAGAATTGTCTTCTGATTTATACAAATACATTGAAGAAAAGAACAGTGGATTGCTGTAGTATTCCAGGAACTCATTGAAATTAATACACAGTAAATTAGGCACTCGTAGCCTAAAAGTGAAAGGTAAAATGAAAACGAATAGCTGGATTTTGATAACTTGTTTTTTCCATTAAATTTAAAAATAGATTCATCATCTATATTAGAATTTAGTCCCAAATCCAATTAGTGCTTTGGGATGGTCCCTACTATATTTTAACAATAGGAAGTGAAAAGTACAGAATTTGAATGCTGGCTCATCATTTAGCAGGTGTGTAATTCTAGGTGAGTTATTTACATTTAAATGTCTTCACTGGTAGAGTGTCGTAGGAGGAACTCTGGTGGTAGAGTGGTTCTGCGTTGGGCTGCTAACCCAAGGCCTGCAGTTTGAAACCACCTGCTGCTCTTGCAGGAGAAAGACTGGGCTTTCTACTCCCATATGGTTCCAGTCTCAAAAACCTACAGGGGCAGTTCGACCCTGCCTTAGAGGGTCTCTGAGTCAGCACCATGAGAAAGGGTGTTGTAAAATAGGAGTGGCATCAGCACCTTTCTAACTTCAGGAGGATGAATGACCAGTAGCAGCCCCAAGCTGATCCCCATGAGTGGAGGACAGAGTACCTCCTTACCCATTCTCACACTAGCTCCCCCTCCCATGTCCTCTACCATTGCAGTGGCCACAATTAAAGTAGTTTATAAGTACAATTCGGGAACAGATCCGGAAGCATACAGAGAAAGTCTCCCTTTTTCATTATGGGACGGCACTCAGATCCTGGCTGCTCAGGCTTCCTCTCAACCCTATTCGTTCATGCTGTGCTTGGCCCCCCAGGGCAGATGGCCCTGCCTTCTAGCACCATGTACTCTGACCCCGGACTCTTTTATGAGCCTGTCGCTATAGTTAGTGTCTCAGTTCTCTCTGGGTGTTCCTTTCCTCCTCCTTTCTCTGCTTCTCTGTTCTTCCTTCTGCTACTGTCTGAAAAACTTATGTGTGATCAGCTGTGTATATATACTGTATATACACCAAACCAAACCCACTTCCATCGATCCAGTCGATTCAGACTCAAACAGGACAGAGTAAAGTGGCTCCCTAGGGTTTCCGAGGCTGTCTCCTGAGGATTGGCTGATAGATTTGAACAGCTGGCCTTGTAATTAGCAGTCTCATACTTAACTCAATGAACCACCAAGTCTCCTTCCAAATACCCATACCCACTGCCATAAGTTGATTCTGACTCATAATTGCTTTCTGTAGGGCTCCCAAGGATGGAGGTCTTCATGGGAGTAAATAGCCTCATCTTTCTCCCATGGAGTAGCTAGAAGGTTTGAACTGCCACCCTTGTGGTTAGTGGTACAGTGCTTACCCAACAATACCGCCAAAGTTACTTGCATCCTACCCATGAAATGTCAGACACCCTGGACAAAAATAGCTCAGCCTTGATGATAGAGAACTAGGGCTAAGATAACCCCTGAGGTAGGGAAAATTATCTCTAGTTGTTTTTCCAGAGAGCCAAGGTGAAAGGTCGCACAAAAGAACTCATTTCACAACAGAGATGAAGAGAAATGGTATTTAAAAGTAATAAGACTCTTCAGTTCTTAATGTTTCTTATTTTATACAATTCTGATGATTCGCTTTTAAAGGGATCTTTGTGTTCTGTTGGACAATGTCTTCCCCCCTGAATGTTGTTATTGCTTAGAGTAAATTAGTCATTTCTTCAGGTAGACAAAAGTTCTTCACGAGCCCCTCGAAAGAAAAGAGGCCTGCCTTCCACTGATTCAATGCCGACTCCCAGTAACCCTGTACGACAAGGTAGAGCTGCCCTGTGCGTTTCGGAGAATGACTGTTTACGCCAGTAGAGAGTCCTGTCTTGCTCCCTCAGAGGAGCTGGTGGTTTTGAACTGCTGACCTTTCAGATTGTAGCCCAACTTGTCAGGGCCCCTCAGGAGCCCCTGGTGGCTAAGAAATCTACAGTTTTACTAGTTCCCATGGATTTTTGTGTTCTTCTGTCGATGTACTCGTGTCAGACATTCCCTCGGGTCTCCTTTCTGGAATTGGTAGTCACTAGCCGAGTTGCTCTTTGTGCTTTTCGCCCTTTCCTCCTCTCACAGCTCTCCTGTTCCAGTGAAAATGTGCGTGTGGAAATGTTCAGTAGAGCGGAAGCACAAGGACGGGTTATTTTTACTGAATCAAGATGACAAAATGAGTGTTAGTAAACATTTTTTAACATACCCCATAAGGATACATTTTAATATAACAGTGAGAAAGTGTCAGGAAATATTTTAACTTAAAAATACTGATAAACTTATAAAACTCTATTTTCTATAAAACAATAGAGTTTTGAGAGAGTATTAGTTGCAGCTTTCTTCGTTCTCTTTTACTCCACACGAGTAGAGAACAGTAGTTGTTTCTGAGACGACCGCTCACAAGCCTTTACCAACATTAATCTCCAATCTTGGGTTTAAAAGATAAGTTCTTAAACTTAGTTGGCCTATTGCCCCCTTTCAGGAAAAAAATGATTCATTGCCCCCTTGGCAATTAAAAACTTTTGTACTCTAGTCCTAAATCCAGGATAAAGTGTAGGTGTCTGCTTTAGCAGCATGTCTCCCTTTCTCCCCAACCCCACACCTCCGCCAGCAGGGTGCAGTATCACCAGCTTTCTGAAACACTGATACAGAACATTATCTTTATGAGCTGTTAACTACGTTGTCCCCCCAAAACAGGGTTCTAAGTCTTTTACCCCAGTAAAACGTGTGAATGTTTAAGAAACCTCTGTTACCAAAGCTCCCTATGTACTTATTATGTAAAAGAGGACTTCAAAAAGTTCACGTAAAAATGGAATGAAAAAATAATAGAAAATAAAAATATAGTGGAATTTTCCCATGAACTTTTAAAGTCCTTTTGAATTTGGGTACATGTGCAATACATACAAGCATGTATATGTACATGACTATAGATAGTCCTGTACATGTATGTGCACGTAGTCACATGTACCTTCTACATCCGTGTATATTTATCTTCTTATGTAACTACAGACACACTTTTTGGGTGGTGTTGGTTACTGTCTTTTGCAAAATTGTAGGTGTGAACAGCACCTACTCAAGAAATGGCCTGCTTTACTCGTGTACTTCTTTCTCAGTGCCTTCTTTTACCTTGGCCAAGCTGTGCTCACTTCACCCGTATTTGGTATTGCCTATCCTATCACCAAAAATGGCATGTCAACTCGCCACCTTCCTATTCCGCCCATGCCTGGTAAGCGTCAATGAAAGTGGTCATCAGTGTTTGTTCTTTTGTGGTGGACTTACTTCATTCAGCTTAATGTTCTCCAGATTCATCTGCTCAAAGATGTTTTGTGGGATCCTCCTTTATAGGATTTCATTGTACCATGTACACTCACGGCTCAAGTATCCACGTGATTTGACTCCAAAGTCTAGGTCATTATGTGTTGCTAGAGTTTAGGAAATGCATGTCAAGATTTGTGTTGGGGACCTGGGTTTGACACCTATTTAGATGTAGGAGAAGCCTTCCAGGTTTTCAACTTGGTGGAAGGTTGGGAATGATGAAATCTGATGCAGAGATCTAGCACAGGCAGGTGGCCGTAGCCTCCTCAAGAGGAGGAAAAGGGAGGCCACTCTAAAGGCTCTTACAGCAGTCTACTGACGGTAAATGAGACTCAACTCAGCGCATCGAGTCAGCACCAGCACTCGGCACCCTAGAGGTAGAACTACCCCTGTGGGCTTCCCAACACAGCTCTTTTGTATCTTTCTTTGTTTTGGTTTTTTTTTTATGGGTACCTAATCCACATTTCATACAATTCAATAGTTCAATCATGTCATATCAAGAATTGTACAATGATTACCACATCAGTTTTAGAACTGAAACCTCACCCCCACCCCGCACACACACACCCATGGTTAAATGAGTTGTGTAATCACAATCAGGTCTAGTACTCCCTCCCCCCTCCCACTTTTATTCTGTACTCCTGAAATCCCCCCATCCTCCCTATATCCCACCCTCTACCCCTACATATCCTTGAACCCTTGCTTCAGTTATTATCTCTATGCATCCACTCCTGTGCGTCACAAACTGGGAAACCCAATCAAAACAATAAAAAACAAAAGCGAACCAAGATGGTACGGATAAAATAAAAATAATATAAAGATAAAAATACGAACAATGAGTAGGACAGAAAAGACCACTCAATATTTTAAAAGCCAGGGAAGAAATTTTTGTCATCTGACATGCAAGAGATCCTTGCACCTAGAACAAATTCAGCGTGGACCAATAGGGAGGGCAGCTGACCACGTACCAAGCTTGATGCAGCATAATCAAGATTACAGTGATTTCTGATAGTAAGACTGTTCGAGACCCTTGCCTGTGGCTCGCGGGGGCTGCCAGCCACTTACAATCTAACTAGTTACTCTGCAGATGGGTTTGGGCCGTACACTGCCCTCAATAGCCTTCACCAGTTGGGTGTTCTTAATTTTAGCTCTGATACTTTTCTCTTTGTCATATTTGAATTTTGTTATTGTCATCTTTGGATCACACAAGCTGGTGTGCTCCTTCCATGTGGCCTTAGTTGACTACTCGCTTAGAAGGCTGCTTGTTTGAATACAAGCCTAGACCCCGGACACTATTCTGATGGATAGCTAGGCACCATCTGCTTTCTTCACCACACTTTGCTGTAGCTCCCTTAACTTCAGTGATCATTTCATGAAGGTGACTATCGAGCAGGGTCATGTTACCAGAACTGGTCTTGGATTGGGGCAAGAGTTAAGCAGGAACCCAGACTCCATCTGCATGGACATGACTCTTTGTGGCCATAGAAAGCCCGCCTTTCTCCTGGACCCTCTGGTGGTTTCCAACTGCTGACCCTGCGAGTCTTAGCCCGATGAGTAGCCAACTAATTCAGAGGTAAAGGAAAGAAAGGATACATTTGAAAGGTAGTAGGCATAGAATCTTGAGACTTGGTGAAGAGTGAGATTAAAACAACCTTGGGTTTCTGGCCTGGAAACCTAAGAGACCTGTGGGGAAAGGTGCTTTATCACTAAGATAGAAGATACAGGAGAGATCAGGTTTCTAGGAAAATAGGTCTTTTCAAATTTTCTACCATTGT
Source organism: Echinops telfairi (assembly GCF_000313985.2). Taxonomy (NCBI): domain Eukaryota; kingdom Metazoa; phylum Chordata; class Mammalia; order Afrosoricida; family Tenrecidae; genus Echinops; species Echinops telfairi. The sequence goes on from NW_022111369.1 coordinate 55,617,048, forward strand.
GTGTGTGTGTGTGTGTGTGAGAGAGAGAGAGAGAATATCAGACACAGCTTACATATTTTTTAAATGTATAGTAGATTTACTCCCCCCAAGGTAACAGGATAGAGCAGTGGTTCTCAACCTTCCTAATGCCGCGATCCTTTGATACTGTTCCTCATGTTGTGGTGACCCCTCCCTCCAACCATAAAGTTACTTAAGTTGCTACTTCATAACTAATTTTGCTACTGGTATGAATCGAGCAACCCCTGTGAAAGGGTCGTTCAACCCCCAAAGGGGTCGGTGCCCACAGACTGAGAACCGCTGGGAGAGAGGAGGCCCAGGAACTGTCTTTATCCAGGAGTAGGTTCTTGGAAAGGAGCTCTGGGATGTAGTGGTTTCCATGTTTGGCCGTTAACCACAATGTCTGTGGTTCAAATCTACCAGCTGCGCCTGCTCAGATTACAGCCTTGGAAACCGGGAATAGTGTCACTGTCGATTGGAATTGACTCGATGGCAGTGTTCGAGGTCTTGAGTCAGTGCAGGAGACAGTCTGTGAGCAGTCATAATTACCCGCGATAATCCTTCAAATCACCTAGAATTTACCGTTTACCACATTGATCTGGTCTTTACTAGTCTGTACAATGTATGTGTGATGGTTACAGTTCGCAAGGAATATAATAAAGTACTCTGTTAGGCATATAATACAGGAGGAAAGTCTGCAGCTTGCTTTTGGAGTAAACAGGCAGCATAGCTGTAATGTAGGGCTCACAGCAGGAGCTGGGGAGCTGGACCAGAAGACTAGGTCGACCGCGGATTGCGGAGGTCTATGAAGGTGATGATGAGAAACTGGACACTTACCAAAGGCCAAAGAGAGCCAGTGTTCTTTTTCTTGAACAGCTACTATTATACACACACACACACACACACACATATATACTATTATATATGTATATACACACACACACATATATATACTATTATATATGTACATACACACACACACACACACACATATATATAAAGTGCCTCATTTACACTTGATCCTGGTGGTATAGTACAGACTCCTGTTTTACAGATGAGGGAAGCCGGGAAGGTATGTTCCTTTCAGGAAATGGCTGGGATTGCCCATGTTATATAATTTTCTCTCTTTTTCAGAGCTAGATTAATCTGCCTAAATTAAGTATGAGAATGTAGGATTCTGCTCTCAAGAAGGAAGCATAAATCTCATAATCTCAGAGATAGCCATTTATTAAATGCTTTTTTGTTAAATAAACTTTTCCACCCGCGAATGACACAAATGTTGATTTTGAAGATTTCAGTGTGTGTGTTCCCTCGAAAGTATCTTATATTGATTTCTTTAAGTTTTTTAATGGTCCTGGGAAATTATTTCCTGGCATGTTCCTGCTTTTTTCCCCTGTGTTTCTGAAATCAAGCAATTTTGTCTTACAGGACCTTGTTTAATGAATTGAGGATTGTTGTGGAGCACATCATAATGAAGCCTGCTTGCCCCCTGTTTGTGAGAAGACTTTGTCTCCAGAGCATTGCCTTGATAAGCAGACTGGCACCAACAATGGCATAGTTTAATACCCAGTTAAGTTATATATAATATAAACATTATTAGCAGCTGGTACTTCTGCTAGCAGGTTGTAAATTCCAGGTGTTACACTGACCTCAATCCAACTTACATAATTTGCATAATTTCATCACTCAAGGAAAATCCTTCTCCACCACCACCACACAAGTCAAGCCTTTTCAGAGAAGTTTTCGAGAACATTTCCTGTGCTATGTTGTTAAAGGAAGCTAGTATCTTGTGATAAATGTACCAGATTTGATTTAGATGTTGCTGTGCCTGTATCATGAAGTACATTTTAAAATTGTTTTTAAAGAAAACAAAAACTCAGCCTGAGTGAGAACCTATGTTTGTCTCTGGCATGGGTTCTTTATTGTAATATTAGTACATGCAAATTCAGTATATTTTAAGACAGCATTTTTCTTTCTGTTTATTAATTTTGGTTGCTGATTTTAGGAGAAGCATTTCCCAATGAACTGAACTTCCAGTTGCTATTAGATTGATCTTTTGCTGCTCTCATAAGATAGATTTATTTGGATGTAGCATTGAAGAGGAATTCCATGTGTATCTTACTATGACCATCAGATTTAACCCTTGTGGTTTTGAATATTTAAAGAAAGGGTGGGGGGAAAGCCCAATTATAAGCATGTTAACCAATTGGATAAATATTTGAAATCATCTAACCATTTAATCCTAAAGAACTACTACATTCTTTAGAAAATAACGTGCCCACATAAATAACCCTCATGGGAAACTGAAACCCGAGGGGATTGCTTGAGTTGCCAAAAAATGCAAGCATTCCTAGCGTTAAAAATACTACTCAAAAGAAACTAACACTATTCAAAGGAACGTGACTCAAGGAACGTGCTAACACGCTCTCCTTTGGTCTACGTTTCTCAAACAGGAAAGCCTCCTTTTACAAACTAGACACACAGGTCATTGGTATTACTCTACAGTTTCTGGAATTACCTAGTTCAGATTCCTGATGACTGCCAAGTTTCTCAACTTTTCTTAGGCTTGGGTTTTCCTAGGCAATTGTAGCAATTCAGACACCTTTTGAAAGAAATGTAACAAGATTGAACATAGGGGGCCCCCTCTCCCAACTATATTTGGTGTCCTGAAATAATAATGAAGGTTATTCTGTAGATCACTTACTTGCCCATCAAATCTGTTTTAAAAAGCTAAATGAGAACATTTATAGGTAAAGTATTTATTAGTTAAGAATGGGACCAGAGGACACTTTGTGGAGTAGAGGGTACATAGGTAAATTTGGGGGAATTGGGTATATTATGCAAATGTGATTTGGGCTGGGTGGTATGTTAAATCCTGTTAGCTTCCCTGAACTTTTTTATAAAATTCCTCTCAATCTTTATTATTGTTGCACGATTGGAAATGTTTAAAGTGTAACATTTTAGTACAGAACAATGTAATGGTTTTTGTAACGGATCTTTCTGTGTCTGCATGTAATTTGAATTTATCAAATACATTCATTGGTAACTTATCAACATCATCAGTTTTCTTTTTGTTCAACCTCCAAATCTAGACAAAGGTGATAATTGTATGATTACAAAAATTCTACTCAATCGTTGTTATTTGCTTGGAGTCAGCTATGACTAGCTATTTTTATATTTTTGTAATATTTATCCACTGAGTTGGAGAAGCAACCTCAAAACGTGCAGTTGAGTGTGTGTGACCTCATCATCCTTATATATGTAACCCAAGAGTTTGAAAACCTAAAATTTCTAGAGCAATAAAGTGACTGGTAACATTAAGTAGATAGCATATTGCTGATTGCTAATGATGTTTAAAAATTTAACTGTTGAATTAGATTTTGGTGGCTGAAGACATTTACTTGGAAGTTACTGGTTTTCCTTTTGTCTACAATTTATTTTCTATCCTGAAATATTATTTGTTTTCTGGAAATACCGTATGTGCTTTCTTCTGCTGTCCCCGTTGTTATTAATGTCTTACCTAGCGATTGGAACATTTCTCCAAACTGAGCAATGAACTCCGGCACAGTGTTCTTGAGAAGTAAGTAAAGGGCTTGTTCAGACTCGCGGTGTCCATTTCTAGTCCCCTCTCTGTGGGACAGCCTTGACATCTTGCTGTCTCTTCTGAGCGTTTCCTCTCAGGCTTGAGAATTAAAAATATTTTCATAAAGGGAAAATTTGCGTTGCTTTTAACATAATTCTAACATTAAAATGACTACAAATGGCGACATTCCTTTTAATTGAGACTCTCACATTAACCAGAAGTGCAGGATCTGGTAGGCTCACGTTTGACTACAAATGCAGACTTGGTAGCAAAGCTTGATTTATAAAGCAAACACTTAATAAACTCTGGCATGAGAAAAGTCTCCAATTTGACTATCACTAGGTGTTTAGTTTACCTGAAATTGTAGTGAGGAACTCTACAGTAAGAATAATTACAACCAGCCAATTTAGCATCAAAGTTAGAGGGTGACATGCATGGTTGTCAAGTTGAGATGAGAGAATGACAAGAGCAGTCTTCAGAACGAATGCTGTACGTACGAGGAATGACTTCTTCCTGCGTAGCTCCTGGCTCACAGGTGTAGAAGAATTGCTGGAGCCCCCGGGACTTCCGATTCTTCAGGAAGTAGTACAGTGCCATTTTCCTGCCAGCACTTTTCCAGGAAACCCTCATGGCCAAATGGGAGCCTTGTAGGAAACCTGCTTTCTTCTGTTTCTCTTGGGTACTTGATTCCTCGTGAATCGGAACTCTTTGCAGCAGTCACTCAAAGGGGACATTTCTTAAATACAATTTGTATTTAAATGTTCTTAGCATGAACATTGCTGTGGTGAAGTGCTCTAGAAAGCAAGCCAGCCTTCATTTTTGGGGTGTCTTTAAAAAAAAAAAATTGGATCTTCAGGAAGCTCCTCTATAGAGAAAAATCAAGAACTCATTAAAGCGGAAGTCATGGATGATCAGAGGTGTCAGCTATGTAACTAAGATGGCCAAAGCTGTTGATTAGAAAAATAAGGATCAAAAATTCAGGTGGGGGGGTGGGGTGTTCAGGATATAACTATTGTTCTTTCTGGGAAGGAAAATGAAGGGGTGTATATAATAAAGGAAAGACCTCATTTTTTAGACATTTCTATCAGAATGAATGGAATTGATTTATTTAACACAATTATTCTGAATCCCTCCCCCCAACACAGGATCTGATGCTGCTCTCAAAGGTCTCATTCAAATTACGTTAATTTGGGTACTAAGGAAGGCAAACCTCCCCGGAGAATGGAGCCGCCTGCGGTTGTGTTTGTGACCAGTAGGTGGCACTCTGCCCTCATGTCGGTGCCCCCCCCCCAACACACACATCCCCCAGCAGGGTTTGCTGAAAGGTCAGGGAAAGTGCTGAGTCAGCCATAAAACTCACCATCTGAATGGTACAGCCATGTTCGCGTACAATTATTTTTTACTCAACACATACTTGGTAAGCGTTTGTTATGAGTATACTTATTAATAATGAACGGTTTAAAACTGGAAGGAAGGACCTTGTCAATATTTGCTTTCTAGTTAGCCGGAGTGATGTATGTCTCAGATCCTGATCTAACTGGTTTGGGTTTTTTATTCTAAGTGCCTCGCTCCCCCAGACACCTCCATTGTAACACTGTCTTACTTTGTTCCTCTTCTGTTCTCAGCTAAGTAGGAAAATACTAGTGAACATTTTATAGCCACACTAGATAAAACAGTTTAGCACCTTTCCATAGTAGTTCAAAGCAGGAGGGATATTTTTAGGTATCCTATTAAGAATGGAGCTAGATTTGAAAATTGAGTGTGGTGAGTTGAAGGGTCACGTTTCTCTTGATACCTGGTTAGAATTTCTCTAGGGTGAGGTGAATCCCACAGAGACTGACAGGCAGCGTACCAAAGGCACGTGCTTGTATGTCTAGGAGTTAGTCCGGTGGATAGCTTTAGTAAGCACTTCTGGGTAGAAGATTATTACTAGGCATGGTAGGCAGGATAATAAAAGGAAGTGCTAAAAGATTGGGGAGGTTTTGGTGGTAATTATTTCAGGAAATGTTTTTCTGTTGAGGTGAGACCCCGGCGGAGTTCTTTATTTAGGAGGAACCCTTTCCAGTGGGTGGAGTTAGCTCCAGTAGCTGTTCGCCTCCTGTGCACTAGGGAAACGGACCTGCACTGAGTTTGGGTTGGCGTGGCAGGGTTAAGAAGTGCAGTGCAGAGTCTGAGGAAAGGGCGAATGTCTTTGTTGGAATTGAAGTTGTTCATGTTCCAAAGCAGAGAAAAGGACTGAGAGTCATTTCATTTTCTCCTCCATAACTTCATTTGAAACGACTTTTTTGGCATGTTTAGCATTTGAAAATACCTTTCTTTTCTAGGTTCATGATGGTTGTAATATCAAAATGTTCTTTTCCTTTGTAACTTTGAAGCAGACCTCCTTTTTTCACAGAAGTTTTGCCGACATATATTTTTACGTTGAGACCCAATGGGCAAATAACTTGTGTGGATGGCAATTATGAGGTGTGTATATTGGAAGTAATGTAAAAGGGTCACAATGATTAAAAACAGGCATAAAAAATACGTGATTTATAAACATTACTTTTGGTGCTCTATATAATAGGATATATTGAACTGAAAAATCTGTATATATGGCATGTCAGCATTTCTTAGTAACTGCTTTTGAATCCATTTTTAATATCTAATATTGTACAAGTTGGGGAGTTTTACTCTTTGGGCCAATACTATGCAGACTATAAATTTATAAAAATAAATGGAAAAATTCATCATTCCCCTGTATTCAAGACCAAAGCACATAAATGCTAATGTGGGGCTCAGAGGGGAAATACAGTTCTCCTGCATATTTGAGAAAATGTGAAGCCCTTTCAAGAAAATCTAATAAACATAATAACCATAGCCTGCTGACACGAAGGAAAAAGGACCTCATTTGCGCTTTCTTCTGTGTAGCGATTTACTGGTCCCTCCGGATTTCCAAATTGGATCACTGCAGTAAATTATCCATGCTGGTACCTGTGGAAGTAAGCCCTGGGATCCCTCGTTGTTGTATGTTCTGCTTAAATCAGCAAGAATGATAAATTTGATGGTCTGAAATTGGAAGTATCTTGGGCTTTCGTTGGTGATTGAGCTAAATAATGCCTCCACTTGTAATTTATTGCGACCCCTTTTCGCTGTCTGTGCTCTGAGTGTCGAATATTTATTCCAATACAAATTAAATTGCTGTTCCTTCATCTGTATTGTTATACCTCAGATTTTATTGGTGTAAAAATCCAATGGCGTAATAAAAATCTCTCTGGGTTACAAAAGAACATTGACAGTTACAATTCTGCTTTCCTTGAGTTTAATTGCCTTATTATTGCACAGAGGTGAATTTCAACATCCTTTATTGTCCCCAGCCCGGCACAGATTATGGAAATGCCGTGAGTTTGTGGTCTGCTGGCGGAACTGGCAGAAAGTTAAATTGCAGCGGGTCTCCCAGCTGGTGGCTTGCTTGTTTCTGTATGCTTCTGCCTAGTGCGTTCCACACTTACAGAACAGTGGGTGAGTTATTTATGGTCCTCAGATGGTTCACAGTGTGCAGTGTGCAGCATGCCCAGTCACGGATCAACACAGGGCAGCCTCGGGGAATAGTTTTCCCCTTTCAGCGTTTAGCGTTGGCTGGTGTTTTCCGAGGCATTTTCAGAACTGTGGCAGTAGACAGTGGGCCGCACAAAGAGCGTTAAACAAATCCTGGTCCCCCTGGAGATTCTAATAACTGACAAGGAGTGATGGGAATTGGCTCTGTAGGAGCAATTCTGGTAAGTGTGAGTAAACACCGGACTAGATAACAGACCAGTTGGCTACATAAAGGGCAGTGTTTGGAAGCCCGGTGAATGCAGAGACTTAGGCAGATGGATTTCCTGAAGGTGAATGGTTACAGGGTCTTAGTGATGCACGTCATTGGCTCGTAGTGCTCTTTCGTGTACTGTGGGAGGGTTGGGAGTCTTACATCATAATTCTGAGCTGTGGAAAGGACAGGTCATCTCATTCCTTGAAGCCGGTGGAGTGAAGAGTCTTCTCAGGGATATGGAACACAGATGTTCTAGAGAGGAGGAGGATTACATCAACACACGTCGTTCTTTTCTTACAGAGAATTTTGACATGTAGACTTGTAAGCCCCAAAGTATTGCTACTGGGCCTCCAGTTCATAGGTGCACAGATTTCTTCTAAATGGAACATGTTGCGCTGATGGCTCTCAGGAATACCCATGTCTCAGCTTTCATTTGGGTGCCTTCAAGAAAAGTAGACCTACTCACGACCCACTTCCAGGAGCATCTGCTGGGCCATTCCGGCAGAGAAGCCAGCTCAGAAGGTAACGGTGACAGTACTGATAGATTGTTCTCAAAGGACACAGGATGATCATGGCACCTTACCAAGTTTTAATAAAAGAGAAAACTACATATGTGAGAAAAAGGCCAGGAAAGTTAAGCCGAGGAGGGTAAGGAGGGTCCCCACCCCCTACCCCCCATTCATGACAGTGCCCCTGTTCATTTGCCAAAGATAACATACTCAAGGCTCCTTGGATTTGCAATGATGGTCTTGGTGCTATGAATTGAGGAGTTCATGCCTGGAAATTTATTTCTTATCCAAAGCATATACTTCATATTTTTGAAGTGTTTAGAAATTGCCACTTTGACTCTTTATCTAAAAAGTTAAATTACTTTTTTTTTTTCCGCGACTCACCACATGCATGGGCTTATTTTTGAGTTACTGTCACTTGTGTCAATATATCTCCCTTTGCTGAGACAGTATACCATTTCAAAATAAAAGCAGAAGCACCTTCCATACAAGAATATTTGAGCTGTTTTTAGACTATTTTGACTCTCATGTTTTCAATTACATAAAAATTTCCAGGAGTAAAGATAATCAGTGTCAGTGTGGGAATTACACCCGATCTGACCCCACCACACTGAGGTGCAACACTAAGGGTGTACAGCCAGGGGAGCAGAGCAACGAAGTCCCCAAGGAATACCAAAAACTGACTTTGGGGCCAGGGCCTGGCACCCCATCAGACTCAACCAGAAAACACTCCTAAAGGTCAACAGACAGACCTTGACCTGTTTACAGGCTTTACTTTTTTTTTGGTCATTGTTTTTTGTTGCTTTGTTTTCTTTTATTGCTTTGTTTTGCTCTGCCTTATTTTTGTGCATCTTATTATCTCTGTAGGTCTATCTAGATCACATAGGCGGGATAAACAGTCTGGAGGTGAAAACAACAGGACCTATGATTGGGGGGACATGGGAGAGGGGGAGGTGGGGGAAAGGAAGTGGTTGTTAAACTCAGGAACAAGGGACCAGCAAGGGATCTGAGATCAATGGCAAGCAGGGCATAGGAGGACTGGTAGGGCTTGATTACGGGCAATGTAACTGAGAGGAATTCCTGAAACCTGAATGAAGGCTGAGCATAATACTAGGACAAGAGGAAAGTAAAAGGAAATAGAGGAAACAACTTGGAGGGAAAGGGCATTTATAGAGATCGAAATACAGGCATGTACATATGTAAATATGATGATGGGGAAATAGATCTATGTACATTTATTTATAGGTTTAGTATTAAGGTAGCCAATGGACATTGGGCCTCAAGTACTCCCTCAACGCAAGAACACTTTGCTCCATTAACCTGGCAGTCTGTGATGCTCACCTTCCCAACATGATCACTGAAGATAAAGCGGGTGCATAAGCAAATGTGGTGAAGAAAGCTGGTGGTGCCCAGCTATCAAAAGATATAGCATCTGG
>NW_022111369.1:55626756-55628968 GCF_000313985.2 Echinops telfairi
TAGCTTTACCAGGAGGATTAGGGGGAGATAAGGGAGAAAGGGGAACCAATCACAATAGTCTACATATAACCATCTCCCTGGGGGATGGACAACAGAAAAGTGGGTGAAGGGAGATATCGGACAGTGTAAGACATGAAAAAATAATTAAAATTTCCCAGGGTTAATGAGAGAGGGAGGTCAAAAATGGGCTGATACCAAGGGCTCAAGTAGAAAATGTGTTGAGAATGATGATGGCAACAAATGTACAAATGTGCTTGACAGAATAGACGGATGTATGGGTTGTGATAAGAGTTGTACAAACCCCCAATAAAATGATTTTTTTAAAGATATTCACTGTCAAAAAATGATACTCAAAATGAGTAAGTAAATACTTATTCTAAAAGGAAACTACCAAAGATTTTTGCTTATCTTTCTTTTGCTTCTCATTGTTACAGCAAAGTCAAAGGATCTTCAAGGTTTCTTTACAACTATATTTTGGTTTTTCTATTTAGTGTACTTGGTAAAAATGGCTTCATGGCCACTATAATCATTATATAAAGATATTTAGGAAATGTTAGCATATGTTCACTCATTATCAGTGTCTTTTAGCCTTTTGATATTTAAATGTACAAATAGCCTTGAAGCATATTTATAAAATCATTCTTAGTTTACTTAATTTCTATATATTGGTAGCTGAAACAGACTTTCAAACATTAAAACATTAGAATCTTTTAATTCTAAGCAACCTGCCCCCTAGTGGCAAGTTTTCTGAAAAACAATACCCTTTCATTTTACATATAATAAAAAATTGTCGAGGGAGGGCGGGGCGGGGAGGCTACATAGTCTTACTTTTGGTTTTATTTTCAGTTGGCTTTTACATTAAGCAGTCGACTTTTTAAAAAAAGTATGAAATGGCTTCTTATGATTTCAGCCTCCCAGTATTATTTTTTAAAAGAAAATTGAAGTATAAAATAATCCTTTCTGTATTTTCAAAACGAAACAGTAGCACCTGCCTGTTACTTTGCACTGTGGTGGCTAGCATGCTGCTATGAGGATATCTCTTTTGCCATGAAACCAGAAAAGCTGGGTGATGGAGGGCTACCATTCCTGAACACTGTGCTCAAAGCTTCTGTAGAAGAAGCCTGGTTACCAGTCTTTCTGAGCCATGGAAGCGGGATGAACCCTTGCAACTGTGACTCCAAATCTTTAAGCCTTAAACCCAAAAATATCCTCCAAAGTCAGCTTAAAACCAAAACAGTAGTTTGGCTTAGCTAATAAAGAATGTTGGCCTTAAGACCGATCTCTGGAATCAACTTGACAGCAATCACTCAACAGATAGAAGAACGTTAGTGGAGAATGAGTTCATGGTCATGGCAGGGGAACTACTGGATGTGAGGGTTAGAATGGCTGCAGGGGTTGAGTGTAAGAAATGCACTGGAATGTGCGTCTAGAAACAGTTGTATGTTTTTGTTGTGTATATTCTCAATAACAAAGTTCTATTTTAAAACTTGTGTCCTTATATGTCTGATTTTATCCTGAAATACTCAAAGATGGGTTAGAATCTCTCACTATGATTACAGATTTGTAAAGTTCTCACGATTTTCTCATTTTTTTACTTTATGCATATTTGAGGCTATATTACTCAGTTAATACAACTTTTTATATTTGGTTAAGATCTTATTATATAATGATTCACTATGCTTGAACATAATTTTTCATTGAAGCTAGTTTCTTTTAGCAGGGGTCTGTATTCCAGGTTTCTTTTGCTTACTGTTGATTTTCTCATCCTTTGTGCGTTAGGTGTGACTTTTATGAATAACTGTGGTGAATTGTTTTGTCAGCTTGTCGAACAACAGGCTACTACCACTTCTCAAAATACATGTGTAGTTTTGGTTACATAAAGTATGAGAATGTGAGTTTGTGGACACCTTGTAAATACAGGCTCGCGATTATGAATTCTGAAGGGGAATTTTTCATCTAGCATCCCAGGTAGAAAAAGGCAACTTTCTTTAAATTTCAAATGGAGTTGTTAACAGACATTCCCTTGAGTGGGCCTTCTTATGTGTGCTAGTTCAGGTTGACTAGAGAAACAAATCCAGAGGCCCTCATATGTGTGTAAGAAAGAGCTTTACATACAAGAGCAATTGAATATTGAGAAAATATCTCAGCCCAGTCCAGATCAAGCCCATAAGTCCGATATTAGCCCAAATGTCTGATACCAATCTATAAGTTC
>NW_022111369.1:55629753-55631315 GCF_000313985.2 Echinops telfairi
TTGCATGCACATGAGGCTGTTGGAAATAGCATGATGGCTTGCATTTGGATCTTTGTTCTCAAAGTGACTTTTTTTTTAAAGGTCATTTTGTTCAGATTAATTCAAAAGATTAACATCTTTTAATTTCTCGAATGCTACTTCCAGCCTGTTAGTAGTGGGTCCAAGTAAAATGAAATCCTTGACAACTTAAATTTTTGTTGCTTCATATGTGGTGGTTTTGGCTTTCTCTACATCGAGTTACAAGCCTTACTGAAAACCGCATTATGATTTTCATCAGTAAGTTCTTCAAGTCCTTGCTTTTAGCAAGCAAAGTTGGATCATCTGCATCTCAAAGGTAGTTAATAAGCCTTTCTCCAACCCTGATGCCACATTTGTCTTCATATATTTCAACATTTATATTATTTCTTTAGCAAAGCAGGGGTCCTCAAACTACAGCCCGCGGGCCACATGCGGCCCACTGAGGACATTTATCTGGCCCTCCGGGTGCTTTTTCCCCGTTTTGTTTTTTTACTTCAAAGTAAGATATATGCAGTATACATAGGAATTTGTTCATGTTTTTTTTTAAACTATAGTCCGGCCTACAACAAGTCTGAGGGACAGTGAACTGGCCCCCTGTTTAAAAAGTTTGAGGACCCAGAATCGATAAATATGGTGAAAAGATAAAACCTGATGCACCTTATCACCTTTCCAGTATTCTCCATGTTCTGCCAAGATCCATCGTATGTCAATGATATTCTCCTATGTTCTCTTCCTATTTAAAAAAAATCATTTTATTGGGAGCTCGTACAACTCATCACAATCCATACTTATATCCATTGTGTCAAGGACATTTGTACATTTGTTGCCATCATCATTCCAAAACATTTTCTTTCTACTTGAGCCCTTGGTATCAGCTCCTCATTTTCCCCTCCCTCCCAGCCCCCCTACGCCCTTTCTTACTTGGATTTCTGGTAGTTTCCTGTCAATGTACTACTGGAACCATTTAAAATGATCTTCAACTTTACTTGTGTGATGTTAATAATATTCTTGGATAATTTCTGCATTGTGTTGGATCACTTGTCTTTAGAATGGATCTTTTCTAGTCAGTTGGCCAGCTAGCCGTCTTCCAGATTTCTTGGCAGAGTAGAATGGATGGCTTCTCGCATCGGCCTGTGGAAGCATTTCCCTTGGCATTTTGTCAATTCCTGGAGCCTGTTTTGCACGATTATCTTCAGTGTGGCTCAGGCTTTTCCCTTCAGTGTCACCCGTTTTCATTTTTGCTTTGAGCATTTTATGGCGTGCTCTCAGTTCTTAATCATATACCACCTCCTGAAATGATGGAACCAACTTTGACCAGGGCCTCTGCCTCATTATGCCCACCGTTTTATGATTTTTCCTTCAGTTTTTTTCAGTTTGAGGATTGCCGAGTGGTTTTCCACATCGAGATCTCCGGCCATTTCATTATACTCACCCTCAGAGCCACCCTTGGAAATCGTTTGTTCAGCTCTTAGGTCATTGCTTCCATTTACTTTAGATACTCTAGGGACAAGTTCCAAGCTCTATTCTGACATCACTTTTTTTTT
>NW_022111369.1:55631415-55633259 GCF_000313985.2 Echinops telfairi
CCCTTTCTTACTTGGATTTCTGGTAGTTTCCTGTCAATGTACTACTGGAACCATTTAAAATGATCTTCAACTTTACTTGTGTGATGTTAATAATATTCTTGGATAATTTCTGCATTGTGTTGGATCACTTGTCTTTAGAATGGATCTTTTCTAGTCAGTTGGCCAGCTAGCCGTCTTCCAGATTTCTTGGCAGAGTAGAATGGATGGCTTCTCGCATCGGCCTGTGGAAGCATTTCCCTTGGCATTTTGTCAATTCCTGGAGCCTGTTTTGCACGATTATCTTCAGTGTGGCTCAGGCTTTTCCCTTCAGTGTCACCCGTTTTCATTTTTGCTTTGAGCATTTTATGGCGTGCTCTCAGTTCTTAATCATATACCACCTCCTGAAATGATGGAACCAACTTTGACCAGGGCCTCTGCCTCATTATGCCCACCGTTTTATGATTTTTCCTTCAGTTTTTTTCAGTTTGAGGATTGCCGAGTGGTTTTCCACATCGAGATCTCCGGCCATTTCATTATACTCACCCTCAGAGCCACCCTTGGAAATCGTTTGTTCAGCTCTTAGGTCATTGCTTCCATTTACTTTAGATACTCTAGGGACAAGTTCCAAGCTCTATTCTGACATCACTTTTTTTTTTAATGTGTTTTTGCTTTCTTCTTGCATGAAGTTCTTGATATCATCCCACAGATCTCTGTCTCAGTGTTCAGTGTGTGAACACTCCTCATGAGGTGGTCTCTAAGTTTTGGTGGAGTGCACTCAGGGTGGTTTCTCCCGCTTTCGTGGAGCTCCGCTGGCACCGGGGAGTAAGTGCTGACCTGCTACTAAAAGGCTGGCACTTGGAACCCACTGACTGCTCTTGAGAGAAGGGAGAGGCCGTCTGCGTCTGTAAGGACTTATAGCTGGAAACCCCTCTGGAGCGCTCTGTCTACCGTGTCAGTAGGACCGGGAATCTACTCAGTGGCTGTTGGTTTGCGTTTGGTTTTGAATTTGCTTTCATCATTTTCAGATCCTAACTTGAACTTGCATGTGAGTAACTGATGGTGTCTTCGGCTGTCTTCCCCTAGTCTTCTGACATGATATTGGGCTCCTTTTCCTCTTTCCACAGATATATTCCTGCGTGTTCCATCTGGTGAGGGCCACATGTACAGTCATCATTTGTGTTGTTGGAAGGGGTAAAAGAGATTATTGGTCTTATAAAATGCCATCTCATGTGACTAATATCATGTCTGTCACTAAGAGCATATTTCCTAACTATGGATCTATCTTTGTTTCCAACCTTTCCACTCTATTCAGTAATAATCCATGTATCTTTATTTCATGTTTGATCAATTTCAACTGCATAAGTTGGTAAAAAAATCTATTTTTCCCATCTTTGACATCAAGTGGTTGCTTCCTGAATTTGTGTAATATTCATACTCACTGGTTTTCGTACAGGTATAGGGATATTTTTCTGTCACTAACAAAAGCAATACAAGAGTCTTCAGGATAAAACCTGACAGACTCGTTTTGATGAATGTGATGCTACTCTGACTTCAATTTGTTATTTCTGGCAAATGATTGCCTGTCAGAGGAAGCCAGCCTCTAACAACCAAAGGGTCCCTAGGTGCAATTCGATGGCGATCATATACGAAGATCATAGTAAAGTCATAGAAGACAGGAAAGATAGGAGAGAGAATAAAATAAAGGAGTCAGACACATTTTATAGTATCATGCTGACCTCAGCCCCTCTTGGTGGTTCACGTGGAAGTGGGCGAAGAGAGGAGAGGGAATCTTTACTGTCTTGGGAAGTTTATAGGTAACCGTAGGCCATGCATACTCAGTAGTTACATATGTCACAAGGTGGGTG
>NW_022111369.1:55637186-55638319 GCF_000313985.2 Echinops telfairi
TACGCAAGAGCAACACTGTGGCCAATAGAAGATGACTCTTGAGGATCATGTGAGCGTGTGTATGTGGACATGCTTGTCTGCAGGAGAGGTTTTTAAGAACGATTGTACAAACTTGTCTAAACCAACAGTTACATTATAGTATATTAACACTATACTAGGTTTCTCATTTTACCTTTGGAGAGTCTGGGACTTTGAAATTTAAAGAACTTCCCTCAGAGTTGAGGTCAATGCTGGTTTAAACTTAATGCTACTTAGTTTTAAGTCAGCGCACTTCTTGGCAGAAAAGAAACTGCAGCTGTTATTATTATTTTTCTTTCTTCTGTTAAAAGGCCAAACCTTTTATAGACGGTTGGATCTTGTTTCCCCCACAATTTCAGGGTCTTAAAGGCTGACACAAGGGTAGAAAGCAAAGGCGCCATCATTTAGCAAAATCATATCCGTCTGTAACCCCAAGAGCTCTTTCAGAAGTACATCTTCAAAATCAGTAAATGATTAAAAGTCCTCTCCTAAAGGATGCTCTTGCAAAACTGTCCCAAATGAATGTATAAGGAGGATGTAAAAATAGTCAAAACGAAGTGAGATGCTCAAAACGAAATGTACCTCTAATGTGTAGTGAGTGAGGGCCAGAATTACAATTTTGTTTTCTTTAGAGACTGCCATAAATTACGAGCAACTTGATGATTCTTGTGAGGATGTAGTGGAGGTAAGGCTATTATTATTAGAAGACAGTATAGGTAGACGCTGATTTCTCTCTGATGACTTTATAGTACATTGGTTCTGACATAAGTGGAATGCTTTTTTTTTTAACATTTTCATTATTTTATTATCATCTTTACAAATTTTATCATGTTTTGCCTTTGGTTGGAAGCATTATACCTGAGAATGTAACACCAGCAAGTTACACATTGCAACATTTTTGCATTACAGTGAACCCTCGCCACTTCGCCCTTCGACTTCCGCGGCTTCACTCTATCGCCGTTTTTTGCGTAACAGCGCATGCTCTGTCATTACTGCCACTGATTGGCTCTTACTGTACACGCTTCTGTCTGCATCGCTACGTATCGGAGCTACGTATCAGATGCATTTTTGCTTTTGTACAGTGTACTGTAATTGTTTGCGATTTTTAAGAAATT
>NW_022111369.1:55639593-55645024 GCF_000313985.2 Echinops telfairi
TGATTTACAAATAAGGAATCCTACTTCGCGGAATTTCATTTATCACGGTAGGGTCTAGAACCAATTAACCGCGATAAACGAGGGTTCACTGTACAACAACAAACAAACACAAACCCCGGTAGTATAAGTGTAATTCATTGTAACTGCACTTGTCAAGGCTCTAAGGCTCTGAAGTTCAGTAGACTTTTCATATCTGCTTTCTGTTATTTTGTAGCTGTATGATTTATTTTACCCTCTGTAAAATAGGGAGGATGATAATAATAATACCCCACAGCTCTGTTGAAATGATCAAAGGAACTCAAGCACAGTGCTTTACCTAAAAGGGTTCAACAAATTATGAACAGTTCTTAAGCACATTTTATTGATTAATTTGAGTAGTTATTCAGATCATTTCTCATTTATCTGTATTCTAAAGACTTCTAAAATAAGCACTGTTATTCTACAGGTACTTCAAAGTAGGACTAGAATTGGACCACTTCAGCGGACGCCCTAGACCAAACCACCTTCCGATCTCATCTCAGATGATTACAGTACCTTCCTCACTCTCTGCCCCTTCTGCTTGTCTCCTCTGTCCCCCACTGTCTGCTGGAGCATGAGGAGCCCGAGTCTGTAAAAATATGCCAGCATATGTCCCCTCTGCGCCAAACTCTTCAGTGCTTTCGCCCCGAAGTCTTTGCAGAGGCCGACAGTGTCACCTTCTCCCCGCCCTAATCACCTGAGACTTTCTCCTTTGTACTTGGTGTTCCCACCACACTGACCTTGCTCTTCCTTGTGTGGGGATTTGTACTTGCGTCCCTTTGGCCTAAAGTGTTATCCCAAAGCTCCCTTTACTTCACTCTTTTACTTCCTTCAGATATGTCCTCAAATGTCACCTTGCCACACACTAAATACATGACAACCGTGCCGACATCAGCGTTTCTTCTAGTCCTTCTTTGCTTTATTGCTCTCAGTAGCACTTACCATCTGCTGATATATTTCCTTCTTCATTCTGTTTGTCATCGTGTAAACTTCAATGGGGTAAGATCCTTCTGTTTTGTTTACAGCCTGTTCCTAAAGCAAAGTACACCAAAAACAACAGGGACAACAAGCTCCCTGTCATAAAGTTGATTCCAATTCATAGTGACCCTGGCAGTTAGCAAAACAATGTGTAGCCACTATGCCACCAGTGATCCTGAAAAATCGTAGGTGCTCATTAAGTAGCTGCTGAAGGCCTAAAACAACCCGCCTTACTAGTTAAAAGGAGCCCTGGGGCTCAGTGACTCAACTGCTTGGCTGCTAACCCAAAGGCCAGCAGTTCAAACCCATTAGTTGCTCCACGGAAACAAGGAAAGGCCAATCTGTGTCCATCGAGATGGACAGCTTGGGAAACCCCATGGGGAAGTTGTTCTCTGTCCTATAGGGTTTCCTATAGGAATGAACTCCGTGACAGTGGGTAGTTAGGTAAACCATAAAGGAACAGTCTCTGGGAGAAGTAGGGAATCAGGCTCAGCTGCTCGGCAGGACACTGCAGCTTTCTGTAGCTGCCTTTGGACTACTATGGCTGGACTTGTGCCACTACCTTTGCCTTGTACCTCATCCTCTGTCAGAAGGTCTTCCACAAGATGCCTGACTTTTCCCACTACTTTCTTTCAAGCTGAAGCCCCACCGAGATGCTCTGTGGGGGCCTTTGTCACATGGGCGGGGCCCTAGTTACAAAGGAGCCTGGGAAAGGCAATTTTAGGCATTATCTTGATGAGGTGAAAATCATAAGGGGGACATTCCCCAGGTACTGGACGTATGCTGAAAATGTTTGAAAGACACAAAATATCTTAAACACCTGTCACCGGTGCGGAATTCTATAATTTCTTTTAAAAAAAAATCCAGGCCAAGAGATGTTAGTTTAGTTAAAAAGTACTTGTAATTCAGAATTTGTTTCCAGTAGCAGTTTTTAAATAATCTGTCCACTTTTAAGTGGTGGGTGGAGGGTGGGGTGGAAAGGGGGAACCGATTACAAGGATCTACTTATAACCTCCTCCCTGGGGGATGAACAACAGAAAGTGGGTGAAGGAAGACATCAGACAGTGTAAAATATGACAAAATAATAATAATTTATAAATTATCAAGGGTTCATGAGGGAGCAGGGAGTGGGGAGGGAGGGGAAAAATGAGCTGATACCAAGGGCTCAAGTAGAAAGCAAATGTTTTGAGAATGATGATGGCAACAAATGTACAAATGTGTTTGACACAATGGTTGTATGGATTGTGATGAGTTGTAGGAGCCCCCAATAAAATGATTAAAATTGTTAAAAAAGATAGAAAATGTATAAGGATGTGAGCTCAGTATTAGAAAAAGCAGCCAGGGTGTAAAATACTGCCCTGACTGTTTTCTGGGAGCCTCCGATGTGCTGCCCTCAGCACACAAGCCAGGTCAGTGGGCAGCCTGCTGCCCAGTTCACATGGCACCTTTGAGTCTGTGACTAAATTTGACACTGTTAAACCACTCCCCAACAACTTTTTCTTTTGTTTCTTTATTATGTTTGCAAGTAGGGGATAGGAATGACAATGCTAAATTATTAGATATTCAAGTTTAGACTCCACTTCCTGTCATTACTACACAATTTAGTTGCTGAAATATAACATCATGGAGCAGATGCTACAGTGCAGGTTAATCAGTAATTATTTTGTGTACTCTGGCCTCTGATTGCAGTTCATTTGTCACAGGCATGTAGTTTTACTAATTATTCTTTGACATCTTCTAAAATGGTTTTGGCTTTTTCAAACGCATTTTAAAAAATTTGTTGCTGCTTATTTTTCTTTCCTTTTGTTTAGTTAGTTCTTTTCAATGTTCTATTCTTTCACTTGGCCTGATCCTTTGGAAAGGTGAGACAAGAAATGTGAAATGCTTGCATTGATTTGTTCCTTGTGGCAAATACACTAAAGCCACAGCCAGGCTCCTTCCCGTTGCAGGCCTCAGTTTCCAGAAAGATGCTAATCAGAAGGTTGGGGGTTTGAGTCCACCCAGAGGCACCTAGGAAGAAATGCCTGGCAATTTACTCCTAAAATATCAATTGTTGAAAACCTAACACTACAGAGGTCAGATGTGCTTCCACCCTCTATCCTTCTTAACCCAGTTCTGACAGCCATTGTCTTTCTACCACACTCCTTTTTTCAGCTTGATGCTGTCATTCATTGCTTTGACCACACAGAACTCACAACACTCACATTTATGAGGGAAGTGACAGGTTACAATTCAGGGGACAAATGCTTAGGATACATTTATTCAGTCAGATGATTTCTTCTCTGTTGTGCCTGCAGGCAAGCCTCTTTCTGACACTTGGCCTTTTGACTGGGCCTCTGCCTTTTTCACGCAATGCAGTAAAGCTCTTTCAGGGCTGCCAAATAATGCCCAAAGGGCATGCCGCTCTACTATAGACCTCAGCCCAACAGCACTCTGCTCCAGCTCTGGGTGCCAGCAAGCCCAGTAACCCCAAGTAAGTGGCCAGAGGCACCCCACTCCACGAGCTAGACACCTCCCCAGAAACATTCAACTCTACTTCCTCATGGCTGGAAGGCCACCACTCTGACGCATGCTGGGTATCGAGCTTCTGCGGTTGCTGCTCTGCCATTCCTCCAGTGTTCAAAGCTGCCACCTGGAACTAGGAGGTTCAATGCATAGGGATCTTAGGGCCCACAGGACACGCTATTCTCCTGATTCTTCACACATACATATGTGTGAGTGCGTGCACACACACACAGACACACGTACACAGCTCTTTTTCTGAGATGGCTAATTTTATACCCAGCAGGATGCCAATCTCGGCTAATCCTGTGACATCCTCACAAGTTCTGTTGCAGACACTGTGTCAATCCATCTCCTTGATGGTCTTTCTCTTTTTTTGCTGAGCCTCTACCAGGCATGATGTCCTTTTGCACAGACTGGTCTCTCCTGACAATATGTTCAGAGCAGATAAGACAAACCTCAGCACCCTAGATTTTATGAGTATTCTGACTGTGCTTCTTTTAAGACAATATGTTCCCCTTCGGGTAGTCCATGGTACCCTCAATTTTCTGCATCACCACCGTAATTCAAATGCATCCGTTATTCTGTGGTCTTCTTAACTCAGTATCCAAATTGCACATACATATGAGGCAGTTGGAAATACCATGGCTTGGGGCAAGCACACCTTATCCTCAATGTAACACTCTTACTCTTCATCGCTTTACAGAGATCTTGTGCCAACTTTCTCAATGCAAGTCATCACTTGATTTATTGACTGCTGTATTGATTGTGAATCCAAATAAAATCAAATCATTGACGTCGCCTTTTGCTCCATGTATCACAATGGGACCTATTGGGGTTCTGTTGTGAGGACGTGTTTTCCTTACATTGAGTTGTAATCCATACTGGTGGCTGCAGTCTTTGATTTTCCTCAGTAAGTGCTTTTCCCAAGCAAGGCTGGGTCATCTGCTTATCAAAGGCTATTAATCAGCCTTCCTCCCATCCTGATGCCTCATTCTTTGCCATATATAGGCCAGCTTTTCCGATTATTTGCTCAGCATACAGAGTGAATAAGTATGCTGAAAGGATACAACCTTGACACACATTTCTTCATTTTAAACCAGACAGTATTCTCTGGTTCTGTTTGAACAACTGCCTCTTGGTCTATGTACAGGTTCTGCAGGAGCACAATGTCCTGGAATTTCCATTCTTGGCACAGTTATCCATAGTTTCTTATGATCCACACCGTTGATTGCCTTTGCCCCTAGTCAATGAAAGCCCAAATAACATTTGATTATGATTTTGGTGGTGCTTTAAAAATCAGCACAAAAATTTTTTTAAAAAAAATCAGAGCACAAATTTTGCATTCAACAACTGAAACAATTTATTCACCCACCCCAAGGTTTGCTCTGCTCTCTCTCCCATCACCCCCACCTCTGTCTCTTAAGATACTCTCTTCTTTTTCACTCAAGTGAACACCTCTCTGTCCTCTCTGGCCTTTTCATTTTGGCTTGTGCCCTTAATGCAAATGAAGTGTCTGTGGAAGCCTTTGCTCCATGCGCATCTACTTTGAGGAGGCAGCTGGCCCCCAATTGTATTTTGAGTCCCTCCCCCTTTGAGGGGTTCATCGTGTGGCACGCTGTCAGACAGCATTGCACTGCTAGCCTCCAGGTTCTCAGTGGGTTGTTTTTCAGATGACCTCTCCCTTCTCCTGAGTCTGTTCTTCGTCTAAAGACTTCCCTGAACGCTCGCTCGTTAGACTGAGTGACCCTGCTGGCATTTGAAATAACAGTGTCATAGCTGCCAACATGACTGCAGCAGAAAAACCACCAAAGCATGACCCTGGACAGGTGAGTGGAGTAAACGGGAGCTAGGATCCAGGAATATGGTCATCATAAATCAGTCTTATTTTCATTCTCGGTAGAAGTAGAAGGATGAAAAAAGAAAAAGAAAA
>NW_022111369.1:55646323-55651647 GCF_000313985.2 Echinops telfairi
CACCATCTGCTTTCTTCACCACATTTGCTTATGCACACATTTGTCTTCAGTGATCATGTTGGGAAGGTGAGCATCATGGAATGCCAACTTAATAGAACACAGTGTTCTTGCATTGGGAGAGTACTTGAGTGGAGGCCTAATGTCCATCTGCTATCTTAATATCTGCACATAGATCTATCTATTTATCTATAATATATGCACATTAGATCTATAATATATGCAATAAACCTATAAATATATGCACATAGATCTATTTCCCCATCATCATATATAAATATATTTACATATGTACCTGCCTATATTTAGACCTCTATAAATGTCCTTTGCCTCCTAGTTCTTTCCTCTATTTCTTTTTTAAAAATCATTTTATTCGGGGATCATACAATTCTTATCACAATCCATACATCCATCCATTGGGTCAAGCACATTTATACATTTGTTGCCATCATCATTCTCAAAACATTTGCTTTCATCTTTCCTTTATTTGAAAAGACCTTTGTACCTTAATTTCTCTTCTGTAGCTAAGTGTTATAAGACAATGCATGTAAAGGGCATGGCAATTAGTCAATGATCAATAGTGCCAATAGTAAGAGCACTATAGAATGTATTTGTATGCTTATTGGACATTTTTATGTCTGCTCCAATCGAAAATAGTCTCCACCATGATGTTGGGTTTCTCCCTATTTTGTACATGCAGGACGCTGTTAAATGTGTCTCAAACGGGCATAAAGCAATATCTCTCAGTAAGGATGTAGTTTCTTCAAGGATTTAAGGTCAAAGGATATTCTACCAAGGAACCCCCAAGGAAACACTGCTGTATTTTTGAGCATTTGTGGTAAATTGAAAATTACCCCTCAGGACAATAGATGATGCCAATGTCGGTGTCGAGATTACATGGTAACATCAAGACCGTGTAGAAGTATTTTGACCTAAGTTGATGGAGGCTCCATTCTATGAGGTTGCATTGCAAGGGCCTCAGTTGCTTTATTTTTCAAACATGTCTGGCAAGTTAAGGCTACTGGAAGTTCATCAAAATTAATACAGAGTCTCTAAGACAAGTTATACTTGCATTCTCATAGGGGAAAGAAGGGCAGGGAAAAAACGAACCCAGAAGAGACTGGACTGTGCAACGGGGTTGTATTCTGCCCACCATAAAGCTTGGTATTAAAAGCACATAAACAACCCAACAAAAAGGATTTTAAAAAAATGTATCTTATGACAACAACAACAAAAAAGACATTCTCTAAAAATGATTAGGATATACAGGTAATAAAAAGTAAAATAAAAATTCTATTGTGAAAAATTTAAATGAAACCTAAGCAATTTTGATTTAGTCTTAGATTAAGATGATAGTTGAAATTAGGGACCACTGTTCCAGAGGAAAGTAAAAAGAAATAGAGGAAAGAGCTAGGAGGCAAAGGGCATTTATAGAAGTCTAAATAAAGGCATGTACATATGTAAATATATTTATATATGAGGATGGGGAAATAGATCTATGTGCATATATTTATAGGTTCAGTATTAAGGTAGCAGATGGACATTGGGCCTCCACTCAAGGACTCCCTCAATGCAAGAACACTGGCATTCTGTCATGTTCACCTTTCTGACACAATCGCTGAAGGCAAATGGGTACATAAGCAAATGTGGTGAATAAAGCAGATGGTGCCTGGCTATCAAAAGATATAGCATCTGGGGTCTTAAAGGCTTGAAGGTAAACAAGCGGCCATCTAGCTGAGAAGCAACAAAGCCCACATGGAAGAAGCACACCAGCCTGCATGATCACAAGTTGTCAAAGGGATCAGTTATCAGGTATCAAAAAAACGAAAAATCATATCATTGTGTGCTCACCTCCTTGATAAGATTGCTGAAGACAAATGGGTGCATAAGCAAATGTGAAGAATGCTGATGCTGCCTGGCTATCAAAAGATATAGCGTCTGGGGTCTTAAAGGCTTGAAGGTAAACAAGCGGCCATCTAGCTGAGAAGCAACAAAGCCCACATGGAAGAAGCACACCAGCCTGTGCGATCACGAGGTGTCGAAGGGATCAGGTATCAGGCATCATCAGAACAAAAAATCATACCATAGTGAATGGTGGTGG
Source organism: Echinops telfairi (assembly GCF_000313985.2). Lineage (NCBI taxonomy): Eukaryota > Metazoa > Chordata > Mammalia > Afrosoricida > Tenrecidae > Echinops > Echinops telfairi. Next base: position 55,648,422 of record NW_022111369.1, read on the forward strand.
GGGGAGTGCGGAGTGGAGACCCAAAGCCCATTGGTAGGCAACTGAAAATTCCCTTACAGAAGGGTCTCGGGGAGGAGATGAGCCAGTCAGGGAGCGATGTAGCAACGATGAAACATACAACTTTCCTCTAGGTCCTAAATGCTTCCTCCTCCCCCCAACTATCATGATCCCAATTCTACCTTACAAGTCTGGCTAGACCAGAGGATGTACACTGATACTGATAGGAACTGGAAACACAGGGAATGCAGGGCGGATGATCCCTTCAGGACCAGTGGTGTGAGTGTGGAGGGTGGGTTCGAAAGGGGGAACCAATTACAAGACTCTACATATAACCTCCTCCCTGGGGGACGGACAACAGAAAAGTGGGTGAAGGGAGATGTCGGACAGTGTAAGACATGAAAAAACAAACAAGAAGAAATTATGGACTACTGTAAGAATCCATGAGGTTGGTTATTCTCTTTGGTGTGGAAAGAATTAGAGTGATATTTAAAAGACATTTATATATAATTACCATAACATTAAGATGAAAACTTTATATGTAGTCTATCATAGTTGAATTTCTATTAAAATATATTTACTAGGAAGGGACTAGGTTTTCCAGTAATATTCAGTTTTCTGAGTAATTTTGAAGCTATAAGTAGTTATAGAATTGCATTTGTTATTCTTTGTAAGAGTTTAAAGTATGCTTAATTTTGGGAGTTAAATTTGCTTACCAATCTTGTGAAAATTTAATCACAGATGGTGAACCCATTAATCTGGTTATGTTTATCAATATAAAAGGCTATGTTGACTTTCTGAAAATCAGTAATAAAAGTATTCCACCTTGAAATAGTTATTTTGTTGTAATATAATGAAGTGACTCAGATTAGCTTTAAAACACAGTATCAAATTATGATATATATATGTGAACCACCATACATTCCATTACTTTATTTGTAACAGGCACTGGTACAGAAATGTATAAAGTAGGTTAAGATATCTACATCATGGTGCTTATTTTCTACTGAGAGACAAAATAAAAACTACACAGATAATTATCAGCAGTGATAACTACCTTGAAGTATACACAGTAGTAGAAAATTACTTCTTCTACTTGTGTAGTTTACAATTGTATTCATTGTGTATTTTCCAATGGTATTCTCTAATCTCTAGGGTCTGATATATATTGTATTGACTACACAGAACTCAGATAAAATTCATGATTAAGGGGTATATTAATGAATTTAATATGTTGTATTGCCAGTGAGAAATGCTCTCACTGGGTTGAGGTGTTTATCAGGACACGTCACAAAGTCCTTTCAGGTCTGCTCATAAATGCACAAAGGAGCACACTGCTCCGCTGGGTGCCTCAGCCAGAAGGCATTCAGCTCAAGTTCAGCAAACCCAGTTCCTTGAATTAAGTGCCCTGTGTCACCCCTCTCCAGTAAGGCTGAAGGCACTCAGCATCACTTCCATGGGTCAGCAAGCCCAGCTTCCCCAGTTAAGTGTTCGGAGGCACCCCACTCCGCAGGCTCCTGGTTCTACTGTTGCTCCTCTGATGTTATGGCTGTCTTCTGGCTCCAGGATAATCACTGTGCAGGGTTCTCAGGTCTAGAGGATGTGCTTCACTCTTGGCGTCTGCTGGTAATGAGATCCCTCCTCTTGCTTCTCCAAGGGCTTAAAATGAGCCGTAGGATGGCATTGCAGGGAATCTGGTTCATAATTACTCACATTATCTCCCCCCACCTTTTTTTTAACCAGACCTATGCAGGGGAAAGTAGTTTGGTGGATGTTCTAGACATCACCAAGAAGAGCCATACTAAACAATTCACGGCCCCTGCACTACTTCAGCAAGAGTGGTCAAAGGAAGTCTGAAGTAAGATCTGAATAGCACATGCAAGTAAATTTTTGCTGAAGCCCATTCAATAAGGGTTGCAACAGTACATTGACAGGGAGCTGCCACAATTTCAGACCAGATTCAGAAACGGTGTGGAACCTTCACTCAGTCGTCCTAATGTTTCCCTATGTCTTGACTTTCATCCTTCTTTCCTCTGGATGGGATGGGGCTACTTGTTGCACCTTGGATAGCTGGCGACTTAGGAGCTTTTAAGACCCTAGTCGGTAATGTGCCCTTCTCTTTTGAAGTACCGCAGAAGAGATTAAACAAGCAGGCAGAAGCAGAGGAGGGAGAAAAAGAGACGCCAGATCACAAGAATGCCCAGGCGTAGCAGCTCAAAGACAAACACTTTCCTCCAGATCCAATATAGAAAACCTTCCTCTACAGCCAGCTCAATCTACACCTTTAGCCTCTTAAATTGTGAGAAAAATAAACTTAAAACTCCAAAAACTACCACTGCCTATGCATAGTGACCCAGTAGGGCAGGGGAATGCCCCTTTGGGTTTCTCAGACTTTAAAAGATTCATTGGCGCAGTTTCATATTTATTTTCCCCTGTGGAGTGGCTGGTGGGTTCAAAGTGCTGACCTTGCAGCATCTCAATGCACAGCCCAGTACACCACCAGGGTCCTCTTAAAGCCACCTACTTACGGCACTGGTGTTAATGGCAGCACTAGATAACTATCACAAAGCTGTCTCAGTAACTAAGCACTAGTTCGAAACCACCAGTTGTTCCGTGGGAGAAATTAGGGGCTTTCTATTCCCGTAAAGAGCTACCATCTCAGAACCGCACAGGGGCCGTTCTACCTTGCCCTATAGAGTCGCTTTGAGTCGGCCTCCACTAGATGGCATTAAGTTTGGATGCTGTTTTTCAAAAGCAGCAGCTCCGGCTAACGCATTGGGGGGCTAACGTCAAGATCAGCAGGTGGATCAAGGACCCAGCCGCAGTGCTTTACAACCTCGGAAACCCACAGGGGTTCTATTCTGTCCTATCCACAAGTTTCTGAGTCGGAAAAGACTCGATGGCAGTGAGTGCGCGAGCGAACTATACAACCACGTGAGGAGGAGGAAAATGGTTCACGTGATAGAGGTTCGCAGAGTCGCCGGAGCTGATCCAGGTCATGTCGGAGACAGATGTTCTCCATGCCACTAGATTCAAGTCCTTCCTTCCCATCTTCCCTCCCATTTCCAACACCACGGCCCAGGGCTCGGACAGGAGAACAGAAAGTAAACAGAGCCTCGAAACCCCGCCAGTTATCTCAGGGCGATTCTCGCTCAGATCACACCATTTATGGGGTGATTTCCAACCAGTGCGCAAGCCCAGGACGGCAAAGAAACCCACCGCTAACCAA
>NW_022111369.1:55651975-55660538 GCF_000313985.2 Echinops telfairi
GCGCGGCCGGGCGGCGGCCCGCGGCGCCGGCGACCGCCTGGGTGAGTGCCCCGCGCGAGCGCGACTGAGGGCCCGGCCGGCGTCTCGCCCGCTTCCCCTTCCTCCACCCGGGCACCTTCCTGCGGGCCTCCGCCGCCGAGGGCCCCCGACGGGCCCTGATCCCCACCCCCATCGGCCCTAGCACGACCCTGGGGACCCGCGGCTGCTGCCGGCCCGTCTGGACTGAGACGCCGAACACCGTGTCTCCCAGCGTTACGTGCGCTTCGCGGCGTCCGGCGGGGACTCCCGTAGCGGCGGTGGGAGCCGGCCCTATCTCATACTCCCGACGGGTTACATTTCCTCAAAGTAGGAAAGAGGGTGCACCTCGTGGGTCTCGCCTGCGAAGTATGGGGCTGTGACCGTCCGTCCTGCTGTCATTGAGGGAGCCCGCCTTGGCACCGAAGAACGGCAGAACTCTTCAGTTCTGTTTGCAGAATCTTTGAAAACGCTGGCGAAAAAGAGTTGTAACCCAGAAGAAGGCGCTTGAGCAGGATTTTCTTTGCCTCCCTTACGATTGTTTTCTGAAGGAAATGGTCCAAGAGTTCCCCGAAGGACACGGAACTTCTAAGTTGGAAGTAGGCTGACCTTCTGTTTATTTCCACTCAAAGCAGCAAAGGCCTTTGATAAGAGCTAGGCATTGCAGAACTGACAGAAAACAGAGGAGACGCTACCAAGTCCACCCCTGTTCTGATCCTTCAGACTTCAGGATGCAAAGAGGATTTACAGAACCCCCCCCCTCCCCCTCCACATATAAAGTAGTGCTTGTGATTTCAAAATAAAAGCTGGTAGTGCCAGTCATTCAAGTTAACAGGTAACAGTTGCTTTGTTCTGCAAATCAATTAGGAAAGAAGACACTTTGGAGTTTGTCCACATTTGCAGTATTACCCACTTCCCTAAAGAATAAAGCGAAGCTGTTCACCTAGGCTATACTTCATGATCTCCAAGCTTTTAACACAATTGTTTGTTCAGTCAGTTTGAAAAACAAACATTTTGTTTTTGATGGATATCTACAGAAGCACCCATTCAGGAATTTCTGTTCATGCAATCCAGTGACGGTTGTCTTCATTTTGTGTCACCAGTCCTGCCATTTTCACTTGTATTGATTCACTCCCACCTTTAATTTATGTAGATTGAAGGCTCCCATAGTCTTCTCATCCATACTGGGGCTCACTGCTGTTAATCTTTTCAGGGTGCACAATACTTAAGGCTTATGTTCCTTACTGTAGAGCTACACAGTTGTTTAGTCTAAAGATGACTTCAGGAGATAGTTTGGGCTAAAGGTTTAGATAATACCTCAGGCAGCCGCACTGTTCTGGCAAAGAGTTAGCCTTGAAAACCCCCAGGGGCAGCTGTACTTTGCTCTAGTGTTGCCATGAGTGGGAATCTCATGGCAGTGAGTCTGGCTTTTGGTTTGAGCTTTGTGAGTATCAGTGGGTCCACTTAGTTTGTGCTCAGAACCCAGTGCCCAAATGAAACCCATTACTATCGCATCAAACCTACTTTATGGTGACCTATTAAGACAAGAATAAAACTGCACCACGAGGTTTCCCAGGCTGTAGTCTTGCCAGAGACTGCCACATTTCCCCCATGGAGTGAGTGGTGGGTTCAAACTACCAACTTTTCTGTGAGTAGGGGAGTGCTTAGCCACTGGGCCAGCTGTACTCTGCCCTCTTACGTAGAGTGGCTTTTAAATGTGGTTTAAACTGCTCTTGAAGCCTTGGTTTTAAAAAAAGGTTGAAATACTAATCTGTAATCCCTATTCTCTAAAGCTGTAATCTTGTTGAAAATGATTTTTGTCTCATCCATCTGTGAATTGTAGATAACAATTACCTATCTCATGAGTCAGGATGACTTTGCAAAGTTCTTTGGAGTGTTCATTACTAGAAAAAAGTGTCAAAAATTATATTCTCACACTTAAAACCTCTTAATAGGTTTTAAAAGAACCTTGCTTATGAGCATTTCATTTTAATAGATGTATGTACTTTTTAAAAGGACAACCATAATTATGAACTATAAAAACTTGGGAAAAGAGTATTATCTAAGTTGAATGTATGTGAGGAGAAAGGAATATTTGCTCTCTGTATTTTGAGGGGGGGGGAGGGATGATCCAGATTTGTGTGTGTGTGTGTGTGTGTGTGTGTGTGAAGAAATAAAGTCCAGGTTATGCTTTTACAATGCCCATGTAGCGGATAAAGCTTATGAAGACTAAAGATGGGAACACACCTTCAGGGAAATGATTGCTTAATTTGAATATATAAGAATGAAAAACTCCTGTATGTCAAACTTACACTGAAAAATGGTTAAAGCAAAAAAGGAAATTGATAGTTGGAGTACTGCTGTCCAAAAGAAATAAGTGAGCCGTGCATCTTCAGTTTTCTAGTAAACATACTAAAAGCAGAAACAGGTGAAATTGAGTTTAATAATGTTTTATTAAAGCATGCCAAACATATTGCAATATATAATCAATCTGACAGTGAATGTGATATAAAACGGCACGGGGACTCTATCTGACCTCTTCTGGCTATACAAGGGACAAGGGCAGTTTCCACCAGACACAGGCCAGACATGGAGACTGCCCTTTTACCCTATCTGACACCAGCTTCCTCTGCCGGCACGCTCCTTTTCTGTTGGGTTGGATACTCTGTTGCAGTAGCCACACAACTCAAACAATACTCAACAGTAAGGGAGTTTACTATGGAAGTTAACAGGTTACCTCAAGTCAGGATCAGTAAGTAGTTAAGAATACAGTCATTGATCTATAGCAATACTTCTCTTCATCCAGTGTGTCAGTCTCTCTGTAGTCCTCAGCCTCAGAGCCACGGGGTTCCTTGGCCTTTCCACCTCCACAGGCCAGCAAGCCAAGCTGCTACCCTGCCTCATAGTCTGGATGCTTCTCCTTTGTTCAATCTCATGGTCTGGTTGGTCTGTGGGCTCATCTAGCTCTTTTGCCCTGTCCCATGCCGCAGCCTCTGGTGCATCTGGTCCTGGCTTCTGCCACTTCGGAGATTTGAATGTGCTCTACTGGTGACTCTTCTGATGGTCCTGGAATTCCTCTATGTGTTTCTCTTATACATGGAAGAATGGCTTTGATGGAGTTAAAGTTTTTGTCTTTCAGCAAACCATGACTTTAAGGAAACAGTGATGATTTGGTTTATACCCTCTGGTAAGGTGTTAAGTACCATAGAGCTGGTTCTGACTCATAGCGACCATATGTATAACAAAACACTGCCTAGTTATGTGCCATCTCAAAGTTGTTCATGTATTTGAGCCCTCGATGCAGCCACTGTGCAATCCATCTTGTTGAAGGGCTTCCTCTTTCTTGATGCTCTTCCACTCTACCAAGCATAATATTCTTTTCTAGGTACTGGTCATTCCTGATAACATGTCCAAAGTAGGTGCAACGTCTCGCTATCCTTGCTTCTTTCTAATGGGCATTCTGGCTGTACTTCTTCCAGACAGATCTGTTTGCTCTTTTGGCAGAACATGGTACTTTCAATATTCTTGGCTAACACCATAATTCAAATGCATTAACTCTTTTCCAGTCTTTATTCAATGTCCAACTTTCACATGCATCTAAGGTGATTGAAAATACCCTGCCTTGGGTGAGGCACCCCTTGATCCTCAAAGTGAGATCTGTGCTCTTCTGAGAGATCTTAGGTAGCAGATGTACCCCGTGCATTGGGAGAGCCTAAGAGGTCTCTGGCCAACGACCAGAAAGAGGGTTATCTGCTAGCATGGCTGAGAAGAGACATGGTGAATTAAAGAACTGGATCCAGTCTTGTAACGTGTTGACTTCCCTAATAAACTCCATTTGTAAGCATTATCTGTGAGTTTTATGTGGCTATTGCAAAGGATTATTGAACCACATAGAGATGTTGAGTGTTGTGCCAGGCATGGTTGGTGTCAGAGTATGGTAAAGAAAGTTTGGAGGATGGAGGCATGTCTGATCTATGACTCAAAGAAATCAGCCTTGGGCTGATGTGCGCGCATTGTGATTCTCTGTCCCCCTTGTGGAGCTGGGGGAGGTCAGATGTGGTCTTCATGCCATCTCCTCGTCTGGGGACCCTGCTTTTCTCAGGATGTGGGGATGAACCGCAGCATGCAAATGAAAATGAGCAAGATCTGGGCAGGCAGAGTCCAGAGGAAGTGTGAAGCGCAAAGGTGGGGCGGGATGAAATGAGAGAGCCGTTGTTGTTAGGTGCCATCGAGTTGATTCTGACCCTTAGTGACCCTATCTATGCGCAACAGAACGAAACACTGCCCAGTCTTGCGCCATCCTCACAACTGTTCCTGTGCTTGACCCCATTGTTGCAGCCCCTGTGTCCATCCAGCTCATTAAGGGCCTTCCTCTTTTTCACTGTCCCTTTACTTAATCAAGCATGATGTCCTTCTCCACGGACTGGTCTCTCCTGACATGTCCAAAGTATGTGTCTTTGCCTCTAAGGAGCACTCTGGCTGGACTTCGTCCAGGACAGATCAGTTTGTCTTTTGAGCCCTTCATGATACTTTCAGTATTTTTCTTTAGTGCCATAATTCAAGTGGATTGATTCTTTAGTCTTCTTATTCAATTTCCAACTTTCAAATGCGTGTGAGGCGATGGCAAATACCATATGGCATGGGTCAGGTGCACCTTAGTCCTCAAAGTTGCATCCTTGTCTTTCAGTACTCTGAAAGAGGCTTGTACAACAGATTTGCCTAATACTACTCATCTTGATTTCTTGACTACTTCTATGAACATTGGTTGTGTATCCACGTAAGACAAAATCCTTGACAACTTCAACTTTTTCTCCATCTATGTATGGTGTTACCTATTGGTCCAGTTGGTCCAATTGTGAGGATTTGGGCCTTTACACTGAGTTGTGATCCACACTGAAGGCTGCAATTCTTGATCTTGATTAGCAAGTGCTTTCAGTCATCCTCCGTTTCAGCAAACATGGTTGTGTTGTCTGCATACAGACGGTTGTTAATAAGCCATCCTCTAATCCTGATGCTGTACTCTTCTTCATATAATCCAGCTTCTCTGATGATTTGCTCAACATACAGATTGAATAAGCATGGTGAGAGAATACAGTCCCCCATCTCACATCTTTTCCTGACTTTAACCATTCTCTGATCCATGTACAAGTAAGTTCCTCATGAGTACAATGAATTTTCCCTTTCATCTGATCCACACAGTGGATGCAAACCATAGGTTTATTTGACCATAGAAAAAGGAGTTAATGTTTTAAAAATACCACTGATTGTGGAGAATGACTTGGGAAGGGGCAGAGTGTGAAGAAAGCGACCATTGGGCTGCAGTGGTTACCTAGGCAGCAAGATTGGGGATGGTGCATGTTACCAGTCTGGATGGAAGGAAGTGGATGGATTTGAGATTTAATTTGGAATGATGAAATCTGATGGTATTTAGTGTGATGTTGGCATATATTTCAATGTCTTGGGAAGTGCTTAGTATCTTAGATATTGGTATTGTTGTGAATGCTTAGTATGTTAGCTATCGGTATTGTTTGCAGGGTTTTTTAAAGGCAAATATCTAAAGAGAATTAAGCAAGACAATAGAAATATAAGAGGGGGCTTTCAAAAAGTTTGTGGAAAATGGAGTTGAAAGACAGGAAATTTTCCTGAACCTTTTGAAGACCCCCTCATACACACGTGAAGAGAAGCACTGCCAGCATCTTTCTTAAAAAAAAAAGAAAAAGTGGGGGGGTGTTTGAGGGTGGATGTCAAGAGATCCTCTGTCACCTTCTGTGCTGGCAAAACCGAGTGTCTGCAGTCGTCACCTAAGCTGAGCTGCCTCGTCTCTAGGTTACATTTTCACTTGCTAGATGATTAGGCAGGGATAGGACATCATTCCTGTATTTTTGGCAAGCTGAAGAATAAAAGTATATAAACAGTTATGGTCAGTGTTTTAGTATTACACTACCACAAATTGTGGTGATGTTAATAAGTACTTGATTTGAATCCCAGCTAATTTAGCAGTGGATATATTTGTATTGGTTACTTTATTTAAAAGCTTTTCTTGGTAGTGGAGCGGTAGTCTTAGGTTAGGTTCTCTAGAGGAGCAAATCCAGTGAGGTATATATGTGAAGACGCTTCAAAACACGTTGTGGAAAACTTCCATTATCTTTTCATTCCATCTTTTCCATGAGCTTTTTGAAGCCCTTTTATACATATAGATAAATGAGGGTAAGTAAAAAAGTATTGCTACAGAGCCACAGAATCCATTATTAAACAAAATATCAAAGTGTGGCCCTAGAAACCATCTAGGTCTCTATAATTCTCAAGGTAGCCCTTGATTCTTATAACCCTTCCCCAAGGAATTTGCAAGAAAGAAGTTCAAGCTAAGACTTGGCTAGTAATGCTACCTTGGCTAGTAATGCTACCTTATGTCCCTGATTATTTTCAGCATTATCAATAACATTCTTGGTGAATTCTCCGAGTCAATAAAAGGTTTATTTCTCTATGTTTCAAATGGATATATCTGTGTGCATGTGCGCACACACGCACATGAACAAACAATTTGGATCATCAGTAACTCTCCAGCTCTTAATTGCTTAACTCTCCACTCCTGGAACAACTTGAGTATCTTTAATAATGCAATGTCATTCACCTTAAAATTTTGAAAATATTAATTATATTTAGTCAGGGTTGTTAACTTCTTTCAACAATGAAAATCCTAAGTACCTATCCTAAGAAATAAAAGAGGAGAGTCACATGAGAGGAGACATTTATTTCTTTATTTTTCTGCCCCCTCTACACAATTGTAGAATATATTTTGCTTTTATTTCAGCCCCCCAAATTCCATAGGCAGTGCGGATGCAGCAGCTGAAGGGCTTCATAATTAGCCTTCTGTTTCTCTGTCATTTAGACTTCCCATATACTGAGGTGATGGAACTATCTGATTTTTAAAAATCAGTAATACAGTTGACTATTTAAAAAACCACTCAGTATGGATGACTGGTACATGTAATTGACTTATTGGTTGTGAAATGAAAGGCATGCAGCTCCCAACAGTGGAGCGAGGGCACAGAGTAATTTTAAGGAGGCAGCCCTTCTGCTTCCCACTCCACCAAGGGTCTTAGATTCTGAGAAGTACAGAATACTTTAATAAAAAGTATTCAGCCAGCATATAAAATAAAGTAGTATGTGCCAAATGCCTTTCAGAATAGCTGGATAATATCAATGCTTTATTCTACCGTGTGTTCATAAAAGCTCCCATAGAAATAAATTTACAAATTAGGGAAAAAAAGAAAGTTGTCCTCATTTATGTACACGTTCACCCTGTCTACCTAAACTTCAAACTCACAGCCATTGAGATAATTCTGACTCATAGTGACCTTACAGGACAGAGTAGGACTTTGGGTTTCCGAGGTTGTGAATCTTCACCAGAGCAAAGAGCCTCATTGTTTTCTTGCAGAATGGCTGGTGGGTTTGAACTGCTGACCATTTGGTTAGCAGCTCAACGTGTAACCCTCAGTGCTGCCAGAGCTCCTTTGTGTACGTATGAAGTGGTGAATAAAACATCTCCAGTAAAGATAGTGGTTTTGGATAGTGCATTTGGATATTTAGAAGTATGAACATTTTACTCTTATTCTGTAGCATTAGTCTTTTAAACATATTAGGCATATTTTATTGTGCATAAAAATTGTTATGAGTTGTTTAAAATAAGAAAATTTTTTTTCCTTTTAGAATGGCAAAATTTAGTGACTTTTGGAAGCTTTTCAAGTATGGCTCCCTGTAGTCACCCATACACCTGTGCACTGAATCAAGTGAAGTTGTTCTCCACCAATGTGCAGAAAGAAGGACCTGGGTCGCAAGCTATGAAAGTAGAAAAAGTACCAACAATTGACGAAGCAGGTATGTACACTGCTTTTTGTTAAAAATCATCTTTGTAATATAAGATACAATAATAATTTATAAATTATCAAGGGTGCATGGGGGAGAGGGGAGGAGGAAGGGAGGGGGAGGGGAAAAAAGGAAAATGAGCTGATTCCGGAACCCAAGAGGAAAGCGAATTTTGGGAATAATGAGGGCAACAAATGTATAGATGTACTTTACACAATTGATGTATGTATTGTGATGAATTGTATGAGCCCCAATAAATTGATTTTTTTTAAAAAATCATCTTTAGCCTGCATACTAGAATAGTTTGTGGAAGATTGTTCCAGAATGTGTGGTAGGAAGAACTTGCCTGTAAAGCTGTCTGGATTGCATTTCCTTTGTGGGGTGGCTTTGAACTGTAGATTTAATTTCTCTGAATGTTACCAAGCTTTTCAGTTTTATTTCTTGATTTAGCTTTGGTAAGTTCTTTTTTTTTTTTCTTAGCAGTTTATCCATTAAAATTTTTAATTTATTGGTGTAAAGTTCATAATGTTCTCTGTTTATTTTTAAACATTTTACTGAGGGCTCTTACAGCTCTTGTAACAATCCATACATCAATTGTGTCAAGCATATTTGTACATATGTTGCCATCATTATTTTCTATAGCGCCCTTGGTGTCAACCCCCCCCCCCATGGCCCCTTGATA
>NW_022111369.1:55661341-55675051 GCF_000313985.2 Echinops telfairi
GGCCTCCAAATGGGTTTTGGGTCTCCACTCCGCACTCCACCCCCTCATTCACAATGATAAGATTTTTTGTTTTGATGATACCTGATCCCTTCAACTCCTCATGATGGCACAGGCTGGTGTGCTTCTTCCGTTTTTCTCATTCTTAATGATATTTATGTCTTGTTTCCTTGATTAATCTTGTCAGAGTTTTGTCAATTTTGTTATTGTTCCAAGTACTTTATTTTTACTTTGAACCTTTACATAGGATGTTTATTTCCAATTTAATTAATTTCTACTTTTATTTTAATAAGGTTCTCCTTTCTGCTCTGTTTATTCTTTCATTATATTTCTAAATATGAGTTAAGATAATTTGCTCACTAATCTTGAGCCGTCGTATTTTTCTAAAGTAAGCTGTGATAGAATAAAGCTTTTGATATATAATATTTTAAATTATTTTTAACTAAATATTTTATAATTTGCATTTCAATTATTTGACTAGTTGTTAAAAGTGTCTTTAAATTTGCAGATGTATGAAATTTTTCTGGTAAACTGTCTCTGAGTCTGTATGATTTCAGTATTGAAATTTGTTGGTTTACTCTTTGGTCAGTTATTCTACATGGCTCATTTATGCTCAAAAGAAATGAATATTTTTGATGGCTGGGAGCAGTGTGTATACATCCAACACTCACATACTGACATGGCTAGGTTCCAAAGACCAAGTCATTGTGCAGAAATTGGAAATGTGTGAAAATGGATGTAACCACATCAGACCACAAAATAGAGGATGATCACATCATTACACAGCTACCAAATGATGTCATTACATAACTGCCAAACCACTAAGAATCAGGGCCTAGCCAAACTGACAGAGCCTTAATTACCACAGTTAGCATCTCTCACGTAACACATCAGTCTTTGTTATTGTCAGTGCATGCAAATAGGTAGTTGATATTTTACTATTATAAATATGAAATGTCATGTAAGAAGATAGTGAGGAGTAGGTGTATCTATGAACTTTTAAAGCTTTTATTTATTTATTTAAATAAATAAATAAAATTTATTGAATTTTTAAAGCTTTGTAGTTGATCTGCATACTCGTCTATCATCTTTTTGAAAATCCATTATTACTGAGAAAAATTTGAGCATATCTCACTTTGATAGATTTGATGACCTTTCCTTGTAGTTTAGTAAATTCCTTAGTTTCTATATTTTGAGGCTTTGTTATGATATACATGTTTAGAATTTTTTCCTAATCCTGATGAATTATGCTTTTTCTTTTATATATGACTTTTTCTTTAGTGGCATCTCTGCCAGATTTCTTTTGGTTAGTTTTGACAGTCCTTGTCTTTGGATGTTTAATTTGTTTACTTTTGCTTTTTCTGAATCCTCTACATTTCTTTTCTCGTTTTATTACATTCACTCCCTCAAACACATGTATGTATACACTTGTTTGGAAATTATGTAATCTAGAGGTCTGTACTTCAGCTCCAAAGGTAATTAATATGTTTGTACTCCTCCCCAAAAGTATAAAGAACCTTGTCTACTTTGGCTCTGATCACCCCTTCCCAAATCTCACATTTTATTGGCTAACATTTTGCGTCTATTTTGCTTTTTCTGACCTAACTATAATGCCTAGCGTGACATTTTCGTAAAATTTAATTAAATGTATATATTAATATATATATTCATAACTATGAAAGTAAAGCATAAAAACAAAAAAAATTTTTCCCCTGAAATTAAAAGTTCAGGCGGTATAGGGTTAAAATGCACATATACGAATATTAGTTCTTTAGACTTATCCAAAGTCTTTGTTCACTATTTCATGTCATTTCTCTGATCTTACTTCTTTTTGTCCGACATGCCCCCTGTAGAAGTTCCTGTAGGTGAGAATCCTCTTAGTTGTAAAGGTGTGTTTAAAGGTATCCTGTTTTTCTCTCAGTTATTGTTGAGAAGTTAGATTTCATGCCCCTTTGGCTGTATTGTTTTATTTTTTATTTGACTAACTTAATTTGAAAGCCTCCACATACTCTTTTTGATGCCAGCTTCAATTTTACTTTGCGATAACTTTAAAATGTATTTTTTGTGTGTTTATCCTGCTTGAGATGTTGGCTTCCTGGATCTGAGGAATCCTTCACAATTCTGAAGTGTTACAATTCTTTGTCACTATTTTTGCAAATATGACTTCTTCCCATTTCTCTATTACCGCTTTCTGGAGCTCAATAAAAAATGTTAGAGCTTCTGATGTTATGTCCGAGTCTCTAAAAGCAGCCCTTGTGCGGCTAACCCATCGCTGCTTTGAGGGAGCGGCGAGGCAGTCTGCTGCTGTGAGCACGTCCCAGCTTTGGCAGCCCTGCGAGCAGGGTTGTCGTGGCCCAGAACCAACTCAGTGGTAGTGGGCGCGGATCTTTACCATTTCTCTCCCTGGATAGTTCTGCTCTGCACGCTGGATTATTTCCTTAGGCTTACCCAAGATTTCCAGTTGCTTCTGACGTGCTGATTGGTATTTATATAATGTGTTTGTAAGCTCAATGATGATAATCTTCATTTCTAGAAATGGTTTTTCATCTCCTTTGGTTGGTTTCTTGTTCCTTGCTTGTATTTTTAAACTTTCCCTTTATTACTTTAACCAAAGTATGCATTGTTATTTTACTGTGAAGTGACTAGGCACGTATTTTGTTTATCTTGCTCGGGACTTATTAGGCTCTTCCATGTATTGCGCTGTGAAAATTCTAGACTCTGAAATGTTTGTTTCTCAGCATGTTATGTCCATTCTATCCCTTTCTTATTCCATTCGTGATGCCATATCTGTATTTAAAATTTTGAGTTGTTTATTTCCCTTCCAATTTTTATATCTAGATATCATTTAAGTACTTGGATTGAGGGTTTGGTTTTATGCCTGTTAGCTGCTAACGACACAATTTGAGACCACATTAAATGTAATTATCTTGTTTTAGATTTCTTTTTAAAAAAATCATTTTATTGGGGGCTCATACAACTCTGATCACAATCCATTCATACATCAATTGTGTAAAGCACATTTGTACATTTGTTACCCTCATCATTCTCAAAACATTTGCTCTCCACGTAAGCCCCTGCCATCAGCTCCTCATTTCCCCCCTCCCTCCCTGCTCTCCCTCCCCCATGAACCCTCTTATATGTAGATCCTTATAATTGGTTCCCCCTCTCTACCCCACTCTCCCTCCACCCTCCTGGTATCGCCACTCTCATAATGGTCTTGAATGGATCATCTGTCCTGGATTTCCTGTGTTTCCAGTTGCTATCTGTACGAGTGTACATCCTCTGGTCTAGCCAGATTTGTAAGGTAGAATTGGTATCATGATAGTGGGGGGGGGGGGCATTTAGGAACTAGAGGAAAGTTGTATGTTTCATTATTGCAACACTGCACCCTGACTAGCTCGTCTCCTCTCCTCGACCCTTCCGTAAGGGGATGTCCAGTTGCCTACAGATGGGCTTTGGGTCCCCACCCCGCATTCCCCCTCATTCACAATGATAGGATATTTTGTTCTTTGATGCCTGATACCTCATCTCTTCGACACCTCATGATTACACAGGCTAGTGTGCTTCTTCTTCCATGTGGGCTTTGTTGCTTCCGAGCTGGGTGACTGCTCTTTTACCTTTGTTTTAGATTTCTTAGAACAAATTGGTAGCATGAATTAAGACTGCAAACTCATGTGAGAGATGACTGTCATTAGAAATAAATGTCCCACACGGAAGAAGCACACCAGACTGTGTGATCATGATGTGTCGATAGGATCAGGTATCGGGCATCAAAGAACAAAAAGTCATGTCATTGTGAATGAGGGAGAGTGCGGAGTGGAGATCCAAAGCCTCTCTGTAGGCAACTGGACATCCCCTTACAGAAGGGTTATGGTGGAGAGACGAGCTAGTCAGGGTGCAGTATAGCACCGATGAAACATACAACTGTCCTCTAGTTCTTAAATGCTCCCCCCTGCCCCCACTTACTACTGTGATCCCAATTCTACCTTACAAACCTGGCTAGACCAGAGCATGTACACGGGTATAGATAAGAGGTGGAAATACATGGAATCCAGGACAGATAACCCCCTCAGGACCAATATTGAGAGTAGCAATACCAGGAATGTAAGGTGTGAGGAGAAGGGGAAACGGATCACAATGATCTACATAAAACCCCCTCCCCTGAGGAACAGACAATAGAAAAGTGAGTGAAGGGAGACATCAGTCAGTGTAAGACATGAAAAAAAAAAAAAATATATATATATATATTTATATATATATTTAAATAATATATTTAAAAATATTTATATATATATATAAATTATCAAGGGTTTGGGAGGGAGGGAGGGGGAAAATTGAGGAGCTGATACCAAGGGCTCAAATTGAAAATGATGATGACAACAGATGTACAAAAGTGCTTGACACAATGGATGGATGTATGGATTGTGATGAGTTGTACGAGCCCCCGATAACATTTTTTTAAAAAAAGAAAAAATTGTACATGGGAATGTTTTCATCCTCACTGCTTATTACAAAGGTAGAGACAGGCATCTTTCATGTGGTTACCATCTGTGATTATTACCGTATATACTCAAATATAAGTTGACCCGAATGTTAGCCAAGGCACCTAATTTTACCATAAACATTGCATAAAAAGTGTGCTGAAAAACTCATCTTATACATGAGTATATGTGGTATTTAGTTCTGGTTCATGGTTACAACATGTATATAGTGTTTTATATGAGCATTTCCTCTTAGACTATCTTGAGCAGAATCTAGGCTTCATTTCTCTTATGCTGCTTGCAGTCACAAAGCCCAAAGAACAGGAGTTTTGATAGAAGTCATCAGGAGAATATCTGGATTTTGTGTCGCATTCCACACATTCTGATGTCCTTGTCCGGGTTTTCTAGAGGAAAAAACTAGTGACGCATACCTATCAATATGAGGGACCTTCAAAAAGCTCGTAGAGAAATTCCATTGCATTTTAATTCTATTTTTCCATGACTTTTTTGAAGTTCTTCTGCGTAGATAGATTTACTTGAAGGAATGGTTCACATGTCTGTGGGTGCCGTGGCAGGCTAAAGCCTTCTGCTGGCTCCTGTGGTTGCAGGAGCTGATGTGCCCCAAATCTGCAGCTCAGGTAGTAGGCTGAAGGCTTATAACATTTCAAGAACCAGTGGTCAGATAGCAAGAGGCATGCAGTACAGGGATAGAGTGAACTTTGCCAGTCATCTGATTATATACTGGAGCACCCAAGGGAACTCCCCTTCCGTCTGATGGGCCTCTCACATCAGATTGCAGAATGGAAAATGATGGATGACATAGTGTCTGCTACCACGGAGAATCACAGGCTAGCCAAGTAGCCTATAAACATTAAACATTACATTGTTCTCTCTTTGTGTTTGGCCTCTACATAGTCCTTTCCTTTTCCTACCAGTTTAGCAATGCATTTGAAAAGATTTTTGTCAGGTTACTAGTCTCTCATGCAGTATAAAAAAAATATTTTTAATGTATTCAAAAAGTATTTATTGAACACTTTTTACATTGAAGCATATACGAGGGGGTACCCATAAAAACACAATTTTTCAAAGCCAAGTATTTAAATTTTTTTACAAAACAATCTTATCATCTTCAACGTACTCCCTATTACACTTAATACATTTATCAAATCTGATCTGTTTGGATGGGTGAAAGCACCTCCCTCATTTTTTTCTTCACCTCTTCAAATCGCTGTCCTTTCATGTCCCTCTGCATTTGCAGAAACAAAAGAAGTCACAGAGAGCAAGGTCAGGTGAGTAAGATGTGTGGAGCAACAGAGGCATGCTGTCTTTTTGCCAAAAGCTGGCAGCATTGAGATGATGCATGAGCAGGTACATTGTCACGGTGGCAAGGCCTTTTTAGTCACATACTGTTACACAATCTTTTCAGAACATCTAAATAGAAAGCTCCAATAACAGTGGACCTGGTGGAATGAACTCCAAATGCACTAGGAGACAATATTTTTGTCCATTAGGAAGCTGACAGAAGTCCAGAACGAGGTTTGTCATCAATCAACATTTCACCTTTTTTGAAATGAGAAAGTCACATACTTGAGTTTTTTCCCTTAGCGCTTTCCCTATGTTCAACATCACAGCAGTTTGCGTTGTGTTCAACACAAGCTATGTTCAACATCACAACAGTTTCTGCGGCATTTTTCCCAAGCAGGAAATAAAATTTCACAGCCACACGCTGTTCTCTTAAATTGGCTATCATAAAACACAAGGTTCTAGGGAAACTGATTTTAGGAAAAAATTCACTGTGACCAGAGAGAACCTTTCCAGGCGATCCCATTGGGTGCTCAAACTCAGCCGAGTTGCTTGATAGGTGAGAACAATGTGGACTATGAAAGCTCCGCGTAACGGAGCCTTTTTCCGTTTGTTTATTTGTTGTTGGGGGGGGGTACCCCCTTGTAGGTTGACTGTCTTATGTTCATTTTCTTTTTATAATGAATTCTAGAAAAGTAAGCAAGCAATTGTAATGCGTTATGAGGTGTACTGTGTAGAAGAGATACCGTGTACAAGAAAGTATACTGAAGAACCCTGAGGGGTTAGGAATGGTTTTCAGAAGGAAATTACATTTAATTTGGTGTGGTGAATTGTGGAGAAAGGTGGTATGATGGAAAATAATTTAGTGTGGCTGGAATAGTTTGTACAGGACCTAGTAGTAGGTTTGGTTGATAATCAATAATCCGGCGGCCGTTAAGGAGGATGGGCTTTGTTTGATAGGGAATGAGAGTCTGAGTATTTTAAGCGAGGAAAATATTTGACCAGATTCAAGATTTTAGAAATAAGATTACAGGATAGAAAATTGATTACAAAGGAGGGAGAGGGAAAGTAGCAATCTGAATGAGTGTATAGATTAGGCTAGCGGCAATGGCTTTCTTAAAGGAGTAGGTGAACTCAAGAGATTTAAGAACTGAGTAATTACAATTTGGTAACTGAGTTCACAGAATGGAGAATGGAGAAGTGAAAGACAGGGCTCGGTTCCTGAACTGGACAATTGGGTAGATAATTGAATTTGTTTCTAAAAATTACAAATACCATGTCTTAGAATATATTTTGATGTGAAGCTTCTGTGGCCATCTTGGCCATGTGAATTGTAGTTGCCTCATCTTAGCAATGACAGGGTGACTGGTATGTAGGTTCCACTGCAGTCCTACACGAGGCATCCACAGTTCTTGCCTGGCTTACTACTGCATTTTCACGGGACTCCTTGTTATCACTCATGCCCCTCTCTAAGCCCATTTGCCACCGAACAGTGTGAGCTTTTAAAAAATAGATCATGTTACTTTCTTCATTGAAATGCTCCCTTGGGAAAAACAAAACCAACTCACTCTCCATTGGCTTTTCTCATTGCCCATAGAATAAACTCTGGACTGCTAGCATAAAATGAAAATTCCTTTCAGTGCAAAAATGGCATGCTGGACATCCCTGACCTTCTCTAACTTCATGCGGGGGAGAGGAAATTGTCATTAGCATCAAAGGCTGGTTCCTGTGAAACAGGCTGGACATCACGCCTCTTTCATTCTTTTTATTACCTCTGACACCAGCCACCTTTCTCACAGCACTCTCTACCTCTCTGCTGGATGTCAGAATCCATTGCTATAGTCACACAGCTTCACAGATAAATATAGTTATGGGGTTTATTAGGGAAGTAATCGGTTATGATTTAAGACTAGGAACAACTCAGGGTATTCTGTGATCAGGACATTTTCCCTAGTTGTACTGAAGGAAGGGCTTTCTCTTGGTTCTAGCCCCTGGGACCTTCAGCTCTAGCTGGCCCAAGGTAAGCAAGTGTTAAAACGCTCTTAAGCAATATTAATAAGTGCCCGGTGGCACCTTGATTCGTATGCCTGGGTCCAAAGATGCTCAGCTCTCTTGCTCCCATCAGCCTGGAAGCCCCAAACACCTCCTCCTGCCAGTTTTCTGCCACTGCTGTGGCTGCTTCTCTGCCCCTGCCTGCTGCTCTAATGTAGCAACTCATTTTTCCTAGGTCTAGGAGAGTCCCAGCAGAGGAGCCCTGGGTCCAAAGGACACACCTTGCCCCAGTTTCTTTTCTTTCTGGTAGTAAGCCCCCTTTCCCCTCCAGAATCATCTTAAGCTTAGTGGAATGGCAAAGTGAATCAATTGCTTTGTGAGGGTTTTATACATCTCATTTGCATGGTCCCACCCCCACAAGAAGACTATGTACCTTATTTGCATTATTAGCAAACTATCCACTCCCCTAAGTAGGTCTCAAGCACCTCATGTTTTCACATCTCACCTAATCATTTGGTGGAGTTTTAAGACTGATGAGAAAGGCCATGAAAAGGGGATCTGTCCTACTAGTCTTACCGCACTGCACTGTGGCCTCAGTTTCAAAGCCTTCCTTGACTGATCTCATCTTCACAGTCTCTAGTTTCTTTTCTTTTCTTTCATTTATATTTTTTATCATTTTATTAGGGGCTCCTACAACTCTTATCACAATCCATACATACATCGATTGTGTAAAGCACATTTGTACATTCATTGCCCTCATCATTCTCAAAACATTTGCTCTCCACCTAAGCCCCTGGCATCAGCTCCTCATTTCCCCCCTCCCTCCCTGCTCCCCCATCTCTCATGAGCGCTTGATAATTTATACATTATTATTTTGTCATATCTTACACTGTCTGATGTGTCCCTTCACCCACTTTTCTGTTGTCCATCCCCCAGGGAGGAGGTCACATGTAGATCCTTGAAATCGGTTCCTCTTTCCACCCCACCCTCCCTCCACCCTCCCGGGAGTCTCTAGTTTCTCTACACGCTCCCTGTGTTCGTTTCAGCCAAATCAGCCTCTTTGTTTCTTAAAAATATACCAAAGTCGTTCTCATTATAGGACCTTTGTGAGTGGGAATCCACTTGATGGCAGTGAGTTTTGTTTTTTTTTCTCTCTAATTGTTTTCTTTTTCCAGAATGTTCTCCACATGAGTGACCCCACCTGGTCATCATATACTGACTTACATGTCAAAGGAATTATTTAATCACTCAAACTACAAAATTATCCCAAACGAAACCCCCTACTCTCAATTCTGACTTGCAGTGGCACTATATGGGCTTCCAAGGTCGTCATCTTGACAGACACAGGTAGCCTCATCTTTCTACTGCACAGTGGTTAGTGCGTTTGAACCGCTAAGCTTGCAGTTAGTGGTCCAATGCTTGCCCAGCAGCACCACCTTAAATATGCAGCAGCCATCGAGTCAGCCTTTAAAATCTTGTGTAGGTGGCACTGCTGGGTATCTACTGTTGCCATCCCCTACTTGTTTGCGAGCGCAGTGACAAGAAGCTCAGTACCTGGAGTCATAGTTTGCATATAGGAAGCATGAAGAATTCTAACCTGGAGATGCACATTGAGAAGTCACTAGCCATCCATCCACTGAAGCTGTGGGTATGTGCCCGACAGTCCAGGGAGACTAGAGTCAGGAGAGAATATCTAGTATAAAATTCCCATGAATAAGGGACAGGTAGAAGATGAGGAACCTGTTAAGGATTCTTGACTGGAGGAAAAGCCAGGCGAATGTGATGCCAGAAGAATCCTACATAAGGGAAGATTTAACAATCTAAACCTATTTTCATATTGTGATGACTGTTTTTCATCCTGGTCCTAAAGCCCATCCTCCTTGGGCTTTCCTGTGTAGTTTTAGCCAAGTGCTTCTCCTTCCCTCGTGGCAGTGAAGAACTCCTGAGATGAATGTGATTGCAAGGTCCATATAGAGGATGAGGAATGGAGACTAGCACGTTGGTGAACCCTAAGGGAAAGAACAAAAAAACAACTCGCATACTGTACAGACAAGTGAATAAGCCAAGTTGTTCAGCACATCTTTTTATGCAGTTTCTGTGGTAAACTTAGGTGCCTTGACTGGTATTTGGGTCAGCTTATACTTGAGTATATAGGGTATTAGACTACAGTCAAGTGAAGAGAAGTAGTTGATAAAATAACAGTTCAGGGTGAAATATATTGTAACACGCTTGAGGTCAGCATTGCTTCAGGCAAAATTATTTAATGTTGGTTCCACTTTACAGAATGATATAAAATTGAAATCCATAATTGGAGACTCTCTCTCTCACCTTCATCCTGCCCCCTCTCCAGCTGAAATAAAAATGTTAACTTAATTTTCTATATTAGAACTATGTTGTTTTTTGATGGTTTTATTTTGAACAATTTTTCAAGAATTGCTTAGGCCAAATTAGATCTTGTTAGCCCTCAGATAGACAGCAAGTAATTACTTGATTGAAAGATAATTTGTGTATTTCAGGGCTTGAGATTATTTGACTTTTGAATAATTCAAATCACACGATCAAGTCAGGAACAGCTCATTACAAGTCAGAGACTTGCTAAGGAATCCTTAAGTTTTTAAGGAGCATTCAGATATTTTAAATTTTAGTAAAATTAGTTTAATTTTCTAATGACAGCAGATGTGTGGCAGACATCCAGGGCTTGAGCATACAGCACTCCTGAGATGCTCATAAGTAAATGCCTGGTTCCTTATCGAATCATAAAGATCTGTTCAGTGACATGGTGTAAGCTCACTGAGATGCTGATGCAGGGCATAACTATGCATGCACGTGTTGAGCTGTTTACTAGCAGTTCTTGTTTGTGCTTCAGAACACCATATAATTAGCAACATCTCGTCCGTTTGTAATGGGAAGTCTATCCAGAAATATCAGTCTTAGAGAAACTCGTGTTATGTGATTTGGTGGAATGACTGGTTATTGGTAAAAGGAGGGAGGGCTGTCTCTGAAATTCTAACCATGAGTTTCAGTTGTTCAGACATTAGGTGAAGGTTGAAGCCCCTTTCCCTTGACTCTTTGTCCTGCTCTCAGCTCTTCAAAGCAAAATTTAAGGAAATGTGTGTATAGATTCTATAGGCAGAGATGTGCTACACAAAAGTATATCTTCATAGTCATTTAACCCCTTGTTGTTGAATGTGGTATTTTTCATTAAGTGGAAGTATTTTCAGCCTATTTTTAATTTATAGACATGCCTTCATAACCTCCTTAGGATTAACCCGTGGAGTAGAGAAGTAGTAAATTGAAGTCCGTCTTGAATGCACGTGCTGTTGTCAGGGACAGTAGAACAACACTGCCATGTCACTTCTTAGGCCTGAGCCCGTTGTTGCAGCCACTCTGCCAGTCCACCTCCTGGAGCGAGAGCCTCCCTCTCTTTTGGTGCCCCTCTGTTTTACCAAGCATGAGGTCCTTCAGGGATGTATGTAAGACTTACTCTCTCCAGCCTTGTCTCTAAGGAACATTCTGGCTATCCTTTTTCCAAGACGGGTTTGTTCTTTAGGCAGTCCATGTACTTTAAATATTCTTTTCCACATCTTAGTTCAAATGCATCAATTTGGCTTTGGTCTTCTAAATAAATTTCCAGCTTTCACATACATATGAGGCAATTGAAAATAACCATGGCTTACATCAGATCTACCTAGTCTTGAAAGTAACATCCTTGCTTTTCAGTACTTTAAAAAGATCTAGTGCAGCAGATTTACCTAATGCAATGTGTGTTTTGATCTTTTGACTGCTACTTCCTGGACCATTGATTGTAGTATATCTAAACAAGATGAAATCCTTGACCACTTCAATTTTTTCTCTACTTATCATGATGTTATCTATTAGTACAGTTGTGAGGATTTTTGCTTTCTGTACATTGAGTTGTAATTCATACTGAAGGCTACAGTCCTTGATCTTCGTCAGCAAGTGCTTTAAGTCCTCCACACATTCAGCAAGCAAAGTAGTGTCATCCGGTATTGCAGGCTGATAATAAGCCTTCCTCCAATCCTGCTGCCAAAATTTTCTTCCTAGGAAGAATGCACATAGGAAGACAAAAAGATTAATAAATGATTTTAAGAAACATGAAACTAACATACTTTTAATAGTTCTAGAAAGAGAATAGAAAGAACAGAATGATGGAAAAGCAATATAGAGAGATAATGAATGAGAAAAAAAATTGTAATTGAAGTTTCTCTGAGTACCAAGCAGAGAAATTAAAGAACAAAAAACCAACCAACCAGTCAAAAAACCCTATGGAAGTCACAGATTTAAAAAGCAAACTCTAAAAGAGACCAAATGAAAGCTTTTGTTGTTATTTGTGATATTTGTTGTGTGTGTGTTTTTTTGAGTATACTAATTAGCACTCAATGATACCTGAAAAAAGAACTTCTAGTAAGAGTATCCAGACCTATCAGAAATAGGGAAGGACACAAACACAGAGGAGGCACAAATTGACAAATAGGATATACTGAAGATTAAACAACTGTGTACATCAAAAGAATTTACCAAGAGAGTAATAAGAGAGTCCACAGACTGGGAAAACATCTTTAGCAATGACATATCAGGCAAAGGCCTTATTACTAAAATCTACAATACTCTGCTAGCTTCCAAGAAGAAAAAATACTAATTGCCCACTGAAGAGGTGGGCAAAGGACCTGAACAGAAGTTTCACAGGGGCAGAAATCCGAATGGCCAACAAACATATGAGAAAATGTTCCCGATCTTTAGCCATAAGAGAAATGCAGTTTAAAACAACAATGAGGTACCACCTAAAGATAGCCCAGTTCACAAAATCAGAAAACAAGTGTAGGAAGGGCTGTGGGGAGACAGGAACTCTCATCCACTGCAGGTGGACCTGTGAGTATGAACAGACACTATGGAAATCAATCTGGCGATATCTAAAACAGATGGAAATCGACTTACCCTACGACCCAGCAATCCCCTACTGGGCATCTACCCAGAAGAGGCAAGAAACAAACCTTGCCCAGACATCTGTGCTCCAATGTTCATTGCGGCACAGTTCACAATTGCAAGGAGTTGGAAACAACCCAAATTTCCATCAACAGACGAGTGGATTAAAACGTTGTGGTACATACATACAATGAAGTACTTAACGCATTACTAAAAAGCAGTGATGAACATAGGAAGCACATCACTGCATGGGAATAACTGGAGGAAAATGCTAAGTGAAGTAAGCCAAGCAAAAGACAAGTACATCATGAGTCCGCTGAGGTAAGTTAAAAAAAAACAAAACAAAAGGGGCATAAGGAAAAAGCTACTGTATATAAACATTCTTGGGGTGAGGACCAGGTAGTATGGCAGGGACCAGACCAAACACAGGGATACATATGGTAGCCAACTAAAAAGGAAGTGGGAAAGGGGGAAAAAAAATAATAAAAAAAGAAATGGGTAGCGGAGGCACAGGCCACTAACCCACCCAAGAGGGACCAGACTTCAACCCAGCTCTCCAAGATGTGAATGCAATATGCTGGTGTGGAGTAGGGAACCAGTGGAGAGGTCTGAGGGGCCTGCCCTAATCTGAACTTGTGGATACCTGCCCCTCCCCCAAGAAGAATTTATTTCAGAGGTCGGCACTGAATCTACAGCTCTGGGAGAGGGACATATCTGATGGGAGCACATGGGAGAAGATGAAGGGGGAGGAGGAGAGAGTGGAGCACATCCTGGCCCATCAGGCCTTGAAGACGATGTTCCTGCTCAGAGCAGCCAGTCCACAGAGAGGACCACATGGCCGGCGCCACTAGGAGACACGACGTCCCTCACATAGTCCTACAGGGGACAACACTGGAGACACAGTGTGGGAATTGTGCCCAATCTGATCCCGCGACACTGAGGCAAAACACTAAGGGGGTGCAATAGAACAACAAGGGAACTGAGCGGCGAGGTC